>NC_064875.1:40920938-41035938 GCF_943734745.1 Anopheles darlingi | reverse complement strand
TTCTTTCATCCTATTATTCCGACGTTTTGTATCATTGTTTACAAAAGTATCGAGATCGGTTTGTTGTTTCAGTAGCTATCCTTCCGCAAAACCTCCCGGACACACGGATAAGGCAATGCGATGACAAAGGTGATTACCAAGAAGGTCAATACGCTGCTGTAATTGTAATATAAGACAAATCGCATAAAATGGAGCATTCTTAAGCATATGTGTGTTCCGATTTTATGGTGGTGCAATGTTTGCAACGCAACCTGCTGCTCGGCTTTGTGAAATGACATCACAGGCGTTTAAGAAATCTATGATAAAAAAAAAACAAAATAGGCGCAACCATCGCCTGATTGAGAGGCGAACAGATTCGCATACATGTTTATATTAGTAAATTATGAAGGATTTGAATTACCTGATAACGCCGGCGTGAGAATGTTGAAGTGATGTGACAAGAGACAAGCTGCAGCAGGAGATGAGCAGTAGCAGCAACACAAGTAAGCAAGCAAGCATATAAGAAGTAGGTCGCAAATTTACCTAAGAAATCAATAAATCACAAACACACACACAAACAAAAAAAAACCATGCAGAGATAAAAGTGACAAAGGATGGGGAAGGTTCTTTTCTCGTTCTGTCGAGCAGCAGCAAATTGAGAAGCTGCGCTAGAGGATAATGCAAATGATGATCCCATATTTAAGAGTGGATGATTGAGAGTGTATAGGAGAGCGCAATCAGGGCAAGAGCGATTGTATGTGTGAGTATGTGTGTGCGCGCATGTATGTGTGTGTATGTGAGAGATGTTTAGTTTTAAGATAAAGAAGTAAAAAGGTAATATAATAAATGGTAAAAAGCAAATGCACGCTCTCTCTCTCTCGTACCCACATCCCTGTTCGCTCCTTGTAAACACACACGCATACAGACGGACAGTATCGAGAACACAAAATAATAATTAATAGCATTGCGTAACACAATGTAGGGCAGGTGTGGGATCCACGCACGGAGGATTTAGGGAGTGTTGTGGCGGTTAGTAGTGTTTTAAACATCTTCTAAGCAAGAGTGCGGAACACGGAGGGACACGTTTTTGCAGCTGCTGCTAACCAGCATCTGCACCAGGAGCAAGCACAGGGACAGAGGAAAAGAAAACATGAACTTAAATATACTCACTCGCATTAAAAGAAACGAGTCTATAAATATTGGACAGCAAAAGGGGGGTGCCGTCGTGAATGAATGTGTGTGTCTGGAAGGTTGGGGAATGGGAAGTTAACTTAATGGAGCAAACAAAACACACTAACAACAACAAAAACAACAAAACTCGGATAGAATGTGAAACACAGATCTTCAGGCGGCACAATAGCGTATCTGAAGTGCCCTGGCTGATGATAAAGCGGACAAAAATATACGAATATGAGAAAACTGAATCTAATGGACCTTGAACACTCTGAATACATTCGAAATGTATTGTATGTTGCTGTCGTCAGAAGATCGATGATCGCGATCGCGAAAGAATTAGACTGATGAACACTGGCGGAAGAATTCGTGCAATCGTTAACCGGAAAAGGATCTTTTTCAGGCTACGAAGACCCCTCGTTGGGTGTAACGCTGGATCTGCAAATACCAATTGGTTTTAAATACGTAGCTCTTGCCGGCACTAAGTTGATGAGAAACCAACAGTAGTCGTTGGTTCGATGTAGTTTCTGATAAAGCAGCACTTCGTAAGTTTGCGCAGCGAATCCCGATTTCAATAAGATGCGCGTGGCCAGAATTATACTGTACCATCCCCTTCAAGATCACTGCTGTTCCTTGTGAACCGTTCTACTGGCAACGGTTTCTGTGTGCTCGTACCAGCAGCCACCAACAGATAGATTTCCAGTTCCAGTAGCGAAGCGATAACAGTTATTCATCCGTCATCGAGAGTGATGTCAATGCCATGCTGTGTGGTGCAAGGTGGTTCCTGTATTGAGAAGAGACTTTATGGTGATCAAATCATCTGTGGCTCTGCACGTTCCATGTTCCTCTCTCTATCTCTCACTCTCAATCTCATTCACGTGCGAGAACCCCAGTTTACTCTTTGATTGGACATCTTGTGCCTATCGCAAGAGAGCCAACGATTAATAATTCCAGCAGCGGCGAGTTGATAGCGTTCAAAACATGTTGTCACCATCATCACCAAGCGCGGAAAGCGCGCGTCACTCTCGTAGAGCGGGGGTACTCGAGATGCTTTATAATTCAAATTCGGTTGCTGGACGCAGTATCAGTTGGCGCTTGAGCGAGGTCGGATGTGCAAAACATTGTCATCACATCGTTGCCAATGATGACTATCAACGCGAGCGGTGGCAGCAGCGGTGCAATGCAGTTGTGGTTGGTCGTGGTGTTTGTTGCAGTGCTAGCTGCCGTCGAAGCCAAACAGTTGCTAGTGCAGAGGCAAAAAGTGGCCTCGGAAGCGCTAGTGAACGATAAGCCGGTGGTCGGCATCCTATCCCAGGAGTTGTCCTATCTGATGACGCAGAACTATGGTGACGAGGGATACGATAGTTACATTGCTGCATCGTACGTGAAATTTGTCGAAGGTGCTGGGGCCCGCGTCGTACCAATTTGGTAAGTCAGTTGGATTGTACGGGAACGTGAGGAATGCTATTGAAAGAATTTGCCGTTTTGAATTGAATGCAGTGTGTGAGTTGATGGGATGAGGCATCTTCAGAGTTGAGGGTTTGATCTGTTGAGGGTTTGATAAGATAATGTCGTCTACTCTGGTCAAGCCGTACTGTAGACATACACACTCAGGAGATTCAACTTGTGCCAACCAAAGTTAGTTATCAAAACGTTTTAAGTTTTATGTGTTGCGAATGATTTGTTACAATGATATGTAGTACATACAAGCCACGTGCAAATGGACACGTAACGTTTATGATTTTTCTCTACCAGATCATCAAAAGAGATGTCGCACAGTGAGCACAGAGGAAGTAATCAATTTGATAATTCAATCTTTCATTATTGTCTCGTCTAGGATCAATCAACCGCCTGAGTACTATGAAGAGATGATGAGCTACGTCAATGGTATACTCTTCCCGGGTGGTGCCACCTGGTTTAACCAGAGCAACGGTTACGCGGACGCTGGACGCCACATTTACGACCATGCGATCCGGCTAAACGACAACGGTGACCACTTCCCGCTCTGGGGCACCTGTCTCGGATTCGAGCTGCTCACCTACCTGGCCGCCAATGGCGTCGAACATCGGGCACACTGTAGCTCCAATAGCCAGGCGTTGCCACTGAATTTTAAAAATGATTTCCGCGACAGCCGATTGTTCGGTACGGCACCGAAGGAGGTGATCGACATACTTAGCCGCGAACCAGTGACCGCCAACTTCCATCAGTACTGCGTCACCGAAGCGAACCTGACCGCTTATGGGCTGGACAACGAGTGGCGCGTAATGTCGGTCGATCGCGACTGGAACGGAATGGAGTTTATCTCGACGATCGAGCACAAAACGTAAGAATCATGAACCGCACCTCTGGAAGGAGGCTTTTGAAAGCTTGAATAGCCAGTCCGTATCTAATGCTACGTCGTATCCCCTTCTTCCTCCCCTAGGTATCCATTTTATGGTATTCAATTCCACCCGGAGAAGAACATCTACGAGTGGATCTCGAACAAGAACATCTCGCACACTGCCAACGCCATACAGGCGGCCCAATACTTTGCTGATTTCTTCATTGGCGAGACGCGCCGTAATGATCATCAGTTCAGGGATGAGGCACAGATCGATCAGCATGTCATCTACAACTACCAGCCGACCTTTACAGGTTTGAAGCGGTCTAGCTTCGAACAGTGCTACATGTTTGGTGGTAAGATATGTGACGGAGTGAACTGTTCCTCCATTGATTTCCCAAATGAAGAAGAAGGAGCAGGAGTTGGAGGGTCTTCAGCAGGACCGCTTGCCGCCAGCACCATAGCATGCATGCTTACCATAGTTTCGCTTCATCTTTTGCTTCACCTTCTACCACGACTTTCTGCATGATGCATGAGATGCAGAATAGTCGATCCACCCCACCACTACATTCGATCCTCGCGTTTGTATTGCCGATCGGTATGGAGCACGTTCTAGATCTCATATTTTGCTGCTTTCTTTTCTCCAGAATCAGATAAAGTGCTGCCAAAGAGAAACAAGTCCAAAGGTTCAAAGAAGACAACCATCAATCACTAAATAAAGGAGAACCGTACTACATCGATCGCGCCTGAATGTGGTGAGTGGGCAGATTCACATCTCTGACCCACGTGGCTACAATGTTGCACGGAATGGCGGAAGCAACAATGTGTCTGGTACTGTAATCAGCCAAGACGATGATCGCTGCCAATCCCGGTAGCAGGTGGGACAGAGGAACAATACAATGCCAGAGATGGGAGATAGCAAGTAGGAAGATAGCAATTTAATGTTCCAGAAGAAGAGAGCCAGGAGTGGAGGGAGTGAGTTATCGAAAATAAACGAAAAATTACTCGTCAGTGAGTGAATACTGCTGTGTAACGACGCGGGTTGTAGAACTTTTGTTTTCTTATTTGTGTGGCGATATTGCTTCGAATACGGGACGTTTTCGTCAAGTTAGATAATGTGCTGTATGGAGGTCCATGGTAAGATTTTTAGAGTAGCAAGAAAGGTTATATCATTTTTGCAATTATCATCTCTTGTGTCTCTCTTCGATTGTTCAATGAATTTCACAGACAGATGCTTCAGTGAACAGCTCTGGAGAATTTGAATATTATTTTCTTTTTTGAGACTTTAAACCAAAAAAAGATTATTCGTTCTGAACATGTTGAAAAAGAAAACTCTTTCATACCTGCTACTGTACTGTCCAGAATACATCAATTCGATAATAAAGAAAATTATACTATTTTTCATAACATTTTACGTGCGTTGTGCACATTGGCCTTGCATTTGTAATTGGTTTCAGTTTATTTAAGTATATAGCAATTCGTATCCCTTTAATCCTACTAAACTGTTGAATCAAAGTGTAATCGAATGTTTGTCAAGGCTTGGTTAAGAGCGACCTTGATATAAATGCTAGTAATGTATACAAGTTATGTTTGAACGTATTTTACTTATTTAATCATTTCACAGGCACGAAGGGAACGGTGAACGAATGTGTTTTTCCCCGTTATCCCTTTAAAATACACGTTTCCAAAACAACAGCCAGGCAATCGACGTACCGAAAAGACATTCTTTCAATACCTTTTGCATGAATCACCTGATGGTGGTTTTAGATTTCCTGTGAAAGATCCCGGTAGCTGCACCAGGTAGTTGCGTTAAAAAATCCCCTTGAAACATAAACCAGGACCGCGACACATTATGTGCTGACGTTGCCAATCTCTCGACAACAACCCCAGCATCTGACCATGTTTATGTGGCTCTCTGATCTTGTCGGTGATTCCCAGGAGAAATGCCAGCGCAATAGCATGAATCGTTATTTGTTTGGTCTCTGTTACCCCGAAGTCCCCTAATCCTCGCTCAACAAACCCAGTTCAGTTCTCATTCCGGCGCGAAGCAGTTTCCTCCTCCAGCAGACGCACATTGGCGATCAGTTCATCCAGATCGATCTCGTTCGTGAGGTTCGTGAGGTGTTTCTGCAAAACGAGGCCAAGCCATTAGCACCACGAGATCGCCTTATCGAGTCGCCTTATGGCGAGTTTTCTTACCTGACGGCCCTTGATTTGCTCGATGCTCTTTTCCAGCAATGCATGCCTCTTTTCGTACTGATCTCCGGTCGTGACAAGCGATTCGCTTTCCTCTAGGAAGCATTCCAGCTGTTTTGTTTCTTTCTCGACACAGTCAACTGCGTTCTGTAGAGCTTCGATTTCGGATTTCAATTCCATGGAATGCAGTTTCGCCTCTAGCCGTTTGGCCTCGCGCTGCTGCAGGAACTCGTCCAAAAAGGACAGTTCGGGTCGTTCAACTCCCAATCCGGTATGCTGGCGTATCTGAGAAAACTGCTCCAGAAGCTCCTGTACCGTATCTTTTAACGTGAACACATCGACACCGAAATCAGCTAGCAGCCTATCGTTCCGTGCATCTGTATCCGATTTTAAATGGGAAAACCAATGAGAGATGCGCATCGTAGGGTGAATAATCGAACGAACTTACTCAGCGCCCGGAGCTCCTCGAGAGTTTTGGTTGTTTGCACATTCACCCGGTACACAGAATCGCCTGCAGAACGGAAGGTTGACCATTATTATGATGTTTTTTACTACCGCCGATGCGTTCCTCACCTTTTTCTATCATTTTAAAGAACGACTAATAGACTTTCCGTAATCTGAATTGCAGGAGATCTTTCCGTGATAGCTGAAAGGAGAATTCGATCGTTAGTGCAACCGATCCTTACAAAATCACGGACCTTGAAACTTGCCGATTTCTGTACTCTCTGGCGTTGATTGTGAGTTGGTTCCGGTGGTGTTACAAAAGTATTTTGAAAGCTTTTTCGTGGTTTCAGCCCGGAAAAAGTAGGTAAAAAACTTTTAACGACTCTTTTCAAAAAAATTCTAACCTCAAAACCAAAACCAAAACAACAGCACAGGGTGTAGTCCATTTATCGCTTGGAATTTTGATTTTAAACGAAAATTGGATTTTTTAAATCGAATTTTAATCGATTTTTATCTGTTATCATTTTGATTATTTATCATTTTTATCAGATAAACTGCATTTTATTTCAAAAAAATAAAAAAAAAAACAAAGCTCTCTTGCACATCCAACGATCTCAACGCTTTCTTGCAAGAGAAAGGTAAATAAATTATTGGGCTCTTTGATTCTCGCTCTTGCACAAAAGAGAGAGCGAGATAAAAGATCGATCATAAAAGTACATTTTTGGCCAATGGCCAAACCCCAAAATTCCACCGTGCTTTGAAGGGATGGCGGAAGTTTCACTTATTCGATGTGGTCAAAAATAAATCTATTGCATTCTTTTAGGGGTTAAATAACCGACGAAATGAGCGAGGTAGGTCTTCGTGATTAGATCAATTTATGACGTGATAAATCAATTTAAACACGTGATTAAATCAAGTTATCGTGCGAAAAACTAAACAAATATTATCTATCAACAATGAAAATTAATGGCCTTTCCCTTCCCTCAACGAGAGCTTCCTGATCGACAATAGAATCGTAAACGCTAAACTTTGGGACTGTTTAGACATTTATTTGTCTTCTAATCAATAGCTTTTACCTTGAGAGATTAGCCAAAGAGCGCTCATGGACCCCAATAGATCTTCTAGTTCTGGGAGCCACTTCCGGCCCTGTTGATTTTCTGCTACAATCGTTACGTGTAGCCGTGCTAAACGTGGTAGTAAAGGTCGTGGTTTTGATTCATGACATGTACCTACATACGGACACATACCGACTACGACCTTGATCAGGGAACACCTGGAGTTCTCGATCACTGAGCGAGATGGCAGAATGGGAGAATGGAACATGCAAAGAAAAAATACTTTGACCATACTTTGACCATACTTTTGGCAACAGGATTTTATGGAGGCGCATGGTCGGTCATGGTAAGCGAGAATGCGTATCCAGTACGACGATTTTTTTCCGTTCTGGCGTTCTGGGCCAGATTTTACGAGGGTGAGTCAAATATAAATGAGAGTTTTTTTAGCAGATTTATTTTTAGTTTAAACGCATAAAAGGAACTTTTTGTATTTTCCTAAATAATCTCCTGACCCTCGCAAGACAACAAACACACCAAAAGGGGAATCGACCAGGATCGCAGCATGTACAGGGAACAGTCGCAAACGATTCCAACTGTTGTGACTAGAAACAGCCGTGACTAAAGACCCAGTTGCGTAACTAGCGAGCCGATCAGGTTAACTGGAACACCCTCAAAGTACATGTAATCCTAGAATAAAGCATAGTGAAGATAGGTAAGTTATACACAGGGAATCTGAAGATACTTACAATTAATAACAATGCCGCCAGTAAGGTGGCCTTCACTCGAACGTCCAGGTCTATCGGGAAGGTGATGTTGAAGTTATCCGCATCGGTAAACAATTCTTTACACAATCCCGACCACTTCTTGTTGATCTGACCGATCTGCGTACCGTCGGTAGCGAGGATCTAGAAAAAGTGAAAGAAGCGGAACGACATAGAGGTTGCAGCTTTTACTTTCGTCTCTAAGTCTGTGGCTAACCTTAAACACAGAGTCACTGCAGCACGTGGCAAACGTAAGCCAGGGTCCGACGATCTTTAGCACGGTCTCGTCATTCTGATTCTTGATGCTGATATCAGACGTCCAGAACGACCAATCCTGTACCACATATCCGACATTACCGGTGGAAGCAGTTACCGCCAACTTCTGCATACAACATGGAAACCAGCACGACTGACATCGCCAGGGACGACTAATGTAGAGGACGGCCCTTTTCTCGGACCTATCGACGATTTCTACATCGAAGCTGCGAAGCGTACCGCAACAAAATCGAGTGCAATAACCTGTATCCTCGGTTGCCGAATACACATGATCACCGCTTCCGGTCTTGATCGTGTATTTGTTGGCGTGCTCGAAAGTGGTGAACATCTTTAGCATATCAACAGACTGGCACACCCGCAGCTTGTCAATGCCAATCAGATGCTCTAAACCAGGAGGGTAATCCGGTATGCCCTTCGGGGGCATTGGCACACCTACAATATGGGGCACATCTTGAGAACCGTCTGTAACACTCATAGAACAGGCCCATCTACGCTTACCGCATTGCTGCTTAGCGAGCATTGTTACATCGGGTTGAGACGTAACACTGGGTTGAATCACGATTGGTGCAGCCATTGACATCCTCTGCAATTGTTTCGCTTCAGTTTGGGAATTTGAGATTTTTTCACCCATTACATCTATCTCTTCGCCTTTCAGAAAAGCAAATTTAGTACAAAACTATTTAAGAAACATATGTACAACACCACAAAAATTAAATTAAAGTCACACCAACAGCCGCAGATCGAAGAAGAATGACGAGCACGAAAGGACAGCAACGCGCGACTGATACGCGACTGATGATGACTGTGCTTCTTAAAATGGACACAAATGGAATTCGTTACCGCGGGACCAAGTTCTAATCAATGATTAGCACTCGCGGCTCGCGATTTCAACGCAGGTGCATCGCATCATAAGGAGAAGGCAGCCGGTTGTGGCCTTCATGATCATTTGTGGAATTTGTTGTTCTTGTATTTTTCGCATGCGAGCGATCGCTAACTTTCCACCAAATAGTCGGACACTAATCCTCATCGATAATAGTCGATATTCGCTCCCACAAACGTGTCATTTCTCTTCACACATTTCCATCGCGTGAATCTGCCGTTCGCACGCCTATAAGAACTATTTCTAGGTCGCCAGTGAACGTGAACAAACCGGTCTAGGTCTAGCGCCGAAATCGCGGATCGTAATCCAACCGATCAAGATCTATTTTTTTCCTGAGCGAAAGGGTGGAGTGAACGAGGTTGCAGACGACACCACGAGTACTACACGCTGTCGGTGGAGTATCTTCAAGCGATCTTTTCTTCGTATAATGTAGTGGATCGTGGCGTCCTGGTGCGTGGTTTACGAATCGCGCTTTCGCGCTCAGCACAGAAAACAGCTCGTCACCACTCACGAGCCGACGGCCCTCTCCGTTGTCCACTTAAAACACGTCGGGTCACTAAATTCCTTGGTCAACTTAAATATAAAACCTAACAATCGAACAATCTGGTTAACAGTATGCTTGAAATGTGTGTTAAAATGTAACTTGCTTTTTAATACTACACCTTAATCGTGCACCTCACTATAACGTAGAATAGGAGACTTTGACAGACAATACGAATAAGAGATGTTCCTATTGTCCCTAAAGTATGTACGACACTTACCAACGGCAATCCAGAGATCATTTACTTTACAGTAACAACAGTTATGACAGATTTTTTTTTTGCAAAGATGCACAGTTTGATGTAGTGAAGACAAAAATAAGACAAGGGGCCACAATCTTACAACGATGAAAAACCCCAAACGAGCTCGCGGACTCTCTGGAAGTGAAACCTACGAAATTGACTCGAAATAGACGTCCGGTCAGATATGGTTGAAACCATGCGATTAAATGACTTTCGTTCCCAATTTGTTCAAGCGTAGCTAGTAGTAAAAAATAATCAATAATTTAAAAATTTCAATATTTTAGATCTAAATTGACGCGATCGGATGCAGAGTTTAGATCGGTATAGATGGTTTTTTTTTTCTTTCAAGCCAATTCGGCGGTTTATTTCAGAATATCACAGATACCGCCTACTTCTGTACCACTTATCATCTCCCCTCTTCTCTATTCCTGGTGCGGCAAATCGAAGAAGGGTTGACATAAACCTTGTTAGGTTCTCCACTAGCCGAACTGGAATACCTTATGCGTTACATTGCAAGCGTGCCTCGGGCTGCTGCCTCGGGCTCCGCGTTCCAGCTATCCGTGGGTATTTGGTTGTCTTCCTGCCACTGCCGTTGTAGCTCGTTCATCATCCTTTGCACGACTGATGAGATTCGAGACCACCGCTCCTCGCTGTGCAGCAGATTGCTGAGGAGGTTGTCTGGTAAAAGCGCCCCTGTCTCAAATGCCAGTAGCTCTTCCCGATCTCCGTCTAAGCGCGGGCACTCAAAGAGTATATGATCCGGGCTTTCAACACGCGTCCGACATGCAGACATGTCCGCATGGCCAGAACGGAGATTCGGTCAGATGCTTGATGTGCATGAATTCTCTGAAGAAGCCATGTCCCGAGAGCATCTGTGTCAGCTGGAAGGTCAGTCGTCCATGCTTCCGCGCTGTCTAGGAGTCTATGTCGGGGATAAGCCGGTAAGTCCAACGGATGTATCGACTCAAAGCTGGGTTGTTGCCGTCCTCGTCCCACTCTCCTTACCACAACGTGATGGTTGACAGTCGCTCTTCTTTCCGGATTACTCCCCTCTGGTGTGTCCGGCTCCGCCAGTTTCCTCTCGCGAACACGTAGATTGTTGTTGTTGGAAGAGGCAACAACAGGCATATCGGCGGCCTGCTGGCGATCAGACTGACTGCTCGGTGGGAAATCGTGCGGAACGAACTGGCCACACCTTTCGCTGCTCTACTTTGTACTCCGTTGAGTACGCGTCGCAGGGTTCCGGTCCCAAGGGCAGCTGTTGCCCATATCGGTGACGCATAACGCAGTGTTGATAGTGCTACGTTGGCTAATATGCGGCTTTGAAGCTCGATGGTCCAGAATGATTCCTCATAATGAACCCTAGCGCGTTGGACACACGGCTAGCTTTAGCGGCATCAGCCTCGATGTGTCCTTCCCAGCGCAGGTGATCCTCCAGGACCACTCCAAGATGTTTCAACTCCTTCTTTGTTGTGAGCTCGACATCTCCTACTTTGTAACTGACCAGCTGTTTGCCAAGCTTTGGGGAGCTGAACATTATGGCCTCCGTCGTCTCTGGCGCTATCTTGAGCTTGTGTTGGATCATCCAGTTTTGGATGATCGCCACCGCTGCTTGTGCTGTATCCCGCACTTCTTCAGGATTCCTACCAGGGGCGCAGATCACAATGTCGTCAGCAAAACCGGTGACCGTGGCTTCCTCCGGCAAGTTGAGTCGCAGCACTCCGGTATAGATGGTATTAATTTGATGACCATTTGCAAAGGAACTGTGACACATTGAAACGAAATCTAGTAAGTTTGTGTTAACTGACTTCTTAGACGAAACCCCCTATTGCCGGGTGCTAATAATTGCTGAGCAGTAGTTCATAATTATATATCATAGTTTCGAACACTTTTAAGCATGCTCAAAGAGAAGTCACACCTCGAATTAGCAGAACTCATGTATATTTACACTCCGTCTCGTTTGAGACAACCCGATGTGAAGCTGTTGTGTAAGCTCTAATGAAGAAGTAAGGCGAACGATTCTTTATAGTGATAAGAAGCAGATTAATGAAGAAGCAGATCAATCAAACTTAAAAATACAGGCATACAATTACACTACTATCTGTCTATTAAATTTCTAAAAATCGACACAAAAACAGTGTTGGAAGTGCACTCATGAATGATCATAAATTTATTATCGTCTTATCATTCTGCTCCATCACCGGCATCGGCACGATCATGGCTGACACTATCTTATCAACCGCATCAGCCCGGTTCCGGTGAGCTATTGTTTATTGCACCAATAATATTTGATAATCTTCGTAGCTCATCATAACACCACCTGGGAACGGGCTTATGCCACCGTTACGTCGGTGTTGGCGACGATCCATTGACGGTAAAACGTAATGCGGACGAAGGCAGTTGGCCAATCAACCTCACAGCCGAGAACCGACCCGAACGAGTACAACCCGACCAGCAGGGTGTTACCGGCATCAACCACCGTTAGCGGTCCACCGATATCACCTTCACACGGTGCCTGTGTGTTAAGGAACTGAAGGCAAAGCTTCTGCGCATCGATCAGCCCACCCCACGCCGTGTCGAAGCAATCCGCGTTGGTCATAATGGGATTGCGGACGTAACGTAGCACATCCGAGAACGAGGTACTGGCATCTGACGTACGACCGAAACCACTGACCGTTCCAAGCGTTCCGGCAAACGTTCGAGTATCGGTAGCGGTCGGTAGACGAACCGGTTGGATACGATCACTGAACGTAACCGGTTGGGATAGTCGAATGACGGCGACATTGTTGCGGAAGATGACGGCCAGAAACTCTTCGTGCATCCGAACATCACCAGCGGTGAACGACAGCCTGACCTGACCCGCTTCCTGCTCGTTCTGTAGATTCAGTGCACCCAGAACGACGACACCACCGGAAGCACCATCAACGCAGACGCCCGCCGTAAGGACATAGTTAGCCGACAGCAACACACCACCGCAGAGCGCCTGTCCACCATCAAGATCGGCCAAAATGGCTGCCTACTCAGGGAGGGGAAAAAAGGTTGTTGATACTGATACTGGCCGAACATCTTGACTTTCTCGAACGAGTGCTTCGACACTCGCATCTGCGCGCGTCATACCTGATAAGGAATCTGTCCAGCGCTCGCAATCGATCCTCCGACGATACGCGATGTCGGTGCACGGTGCAGTGGTCCAGGGTTGCCACCTCGTCGATATTCGGCACTCTTTAGCTGCTCGATACGGGCGGCAATGTGTGGAAACTCACCCAACGGTCGTACCTGACTCCAATCGATGGTACCCTCGAAGTGCGTCGCGTCGATGCTAACCACCAGCAGGGCCAGTACGGTCGTCGCCAGTAACGCTACAGTATGGAACGTTCTCATCGTGATCGCAAGGGATTGCTCGACCAAGCGTTGGACCAGGAAAGGATAGAATAGCGGTGCACACCGGACGGGATGCGAGTCCAAACTGTAACGCAACGCATCACGCAGGCGCACCGGCTGATAGGAAATTCGGCTTAGATACGGAGGGCTTATCGCGGTGAGGCTTGTGGTTAGTCTTTGGACGAAAATTGGTTTTTAATCAACGGCCAAGATTCGACTAATACCGACGACCCCTTCTGATATCGTGCTTTTGGGTGAAACGAAATGTACCGCACCTTAAGGAGCGCGACAAGACAATGCGATGAATGGTGTCGCAGTAGCAGTGTGCAGTGAGTCTTAAAAACCTAATAACCGATCGTGTGCTCTTTTTATTTGTTTAACATTTTCTAATCCGTCTGCCAGTGCCTTTCTCTTTCTTCCTCCGCTCCGGTACCCGGTCGCGGACGGGCCTTACGGAGTGATGCCCGCATGGTAGACGATCCACTCCATGTAGGACGAAACGCGAGTGTAAACCCCCGGTATGCCCTTCTCGCAACCACGTATCGAACCGTACGACACGATACCGACCTGCGTTAGGCGTTGCCCACCATCGAACTCGACCGTCAGTGGCCCACCCGAATCCCCCTGACACGGATTACGTCCTCCTTCTCCCGATACGCAGATTTGTTGGTTGCGTATCAGCGTCCCGTAAACACGACGACAGATGTCATTCGGTACGATCGCATTGTTGGCGTAACGAAGGTCGAGCCGTGCTTCATCACCTGCCTCGGCGAAATCATCGTTCGATTGGATACCCCAACCGGATACGATCGAGTCGTACCCGGTGAGATCGGTGTATGCGTTGCTCCAGCCTGGTAATCGGATCGTCTGGATACGTGGTGAGTGCAGGGGTAGTGGCAGCGGTAGGTGGATCAGTGCGATATCGTTCAGTATATCGACCGGATCGTACCCGGGATGCATGATGACGTTGGTTGGTTTGATGGTGATCGTTACAGCACCACTCGATCCGCCATCCACCGGTAGAGGGATCGAGTTAAGGCCTGCGACGATCGTTGCTTCCTGCATACCGTACAGGCAGTGGGCTGCCGTCAGGATGAAGCGCTCGGAGAGGATCGATCCACCGCACAGTGTTTCCGAACCATCACCGAAACTCAGCAAAATGGCGACCAGATAGGGGAACTGTTCCTTGTCGGCGATCGTACCACCGGCGACCTTGCTCCGGTCGACCACTAGTGTCGGGCGGTACAGGAAAGAGGACGATGCGGACACGAAACTGGATGGTGGCGCCGACGGTGACGATGCATTCCTTATGGTCGTCCAGAATGTACCAATAGCCCTACGGCGAACTGTTGTTGTGGCTGTTTTGGTGATGATGGGGCATATCGAGATCCCCAGAAGCACTAGGATAAACACACGGTACGGAGTGATACTTGAGGGCATCCTGCTGCTGCTGCTGCTGGACTTCCTCTAACGTAACGTAACTTCAATCGATCTGAAACATCGCTCCACCGCTGGCCGACGGTTTTATCGGAATTGAACATACCAACTGGTGCTGGGGACACCCAGCACTTGTCTTGTCACGAGGCCGATCACAGACCATCGATAAGATCACTCTTATCACGCTCTCGCTCTCACTCTTACTTTGTGCAAGAATCAATCTTTGGTGGGCGCTTCCTTGTGCTACTGGAACGCTTCGAAACGAACCTCATAAAGCGAGGTATTAGAAGAGACGCCATTAGCACTGAATCACTGCATGGTATCCACGGTTCTGGGACAAACCATCTGGGATGGCTTCTAGGTGATTCATTTCTAGTCTTGATCTAGATCCCGGTGGAAGCAGTCGTCTTCACAGTGACGAGCTGGGTTTCTCCAACAACACAAGCCATTCCATTTTTATGGCACCTGGCCTCGGCGGTAGCAGAGAAAGCAAATTGGTACTCTGGATGTGGTACGATCACTATCAGAATTGTTGTCGTATCGCGTACGGCTTCTGCCCTCTTCCCGTTGTCCCCGTTATTGTGCACCCTCCGGCCCCAGGTGGACGACGATATCGGTTTGTTTAGAGGGATAGTTTGGTCGAAGATAGCGCCCGACAGTTCACTGTTTTCCGGTACGATGCCAGTGTTTTCGTACATGATTCGTGTGGTGCCTATGGTCCGTCGCTGTACCGTAATGTATAATCACATTGTCTTTGCTGTGTGGGAGGTTTTTTTTGGGTATGTAGCACTGTAGAAGTGGATTATTGGAAACATAGAGGAAGGCCTAAAGCATCGGTTCTTTTAAAAGAGAGGAGTTCTCATTCAAACAAATATTCCAGCTGTTGGTGCAAGTATGTGATATTTGAATTCTATATAACTCCTTAGACTATCGACTGTTACATTCTGTCTATTTTCTATAGCCAGACTGACATGTTCAGCGTAACATGCAAATCGTTTTGTTGTTTTAACTTTTTAGGTTTGGTACATTTTAGACAAAATCATAAATAAAACCATGGAGATTGATTAGAGTTGATAGATTTCCGACATTTTTTTTTACACAAATACTTCATATTCTTTCTATCGCTGTATATTTTCTACAACTGCATTTAACAAATAAATCAATCAATCAATAGTTCAATCAAGAGATGGTGAAATTTTTCAACTTGGCGATTTTTTTAAAGATATAATGATTAGTTTTTTTTTCCTGAGACCTCAATGACTGTACTTTCAACAAAGTTTATCAATTTTATTACTTTTATTTTCGGTGTTGTAACCATGCGCAAGTATTTGTTCGCGGTATGTCGTTGAAATGCGGTATGCGGTGTTCGATCGCGGGGGGGTTGCCGAATCTTCTGTGGCAGGCCAAGACCGCCCGTCGGTTGTAGCGCCTGATAAGTAAGTATGTAGTTGGAAAAAAAATGTTCGGCGATTGGCAACTCTAAACGCGATCAGGTTTTTTTTATGGAACCTGTTTATAGTTTTGCGAAGTGCAACTTACTAGCCATAAGCGCTAATTTGAGCAGGGAATAACCTGAATAAAATCCCAGCTAGTCCATCGGAAACCTTTTTTACCAAGTTGCAAGAGAAAAAGTACTACGAGGACTTCGCTGTGCAGTTCCGTATTCTTCTATATTCTTTAGAATGTGTTTGATTATTTGATATTCTTTTCTACCGAAAAGAAACAACGACATTTTTGAAACCATGCTTTCTTATCTGTGTGCTCTTTTTCGTTTAAAGTGCTTCTTTTTGATGTCTAGAAGCTGCTCGTTTCACCTGATCGTCATTCAAACAACTTTCAGAGTTAAAACGCGATGTGCGGCTGCTAATAAATGAATAATCCAAAATGGATAGGTAGTATTTTTGACATATATTGCATATGCAACATTCTTATCAACATTTTTACTCTACATAAATTATGTTGAAAAGATAGTAGAAATCGTTAAAATGAAGTGCAGCTATAGAAATACGCATAGTGTATACTGCTTTTAGCAGAATTAAATGTAGCTGGACAAGTACCCTTGTACCTTATATACAGTTACATATGCTTGGAACCAGCTAGAAGCTGTGCTTCAAAGAGGGTTTTTGTGAATTTTAAAAAGATGCATTTGTAAGGAAAAATCAAAACACTAAAAATCTAACTTTTGAGACATATTACATGGCGTTTATATAGTAAGTTTATATTACACATTGCAACTCAGTGCGAAACTGTATAGTCTAATTTTCAAAATACTTGACAGCGGTGCCTTCTAGTGTTTGTTTAACTGATTGGATAATATTTCCCTCACTTCATACAATAATTAGACGCTATCAATGGTTTCTACGCCAACCTGAAGCACATTTGTACCCAGATTACCTATTGTGTAAATGGAACTATCATATAACCTATGGATTGGCTTAGAACACTTGCTTTGATACTCGTCCAGCTGTGGCGGTGGAATACAGCTAAGATCGTCACATCACGATGAGTGTGATTTCGATGGCAAATCTTATCAGCGTTTGATTGTAACGTGCTTGTCTCACACTACTCCCAGTAAGGTCTTTAAGAACTGTTGAGTTGTATAAAAGGCTAGTCACTAATCTCATCATCAGTTGCATCGTAGCCATTACCAGTAAAAGACCAGAAGCAACATGCGAGTCGTGATAGCATTTATCACGTTTGGTCTGCTGGCCATTGGTGCCAGTGCCCACCGTCGGTTCCCCAACATCGATTGGTCGCAAGTGAAGCCGATCGAGGAGTTCGATCACTACTGGCAACGCCTTCCAGCCCATTTACGAGCACTTCGCTTCAATCAGCCCGCAAAACGTATCATAGGCGGTTCGGAGGCTTATCCTGGACAGTTCCCGTATCAAGTCGCTCTTCTTAGCAGCTTCCCGCAAGGTACGGGCCTGTGCGGTGGAACCGTTCTCACAAACAAATTCATCCTAACGGCGGCTCACTGTGTCGTCGGAAGTGATCGTGAGCTCGCGCTCAACGGTATTGCCATCCTCGGAGCCCATGATCGAACCGAAGAGGAAGAGTCACAGCAGAGGATAGAATTCCCTCAATCCTGCATTTCCGCTCATTCGCGTTACAATTCACACAACATCCGCAACGATATCGCTACCGTTCAGCTACCAATTCCGGCTGTCTTCAACGATCGCGTCCAACCGATCGCACTTCCAGCACGCTCCGATCATAGTGACTTTGCTGGACTGCAAGGAATCGCGTCCGGATTCGGGCGTACCTCGGACTACAACACGGAACCATCGCCGGTACTGCTGTTTACGACCAATCCGATCCTCTCGAACGCCAAGTGTAATGAATTCTGGTCTACGGATCTGGTCTCAGAACAGAATATCTGTTTGAGTCCAGCCGGGGGAACCTCGTCCTGTAACGGTGATTCTGGTGGTCCGTTGGCTGTGGTTCTGGAGGGCCATAGTGTACAGGTTGGCATAACATCGTTCGTTTCGGCCCAGGGTTGTGCCTCAGGATTCCCTCCAGTATGGGTACGTGTGTCGTATTATCGGGACTGGATCCAGGAACATTCGGACTACGTATTTGCCGCCTAGAATCAGAACAAGAGCAATGCCATTGTGATAGACTTTAATTAAATATGTATATTCATTAAATATATACCAGCTATTTTATCCTTGGCCAAATGACTCTTCGCTATGCTTTTGTGGAAAAGTTCAAGGATTAAGTACGAAACTTAATCCTAGGAATGCTAGTTAGTAGAGTTAGAATGCCATTATGCTTTGGTTCGAAAACCATCTGAGAGATTAGCTGATGTAATGTATTGTACTAAGATTGCAGGAAAACAAACATCCCTAGATTTGTGGAAAATAATCGTACTCTTCTGAATTCGAACTCAGGCCTCAGGGCAAAAAAACGACCCTGTAACAATACAGCACTGAATAGATCGAGCAGGTGCAATGGATTGTGAGAGTGTGAGCGCTACGACAAGATAAGGTTAATTCATATTGAAAACAAGAGCCGTCTTTAGAAGTGAATATGCATGTAGCCGGAATAACTCTTAAAGGTGGTGAGATTTTTATGAAACAAAGGTAGAAAAAATATTTATACCTAAGAGTATGTATCCTTTATATTTCTCTATTTATTGCTTTATCTAACAACAAATAGTACTTTAGAAGTGCTAAATCTGAAGTAATGCTGAAAAATGTTATGAGGCTAGCAATTAGAATTAGAAGGCATGGATGCTTTAAAGGCGATGCTGAATGGCGTATTGTTATTGAGATTTTAAAATTATTTTTTCGTTATATTATTACACTGTTTATAAAATATATTCCAAAGTACTCCATACTTTATTGCTTTCCGCTGCTTTAGCACTCTCAGTATCGTAAAGATTGTGGCCAAATCTTGGCTCGAAATCGATTCGTCCTATGATTTTTTTCTGAGATATAAAAATACATATTTTTTATTTGATCTGTGTACCAATCCATGATATCATTCAAGCCAACGAATTACAAATGCAAACCATATTGAGAGTATCAAAAATATACCTATTATATCAAAAACATACCTCATTTTCAACTAATCAGCACTAGGAACCATGTTGGTTGAATATCTCACCACGGTGACTACACTGAGAGATTTTTGAGGTGTTACCCTGTATACAGCAACTGTCCCAACACTTAGCATCGGTGTCTACCGTTGTCTGTTTATCTGATTATTTTATAAATACACTTAATCCAACAAATAGAAGTTAGCAATGGTTTTTACCTCAAGTGCAGCTCATTTGTTACCAGATCCTCTGTTGTATAAATGGTCATAACCTATACTTCTTCGATACTCATTCCATTGTGGCGCAAGGATCCACTTAACGTAGATCGTGACGCCACCATGAGAATGATTGCGATTCGAAATCTCTGTTATCGAAATCCTTATCAAGGTTAGTTTATGGCACGCTCGTGGCAAACTACTCCCATACTACTACGTCAACTGTATGCTATTAAAAAGTTGTATAAAAACGTCGGCGCTTAGATCATCTCATCATCAGTTGCATCGTAGCCATTATCAGTAAAAGACCAGAAGCAACATGCGAGTCGTTATAGCATTTATCACGTTTGGTCTGCTGGCCATTGGTACCAGTGCCCACCGTCGGTTCCCCAACATCGATTGGTCGCAAGTGAAGCCGATCGAGGAGTTCGATCACTACTGGCAACGCCTTCCAGCGCATTTACGAGCACTTCGCTTCAATCAACCCGCAAAACGTATCATAGGTGGTTCGGAGGCTTATCCTGGACAGTTCCCGTATCAAGTCGCTCTTCTTAGCAGCTTCCCGCAAGGTACGGGCCTGTGCGGTGGAACCGTTCTCACAAACAACTTCATCCTAACGGCGGCTCACTGTGTCGTCGGAAGTGATCGTGAGCTCGCGCTCAACGGTATTGCCATCCTCGGAGCCCATGATCGAACCGAAGAGGAAGAGTCACAGCAGAGGATAGAATTCTCACAATCCTGCATTTCCGCTCATTCGCGTTACAATTCACACACCATCCGTAACGATATCGCGACCGTTCAGCTTCCGATTCCGGCTGTCTTCAACGATCGCGTCCAACCGATCGCACTTCCAGCACGTTCCGATCATAGTGACTTTGCTGGACTGCAAGGAATCGCGTCCGGATTCGGGCGTACCTCGGACTACAACACGGAACCATCGCCGGTACTGCTGTTTACGACCAATCCGATCCTCTCGAACGCCAAGTGCAATGAATTCTGGTCTACGGATCTGGTCTCAGAACAGAATATCTGTTTGAGTCCAGCCGGTGGAACCTCGTCCTGTAACGGTGATTCGGGTGGTCCGTTGGCTGTGGTTCTGGAGGGCCATAGTGTACAGGTTGGCATAACATCGTTCGTTTCGGCCCAGGGTTGTGCCTCAGGATTCCCTCCAGTATGGGTACGTGTGTCGTATTATCGGGACTGGATCGAGGAACATTCGGACTACGTATTTGGCGCCTAGAATCAGAACAAGCGCGATGGCATTGTGATGGACTTTGAATAAACATGTATCTTCAGCTATTTTATCCATCATCAAGTGATTCTTCTCTTTGTTCAAAAGTTTTAAGATCTTAGTATGAACTTCAGTTCTTGGAATGCTAGTTAGTATGCAGGATACATTTTTTTCAAGGGAAAGCTAATGGCTTCAATACCATGGAAGAGATGAAATAGATGCAGCATTTTTTACTTATACTTCCGAATGAACCAGGAAAAAAAACCTTATATTTCCTGTAAAAACAGCAGAGGATAAGATTAAGAGACTGTCAGTTGGCAAACACTACATTCGTTCTTTAGCTGGCCTTATGAAATCAGTAAGCATTAAACACTTAAAAGTATTGGTAGATGAAGCGCTTCCAACGACAAGCACTTCTCTTTCTTGTCACGTTTCAAGTGTTATGCCACATGTTTTACTCCAAACAACGGTCTTCTTGATGTGTGATCAGATAAGTAGCTAGACTCTCATCTTCGCAGGTATCTTTGCTCTTCTTTGTGACACTAACTGATTATAGCCACTGTTATCACCTATCGGGCACGCGTTTGTTAGTCTCCCATCGTTCCACCGAAATCGGGTCATTGCCTTTAATGACATGCAATGTTATCTATCAATTAATTTGCAAATTTTTGACTGATCAACCGGTGCACCACTAAGTACTTGATAGCGCGCTGAGTATATAAATGGTAGCACAATTCGATAAAGACACACAGTAGTCGTTAAGCTGTTCGATTGTAAAAATGTTGTCAATAACTAGTTGCGTATTTCTGTTTCTCGTAATTGGGCTTGGATGTGGTGAGACAACCGAGAGAAAGGCTGCCATCGACGGTGAAATAGATTGGTCCAGCATACGGCCGATCGAAGACTTCAATCATTACTGGACGCGATTGCCGGTGGAGTTGCAACAGTATCGTCACAATATCGGCCGCAAAGCCGTCACGAATGGCTTCGTGGCAGTACCAGGCCAGTTCCCTTACTACGCGTTACTACTTCCGGAGTTCACCATCGGAACGACCCTTTGTGGTGGTACTATCCTCACTAATAACTACATTCTGACAGCGGCACACTGTGTGGCGCTTTCATCGTCAGTTCTGGCCACCGGAGGAACGGCTATCTTAGGTGCTTACGATCGTAGCATCGCTGAACCAGAGCAGCAAAGGATTCGTTTCGATACTTCCGGCATAACGGTTCATCCCGGGTTTACGTCCTTAACGCTGCGCAACGACATAGCCACGGTACTACTCAACACACCCATCAGCTACAGCGCTCGCATACAACCGGTGCGATTGCCTACGCTCACCGATACGCGCACATTCGCCGGTATGTTGGGCACGGTATCTGGATTCGGGCGTACCTCAGATACGGGCCCCACCTCGAACTTTTTACGTTACGCCTCGAACTCGATCCTAACGAACGGTGACTGTTCGAGCTTTTGGCCTACACCTTTCCTGTCGCCCGAGAATGTCTGCATGAGTGGAGCAAACGGACGGTCGCCCTGTTTCGGAGATTCCGGTGGTCCACTGACGGTGAGCACGGTGCTAGGACCGCTTCAGGTGGGCATCGTATCGTTTGGTGATTCGGCCGGATGTAGCATCGGTATACCGTCGGTGTACGCACGTACCACTTACTTTTTGCAGTGGATACTGGACAATTCCAACTATTAGCGAATGCACAATCTGGAAAAGAGCGCTCTTCGCGTTTAAAACATTTACGAATGCTGATAAGCAATCAGTTTGCAAATTACAAGTAAACTGCTGGAGGCTTGCAGCATAACCTGTGACTATGTTGCCAACTGTTGTTACATGTATCTGAAATACGTGTAAAATAATTGTCACGTTAATTGAACGCATGGCAGACACAACGATGAGACATTTAATATAGTTAGATGTTTTGGATTGATTTTACGAATTCCATCCGACAGGCATTCCAAAAATGGTTTTTAATAAGACCACACCATTGCAACATTGCTTAGGTTGATGGTGTAGTATGCTGATCAACAGTAAACGGTTACAAAGGTAATAAAAAGTTGAAAAATACTTTTCATGCAACTTTCTTAGATAATACAGAAGCTCGTAGAGAAACGAATAGCAATGGACAACTTCTTATCAAGTAGTTAAGGAGGGGGGAGTTCACTGACCAATTTGGTTATTTCTACTTAACTCTCCTTGGACTCATAAAACATCACATCGGATGTTCGGTGCACAGGTTGATAAGGAATTGAACCGGTTACCGTTACTAGGTAACACATGTCAACAACATATCTGCCGGCAGCTGGCGATAATAGCCAGGACGTGTTGGATAGTATATAGATTATGATTTCGAGGGTTATCATTCTGCGCCACGCATACGATCCATATCTCATCGAGTCCCCCCGAAGCACGGTGAGCAACTTCATTACAATATGTTGCGCAAATGACGAAGGTAGCTCATGCTCCGAAATCGTTACTGTGGACACTGAGAGAGTCAAGGAGCCGATCCAGCGTGCTTTTCCTACTTCTGATAAACCAACCCTACAACTGAAAAAGCGGGATAGTTCTCTCTTTATTTTTGCAACCGCAGGACGAAAAGTCTTGTTTATTATTGAATCACCCTCGTTCGTCATAAAATAAGATTTCTGCTCTTAGCAGATCTACTGTTGATGGAATGGTGGGAGTAGCTAATGTATTGCGCCAAAATAGATAGTGATATGGAGCTCGTTAGACGATTTCTTTACTTCTGTATCATCAAGATTTGAGACTAGGACGGCGTGCTTTTTTCATTCATTTACAAAACCTTCTGCGCAATAGACTTTACGCTCAATATGCTATTATCAGCGAAATAAGAACGATAAGCGCTGAAGCAGGAGAGATTTATTTAGCTTCTTCTGCTTCATTGTGATAATTCTGCGTGACTCCCAGATAATTTGTTGATAATGAAAGTTGGATCAAGCTATAGATAACGAAATGTAAGCGATAGGTTTATTTTTTTGATTAAACTAGGGACAACATTTTCTTTAATTAACTCATAACGGATTTTTACTATTGTTATGAAGCTTTCGGCGAAAAATGAAAACCTTCTATTCAAAAAATCTTTTTAAAAATTTTGTAAGTTTTCAGGAAAAGCTAGCAAAATATTTACAATCCCTATCGTTACTTTACTAACGTGGGTACACCGTGCACAGTATATTCTCATACAGTTTTTTGCTGAACGATTTTAGTATGTTAACATAAAGTATCAAAATATTCCTGTCAAACTGTAGTGTTTACTTAGTATTTTGACCATTGAGTTGTTCTGTCTTCTGTTCGTGGTCAGATTTTAGTAACGATTAAATCATTTCCTGCCTGTGTTAAAAAAGGAAGGAAAGCGTCCAAGCGTCATTTACACGAGCTTGAAGCATCTTGAATTTAAGTGTGATTCGTATGGTCCGATAGAAGGTACCGTGAAAGTTCCTCGTTAGAAGGAAAAAAATATCAAGACTGTTCGATTCCGTTGTAATCCTCAACGTTCGATACGAAAAATGGCTACAGATTTGAACATTTCGAAATGAATTATGTCTAACCTTTTTAAACAGAACCTAGGATGTAATGCTGAATGCTGAAAAAACGGAAAGTACACAGTGTTTCGGAAGTGAACAAACAAACAAGATTGGAAAGCGCTAATCTTCTTCTATTGTAAAAAAAGAGGTTATCCTTTGAGGAAATATAGGTAATTGAAGATGTATAAGAATACCAGGTGTATGTATATGAAACCTCCCTCCGTGTTCCTATAGCTATATCTATGCCAAATGGAACCGTAGAACCGCTCTCGATGTTTCTTCTTGTTCGTTCAGCATCTCAAAATCGGTGCGCAACAGTTCTAATTTCATACTACAACCAATATTTTTATTTTGTACATAATGGCAAGTTCCTTCTTCAAAAAGTGCAAAATGCGGACATCGTTCATTGTATGCCTCTATTTTCAAAAATAGGCGACAGAAACGCATCAAATACTTATTGAAGCTTACGGTGAGAATGCTCTTCATGAAACACAGTGCAAAGACAGTGCACACAACATGGAAAACAGGCCAAGAAGACTATACAAGACCTCAATTGCGAGCATTAATCACTTGTGGCTCACTCATCAGACTTGGCTCTATCGAATCAACATTCATTTGCATCGTTGGGGCAGATACTGGCCCAGCAGCGTTTCCATTCTTACAAAAGTTTAAAAAAATCGACCTGTGATTGGTTCGAAACAAAAGATCGACTTTTTTTTGGGCGAGGCATCTGTAAATTGCCTAAAAGATAGGAAAAATGTATATCTAACTATTGCAATTTCTTTGAAGAATAAGAGTTTCTCCATTTTTACAGAATAAACGTGTTTTTTTGACAAAAAAGCCTATTTCATATGCATAAACCTGGTATATTGGTCACGGTGTACATCTAACTGACATAAACATTTGGAACTAAATCAAATTTATTTATCCTATATATGGAGGTACGCATCAATGATGGATGCGTAAACATTTGATCGCGTCCTGATAGTATCACGCTGTGTGCATCACAGATGTAACGATGGTGTACTTAGCGAGCATGGAAAAACCATTCCTCAAAACAAAATCCCCAAAAACATATCCGGCGATAAAAGGGCGGCGGCGGGTTATCATAAGCAGATCATGCTTATCGTCGGTTGGAAAACCCACCAAAATTTTTTCAATCTGCAAATCATGATACTTTCGTCATACGTGGGGCTAAGTTCGTCTTATCGCCTATCGGCGCGAAACTGAATAAATACTGAGTTCAACCTCGAACAGGGTATCAGTGCTTCGTCGCAATCGTCTCAGCATGAAAGTCACAGCCGCGTTCGTCTTGTTGGGTGTGTTGGCCGTCGGTGGTAGTGCCGAGTGGATCGACATCGATTGGTCGCAGGTGAAGCCAGTCGAGGAGTTCGATCATTACTGGACCCGTCTGCCGGCCGAATGGCAAGTGTACCGCAACGCAAACCCTCTACGCCGCATCGTCAATGGAGTGGAAGCCCTGCCTGGTCAGTTCCCGTACCAGGTGGCGCTGCTCAGTAACATTGGCACCGGTACCAGTCTGTGTGGTGCGACGGTCATCACGAACAACTACATCCTGACGGCGGCTCACTGTGTCGTTGGTGGTGGTGGTGCGGTGGCCCAAAGTGGAACGGCCATCCTGGGAGCTCACAATCGCCTCAACGAAGAAGAGACTCAGCAGCGTATCGGCTTCACTCAGGCCGGTGTCGCCGTACACCCGGGCTACGATTCATCGACGATCCGCAACGATATCGCCACGGTGCGTTTGAACAGCCCAGCTCAGTTCAATGATCGTGTTCAACCCATCCGGTTGCCAGCTCGTGCCGATGGTCGTGACTTTGCTGGATTGGAGGGAACTGCGTCCGGCTTCGGTCGTACGTCGGATGCCAGCACCGCCACCTCTCCCGTTGTTATGTTTACGCGCAATCCGATCCTCTCGAACGCTGATTGCAACACGTCCTGGAGTACTGCCTTGGTGCAGGATCAAAACGTATGCCTCAGTGCGGTTGGTGGACGCTCCCCCTGCAACGGTGATTCTGGTGGTCCGCTCGCTGTCCAGGATGGTGGCAGCAGTCTGGAGGTCGGTATTGCTTCGTTCGTTTCGGCCGCCGGTTGTGCGTCCGGAGCGCCCTCGGTTTGGGTACGCGTCTCGTTCTTCCGGGACTGGATCGAACAGAACTCGGACTACGTGTTCTGAGGATAAGGCTCTCATGTTTTTGCTGCTGAAGGGTCATGCTAGGCGTTTGACCAAGTGATACAGAACAATAAAGTAAATGTTTATTGAAAAATTTTATGATATGGTTTATTGACTCGTAATATGAACTACTTTTCGTTTTTAAACTAATCCTCTTATATTGAATCGATGTATCAACTTCTTTTCAAGGTCTAAGCGATAATATGCATAAACTTGATTCGTGCTGCGCAGATTTCCACCAACTTCCAGCTAGTTACAAAACATTGTCCTTGCCGCCCAGAAATCTTCCAAAACTTAAAATTGTTGGTGAAAATAAAAAACGACAAGAAGCATTTGCAAAGCAGAGCAGACGCCATCATGCATCACTATCGTTACTCACTCAGGCAGAGGAAGTGTGCTGCTACGATCTCGGTGTAACTCTAGATATAAAATAATCTTTCTGTAATCTCTACGAGGGCATCTATCGAGCGTGCTGATCTTGCTGTAGGATTACACTTCAGAATAATGGAAGAATGTGACGACCTTGTGTACGTGTCATTTTATCATTTTCTCACCCGATCAGTGCGTCAACGAAGCACTTGATTGCAATGTATACTGTTTCCTGCTTGGATTGGAAGCTCTGGAAAACGCCATCGCCTACCAAGAGTATATTTTCGTTGGGAAATTATTGAAAGGCAACGTCAACTCGTCAGCGAAAAACGAGCTTTCAACGACTGAAAAATAGCGGAGTTTTGCAATATTTATGCTGCTGCGAGACAGGATCTATATGTCTAGATGACGCACCTGACGTATCTAGAGAGATAGAAAATGTGAATTTCTACAATACTGCAATAAAAGATTGCACACTGCCCTCATGCACCCTATAATAGGTATAAGTCTCTTTTTAGAAAATTGGCTCATAGTTGATCGAGTCGAGTGAGTGAGCTTTCCGATTCAAAATGGTGTTTGATAATGGATCAATCCTAGATTGTGATTTGAGTATACTATCGTACTACAACGAATGACGTTGGAAGTCTTCGCTTCGCTGCTTATCGTAAACCCGATAAGGTATTCCAGGAATATGGACACGTCGGACAACCGAATGCAGGCACGGTATAAAGGAAGCTGTCGACGGTTCAGGCAGGTTTAGAAACCTTGTGGTTCTGTTGCAGAAGACAGCTCAAACAATGAAGTCCATCAGTGTGGTAGCGTTACTGGCGTTGGCCGCGTTTGCCAGTGCCGAGTGGATCGACATCGATTGGTCGCAAGTTAAGCCAATCGACGAGTTCGATCACTACTGGACTCGTCTGCCGGCCGAATTGCAAGTGTACCGCTACGCAACTCCTTCCCAACGCATTGTCAACGGAGTGGAAGCCCTGCCAGGTCAGTTCCCGTATCAAATAGCGCTGCTTAGCAACTTCGCCTCCGGAACCGGTCTGTGCGGTGGAACCGTCCTCACAAACAACTTCATCCTAACGGCGGCTCACTGTCTCGTCGATGGTAATAATGTTCTGGCCTCTTCTGGTACGGCCATCCTGGGGGCTCACGATCGAACGCTCGTCGAACCGACCCAGCAGCGCATCGGCTTTACTCAGGCTGGAGTGTTTGTGCATTCGAACTACATTGCATCGACGATCCGTAACGACATTGCTACAGTGCGTCTGAATAGCCCAGCTCAGTTCAATGCTCGTGTTCAACCCATCCGATTGCCAGCCCGTTCCGATGGTCGCGACTTCGCTGGATTGGAAGGAACTGCATCCGGATTCGGTCGTACGTCGGATACCAACCCGAACAGCGCTGCTGTCATTAGTTTCACGCGCAATCCGATCCTCTCGAACGCTCAGTGCAACACCTTCTGGAGCACGACGTGGGTGCAGGATCAAAACGTGTGCCTCAGTGCTGTTGGTGATCGCACAATCTGTCATGGGGACTCTGGTGGTCCACTGACTGTCCACGATGGTGGCAGCAGCCTGGAGGTTGGAATTTCTTCGTTCGTGTCGTCAGCAGGTTGTGTGTCGGGAATGCCCTCGGCCTTTGTGCGCGTCTCGTTCTTCCGGGACTGGATCGAACAGAACTCGGACTACGTATTTGACGCTTAAAGCTCCTTGGTGTAGGTGCAGCAGATCGATGATGAAAGACATCCGAACAAGTGGTATACAAAAATATAAAACATGGTTTAAAAAAAGGAAATTTTTTATTACCGATCAATGACACGGATTTGCATCTCAATGTGGATAGTGAAAGTACTTCTCAGGATCTAGGCGGTGATTTAATGTGCAAAATGCTTATCACTACTATACAGAATGTATTAAACTCGAAAGAAGCTAAAAAAATGCTACATATCAGTATAACTACTGCTATCATTCAGGTTCGTTATGTTGATGTGCTTATCTGCTTGATGATTGTGCCTCCATACCACTCTGATTAAGAAACCAAATAGCTTCAGTTGATCAATAAAAAACCCAAGTAGACCATAGCTGTATTTTTTCATAACTTATCCTCAAATTACGACTTTAAACGCCTGAAACCTTGAAGTTTAATGTGATGTTTACTAAAGAAAACAATCTGTTGATTTTGTCCGCAAAAGTCCCAAACGTAAGTATTGCTTTGGCTCGTATTAGCGTTAGTTTCTGTTTAAATGACTGTGTCTGACACCATATAGACGGAAAACACTTAAATTTAGTATTTTGGTTTTTCAACATGAAAGAGGCTGTTAGCAGCTGGTATTGTCCGTAGCAGGATTTAAAGTAAAAGTACGTAGATCAATTATGCTTATACATGCCTGGCAAAAAGGTTCGATGTAGAGTGTGTTGAAAATGCTGACAAAATGAGGGATTTTCCCATTCGCATCGAAAATGGACCCACAGATGATATCGAGTAACAATGATTTGTGATTTAAAATGGGTTTTGGCCAGAGCTTAACTCAAGATAGTGTCTTACTCGAATTGATTGTACCCCGACGAATGACGTCAGGGACGTTTCATAGATTTGAACAGTAGCTTCAAACGCGTTGCTGCTTTTATCTCGATCCCGATAAGGTGTCCCAGGAAGGTTTCCAGTCGATTGGGAGTAAGCACGGTATAAAGGAAGCTCCTGACGCCTCTGGCAGGTGTAGAAGCCTTGTGGTTCTGTTGCAGAAAACAGTTCAGACAATGAAGTCCATCAGTGTGGTAGCGTTGCTGTCGTTGGCCGCTTTCGCCGGTGCCGAGTGGATCGACATCGATTGGTCGCAGGTGAAGCCGATCGAGGAGTTCGATCACTACTGGAGCCGCCTGCCGGCTGAGCTTCAGATTCTGCGCCATGCCGAACCCTCACGTCGTATTGTTAACGGTGAAGAGGCCACCCCTGGGCAGTTCCCGTACCAGATTGCACTGCTTAGTAACTTCGCGGCTGGCGGGGGTCTGTGTGGTGGAAGCATCCTCACGACCACCTACATCCTAACGGCGGCTCACTGTGTCGTCGATGATAATGGTGTGTTGGCCAGCTCGGGTACGGCGATCTTGGGAGCTCACAATCGCATTATCGAGGAAGAGACCCAACAGCGTATCGGCTTCAGCCAGTCCGGTGTGTTTGTGCATCCGAGCTACAACCCGACGCTGATCCGTAACGACATCGCCACGGTGCGTCTTGATTCTCCGGCCGTCTTCAATGAGCGCGTGCAGCCGATCGATCTGCCAGCCACCTCCGATAGCCGCACGTTCGCCGGACTTATCGGAACTGCATCCGGGTTTGGTCGTACCTCCGATGCACTCCCTGGTGCCTCCAACGTCGTCATGTTCACGCGCAATCCGGTCATGACGAATGCTGCTTGTCAGAGCTCCTGGAATATCATCCTGGTGTCGGACCAAAATGTCTGCCTGGACGCTGATGGTGGACGTTCCGTGTGCAACGGTGACTCTGGTGGTCCACTGACCGTTGAGGACGGTGGCCGCAGTCTAGAGGTCGGTATTGCCTCGTTCGTGTCGGCTCAGGGCTGTGCCTCCGGTATTCCATCCGTCTGGGTGCGCGTCTCCTTCTATCGGGACTTTATCGCGCAGAACTCGAACTACGTGTTCCGTGCTTAAGCTCTACCTCTCACAATAAACACTGTTATAATGATGAAGTTACGTGGCAGTACTTTCGGTTTATTCTGCACTTTTGATATTAAAACTATTGAACTATCTGGGATGTTTGCTGCTAGCGACTTAGTGCACGACCGGACGACCAGTTCTATGGGGAGGCATGTGGGGTAATATGGTTACAACGGGCGGTGTTAGCGGTGGTGGAATGGTTAGCGTCGTAGGTTCGATTGTCGGTGGGAATGGCGTGTCTGAGACCGTCGTCGGAGGTAAAGTCGCATCAACGGTCGTCGTTTCTGGGGCCAGCGTCGTCGTCGGTGGTGGCGGACCCGTAGTAGTGGTCACGGCATTTGGTGGTGTTGGCAGAAAATCGAAATCTGGTCGAATGATAACATCCGAGTTGGCCTCGATCCAAGCAAGGAACCGGGTGACGCGCGTAAACACTGCTGGCCAATCCAGATCGCATCCCAGATTCGAGATGAAACTATGAATACCGATGACGGTTTGGCCACCGTCTGCATCCTGTACCGTTAGCGGACCACCCTGATCACCCTGACAGGGTGATCCATTGCTCGTGGCAATGCAGACATGATCATCGGAGATCCCACCGAAGAACTGCAGGTTACAGGCGGTGTTGGTGATGATGGAACCGTTCACACGATGCAAACTGTTCAGTGGCAGTATCTCCTGGGCGTTCTGGCCCAGTGCACCCCAACCGCTCACCGTTGCCAGTTGATTGGTGAACTGAGAATCCGCCTGTCTCCAGTTCGGTAGCCGGGCTAATCGGATGTAATCTGGTGGTAACAAAACAGAGATAAGCGAGGATTGTAAAGTACAATCGCGGTGCGATAATGCGACGGAAGCGTGGTAATCGATTCAACGTCAGCGGTCGCAACTTACCGGTCAGAATGACCGGTCTGGATAGCCGCACCAAGGCTATATCGTTAAGGTTTTGACTGGCGACGAACGCCTGGTGAATGGTGACCTCGCTCGCCTGTACAATGTCATCAACGACGGTCATATTGGATGCACCCAGCAGAACGGTCGTGGCACCGGGACTGTAATGGCAATAACCACGGTTAACAACGAAGCAATTGTCGCACGAAGCAGCCTTATACTTACTTCAGGAAGCAGCTGGCAGCCGTCAGGACGTAATTAGCGGACACTAGGGATCCACCGCAGAAGCGATTACCGAGGGGCTGCTGGATCATCAGCCCTGCTGCGTAGGGAATTTCCGTCGGTCCAACGGGTACACCACCTCGGATGCGCGGCGTTTTTTGTGATGTCGGTAGTGTCAGGCGCCTACCAGCACCGCGCGATGGCTCAACAGGGCTTCCGAAGCATTGCAATGCAAGCCCGAGTAGCAGGGCGACCAAGAATGTGCTCCTCATGCTTCAATCTATTGCCTTGTTCCGGAGTGCACCGTAGCGATTAACGATGATCGAAAGGTCGCTGTCGACTCGTGACTAAAGCTGGGCTGGATTTGATTAGCCTGTTTTATAGCATGCCAGGCGTGACACTCTAGTCCCATTGATATACACAGACACACCACCGGATGATGAGTAACACCATTGTTCCACTGATAAAGATAGTATCGCTCGTACAAGCATGGACTTCTCTTAGGGGATTGTCTTTGGTGGCACAATCAGGGTAGAAATGGAATTATTTCATACCTTGTGGTTTCTGTAGAAGTCTTCAGGATCAAGAAATGTGATGTAAATGGATACGCCTGGGTACGCCTTGTTCGAATGGGCGTTGAGAGCTGCAAAACACTGTTGCTATCATGTTCTGATGTCTGAAATAAAGTATGGCAAGTCACCAAATGCAAGCCAACAATAGTTCGAAACTGTGAAAGTTACTATCGTGGCCATGCACCTTAAAACAAGTCCCCGTAATTCATGTCTCTTCGTACGCCCAATAGGTATGCAATATACCGGATTGAAACGCTGAAGACGTTCCGTAATCTGAGTACACTACCCTTTTCCCTGATAACAAACTTCTGGGCATTTTATCAAGCGGTCATTTCAAAATGCTTCCTCCTATCAAACACCTGCCCCTGGGGAAGCTTATCGTCATACGATCCTGAATTACCGCGTCGCAAGCTGCACGCTGACACGGGTGGCAGACGTTTTGTCTAATCAAAATTTGGAGCTTCGCATTATTTGCTATCAGCATTGGAATCGGTTGCCAATGAGATAAGTACGCTCGTAGTACGCTTTTTATCGCCATCTTGCAGGTGCCATGCGATAGTACCTCGCACGTTTTGCCCAACTGCTTGGATTGATTGGAAAAACCCAAACAAACCTTCTGCGCCTTAAAGTCCTCGTTGCCTAGGACACATTCAGTGCATAGCGCGATGTTCACTCCGGTTACTAGATGTAATGGAGTATCCTGCAGGGCCAGGTGCGTGGAATGTCGCGATTTCGGTATGCAAAGATGGCGTCACACTTGCACGCACTTACCGTGCCGCTTAAAGTCGGCTATCCGCTCTATCGGAACATAATCCATCCATTAAGTTACGCACATCGCGCGACTGCAGGCGCGATCACATTTTATCAGCGTCGAGGCGGTGACGATAAGACATCCTAGACGTACCTTGGACACGGCGAGTACGGTGCGGTTCGCTCAACCGAGCGAAGACAAAATGGTTAAAAAGCCAACGTTTCGGCCAGTCCGAGTTTAGTTCAAACGGAGCTGTCCTGCAAGATGAAATCGCTGTTCGTGTTCGCCCTGCTGCTGGTCGCCGTTTCGGCGAACATTCCACGCGGACAGCGTGTAGTGGGTGGCGATATTGCCGCCGTCGGTCAGTTCCCTTACGCCGTCGGTCTGATCACGCGTATCAACATCCTGCTGACAGGCCAGTGCTCCGGTTCGTTGGTGTCCGCCAACTACATTCTGACTGCAGCCCGTTGCGTCTCTGGGTAAGCAATCCCTGCCCTAACGTTGATCAAGTGGTATCGTGATCTAACATGGTTTAAATTTGTGCTCTTTAGAGTCTCGAGTGCTGTCGCTGTGTTCGCTGGTGTGCGTATCAATGATGCGACCGAGCAGGGCCAGGTACGCATCACCATAGATGCAGCCCGCTTCAAGATCCATCCGCAGTACGAAGCTGAACCTGACATTTTCGATGTCGCCTTGCTTCACCTGCCACTGCCGGTGCCATTCAGCGAACGTGTCCGCCCAGTTCGGCTGCCGAATCTGCGCCAGATTGAGGCTTCCTTCGCCGGCCAGCAGGCAACGTTTATCGGTTGGGGCCGATTCGGTGAGGGTACCACCAACTCGGATGTGCTGCGTTTCGGTCGCGCCCAGGTCATCACGACGCTAGCCTGCCGTATCAATCTGCCAACCAACACGATTGACGACGCGCACGTTTGCACTGACGGTGCCAACAGCTCGCCGTGCCAGGGTGATGTCGGTGCTCCGCTGACGATCGTCGATGCCGACGGTATTACCACGCAGATCGGTGTGTTCTCCTTCATCTCGATCTTGGGCTGCGAATCGGGCCGTGCTGCCGTTCACACGCGCATGTCCTCCTACCTTACCTGGATCGGACAGAACTCGGACGTCGAGATCCGTGACAACTTCGCCTAAACCGACAGTACCGCCAGCCTATTCTATGGACCGATGCTTGGAAAATAAATGCAACTTCCAGCTAATCTAATCTGCTTGTAAACGGCTTTGAGCTTTATCAGAGGGGGATCAGTCTAGAAGCTTGTATGGCGTGTTTTTGGGGCTTATCAAGCTGGAGTTTGTTCAGGGCTAGGATACAGGTATATAATCCGCTTCGCAGTACGCGGTACTCCTAGTAGTACGATCGAATCGCTTGCGGACCAAACGACCATGAAGTCCACACCGTTGCTGATCGCCACGATCGCTCTGTCGATTCTGGCGGTAGATTCGGTAGTCTCAGTCACCGTGTATCCGACCAGAGGCCGTGTGGTTGGTGGAGAGCTTGCCTCAACTGGTCAGTTCCCTTACGCCGTCGGTTTGATAACACACTCGACGTCTATCTTCACGGGTCGCTGTGCCGGATCGCTCGTATCGGCCAACTACGTCCTAACCGCGGCTAGCTGTGTCCAGAGGTAACTAGATGTGACGTTGTAACAACGCTCTAAAGCTGAATGATTGTTCGACTTGCCATCATTTCCAGTGCAACATCAGCCTTTGCCTACCTCGGGGGACTCCGGGTGGACGATGCCGCGGAAACTGGCCGAGAACGGTTGCTGATTGAACGGTTTATCCTCCACTCGAGCTTCATCGAGGATGGTGAAAACTATGATGTGGCGCTTGGTCAGCTACCACGCAGTGTCAGCTTCACGGAACGTATACGTCCCATTCGGCTACCGAATTTGCGTCAGGTGCAGGCTTCCTTCGCCGGTCAACAGGGTACCGTGTTCGGTTGGGGACGGTTCGGTTCGGGTATCAGTAATTCGGGCGAGCTGCGCTTCGGACGGGCCGAGGTACTGACCAATCTGGCCTGTCGGTTGAACCTACCAACCAATACGATTCTCGATGAGCACATGTGCACGGACGGATCGGTGAGCTCACCGTGCGCTGGTGATAATGGTGCTCCTCTGACGATCGTCGATGCGGATGGTATCACCACGCAGATCGGTGTCTTCTCCTTTAACTCCGTGCTCGGCTGTGAGGCAGGCAGGGCCGCAGTCTACACTCGCCTTTCCGCCTACTTGCAGTGGATTGGAGCGAATTCGGATGTCGTGATACGGGATGACTATTGAATAAAACTGCGATCTGCATCTTGAGTATGCATTGGCGTTTCTCTTATTGCGGCATAACACGGAGGGGGCATTCATAGTACCACCGCATCGGAGTTACTAGCGATCCAATCGAGATATTCCGTGACACGGGTATGTACCGAAGGCCAACCACGTTGACAGCCCAGTGAGAAGCTGTACGAATGCACTCCAATCAGGAACGTTTGTCCGTTCTCGGTGACCGTCACTGGACCTCCTTCATCACCGACACATGCAGCTCCGTTGTCGGTTGAGGTGCAGACGTTGCTCGAGCGTAGATAGAGCGGGAAACTCACCAGACAGCTCGTGTTAGTGATGACTCGAGTGCGGAAGTACAGCAATCGGCGCACGGGTACCGGTTCGCCAGTGTTCGAACCCGTCTGGCCCCAGCCGGCAATGGTGGCTTCGTAATTATTGAAGGAATGACCCACGTACAGGCGGTTCGGTAGTTGAGCCACCTGAACACGATCGGTAAGTCGCGCCGGACGGGATAGCGTCAGGATGGATAGATCGTTGGACTCGAAGAAGTTACTGTAGTCTGGGTGAATGACCACCGAGGACACGGTGATGAAATCCTGCACCAGTGTCATATCGTACGCTCCCAGCATCACCGTAATGGTACGATAGCTACCCCGGTATAAGGAGTATTCGATATTAGCGCACAATAAAATTTAAACAGGTTATCGGGAATTGTAGCGCTCGTATTCTTACCCATCAACACAGCTAGCCGAGGAGAGAATGTGCCTGGGAGAGATCAGTGTTCCACCGCAGAAGTAAGTCCGCGAAGGAAACGTCACCAGCACGCCAACAATGAACGGAATATCCGTTGGACTCGCCTCGACGCCATTGAGGATGCGCCGTTGAGGTTCCTCAGCCAGTGGACTACCGCTGGTTTGGCAAGCTAGTGTGCAGAGTAGCACCACTGGTAGAAGCACTAGCTTTGTCCACTTCGAAGCCATGATGAACACTGACACAAGACGCGCTACTGGATTGATCTTTAAAGCCGTGTCCAAAAATATCCAATCAGATAAGATGCGCTTGAACAAGGGACTATTGCGAATGCTTTTATTGCCAATATATCTGAGGGAACAGTCATTGGAGTACAATAGGGTATATTCATCGCCTTGCTGCTATCAACTGTTGACTACTCGCGGATGACGGCATCTGTGTTCAACTGGAGCCAGTTCATGTACTGCGTTAGGCGGACATGGACGGCCGGACGGCCACGCTCGCAACGCGAAGCCGTAAACACGTGAATACCGATGAGGAAGGTTTCACCGTTCTCGGTCACCGTCACCGGCGCACCCTGATCACCGATGCACGGTGCTCCACCATCGGTCGAGGTGCAGATGTGCGTGTTGCGAATGTTGGTTAGCAGGAAGCTCAGCTCGCAACTCAGATTGGTGATGACGGGGCTGCGGATGAAGCGCAGATTGGGCATCGGCAGTGGTTCACCGGTGTTAGTGCCAGTTTCACCCCAGCCGGAAATGGTAGTGACGTAGTTGTTGAACGAGTGACCAATGTACATACGGCGCGGTAGATTAATGATTTGGATTTGATCTGTAAAAGGCAGGATACGGAAGAACTTGAAAAGATGTCCTAAAATGAGCTACAGTAGGAGTACATACCATTCCAGCGCGGTTGACGGGACAGCGTCAAGATGGCGATGTCATCGCGTTCTAGGAAAGAACTGTAATCCGGATGAACGCGAACATGCGCCACGGGTACGAAGTCGGACGTCGTGGCAATGGTGCTCGCACCTAGCATAGCCGTAATCGAGGACGCGCTCTGACCATTGACACAGGACGCAGCAGTGAGCACATGTGTCGGTGAGATCAGTGCTCCACCGCAGAAGTTGGTTCCGGACGTAAGCGAAATCAGCAGTGCGACGGCCCAAGGAACATCGGTCGGAGTGGCGATTACACCGTTGTTAATGCGACGATCCGGAACGTCAAGGTTCCGATCGTAAAACCGCTGAACGCGGCTCCAGTCAACATCCTGGACGGAACGGATCTCACCCGATATGGTGGCAACGATGGCCGTTACTACCAGCAACAGTACCACGGAGCACTTGGACATCTTACTAGCTCAAGCGATAGGCGCGCAATGAGGACTCGCAGTTCAGGGCAGGTTTGGATAATACCAAGAGCCTCGAACACTATCGACCGGGGACTTCCAATCGGTAGCTTATCAGGGGTGATATGGCAGAAAGTATTGGCCCTCTGAGAGTTATAGGGTTGCGACGCACAAAAACAATGACCTGGCAAGGTATGATTTGTCGCAAACCCCTGTGTAAAGTATTGTTGTTTTCTGTCCTGATTTTCTCGCTACAAAGATAATCTGCTTACGTCCGTGGGGGGTAGCTGAAGAGATAAGCCCATTAAGTGAAGTTGCAAAGCTTCTACTGCGGCACCTGCTTTAACAGGTGTTTATATGTAAGATAGAAGCAAATAAGAAGATTGTACGAAGTGATTTGTGGGATTTCAAGAAAGTCAACGCCTGTATTACTGTCGATTATAGACCGTATGGGTCAATTGATGGTTATCTATGTCATTACTTTATCAGGCAGTTAGGCAGACATTTCTAGACCTTCGAAGGTAGGATGTAATTAGGTTATTGGAACATGACTTTCGAGAATTTTCTCAAGAAAATAGTTTTTAGGACAACTGACCAAGAATGATGTTTTGTCTTTTGGAAGTAAATTGAGTCACATAAAAAAATCGACAGGAACTTGCCTACTGTGATGGTTTGTGTTGTCTACAACAGGATTGTAGAATTGTGATTTGAACGAAAAGCTGCTAATCGCGTCCTTTGACAATTGACCATGCGTGCGTTCAAGGAAACGACCTTGGAGTTAAACATTCATCTGAGCTCGGCTACGTATATTTCTACATTAATCTACCATCCTGCGACTTGTTTCTTACGCACGAATGTTGGCTCCGGTGTAGATTTCGATCCAGTTCAGATAATCGGTCACACGAGTATGTACGGCCGGCCAGCTTCGCGTACATCCTCGAGAGTACGTATACGAGTGGATAGCGATCACCGTCGATCCACCATCTTCCTCTACAATCGTCACGGGGCCACCTTCATCACCCTACGAAATGAAATACTCGTCGTTAGAGCACGTTACCAAAGGTGCATTACGAGTCGCTGCTAAACTTACCACACACGGTGCACCACCATCGGACGAGGTACAAACGTTGGATGAACGCAGATACAACGGGAAGCTTATCGTGCAGCTGAAGTTGGTGATCACCTGGGAACGCACCGAACGAAGTTCCTGCATTGGCAACGCCTCACCAGTATTCGAGGCCGTCTCACCCCATCCGCTGATAGTGGTCCACACGTTGTTGAATGACTCACCAACCTGGGAACGCCTTGGTAGCCGGGCGACTTGAATTTGATCTGAAAGGGAACGGGAATGTAAGTTGCTTGCCGTTGGCAGAATTCATCGCGTGCCTAGTTCGATCCTCACCGCTGAATCGTGGAGCGCGCGAAAGTGTCAAGATGGCCAGATCGTTCGACTGGAAGAAAGAACTGAAATCCGGATGCACTCGAACATGATCGACGAGGACAAAGTCCTGTGCGCGGCTTATATCGCTCGCACCGAGTAGTACCGTGATTGAGGATTGTCCCTCGACACAGGTACCGGAGGTAAGGACATGGGTACGTGAGACTAGTACTCCACCGCAAAAGTAGGTACCGGCTTCAACCGATACGAGCACTCCGACAATGTACGGAATATCGGTTGGACCAACAACGACGCCATTGTTGATACGTGAGCCTTTCACTGGAGGTGGTAGAGCTTGCACCTTGTCAAGTTTGGCCAGCAGTTGTGCCACACCGTTCGCTGCATGGTTCGCCTTAAACAGTGGACTCTCCTGAACAGGTCGCACTTCGGCCCAGTTTATGTCTTCGAGACGCGTAATGGCTGCCTGCACAGAGACAACGGCGATTGCCAACAAGACGATCACTGATAGAGACTTCATCGTGAACTGAGGGTAGCCCGCGATTAAACGTTGCGTTATGGTATTTATAGAATAACATGTTTTGCTAATCAATCCACGCTAATCTTATCACACCTGCTCAGTCGATTGAAATCCAAGCCTCAGGTGGAAAACACATTAGCTTAACGGATGTACTGAGCCTGGCTTTTGTTACGGCTGACGCAGAACACAAACAACCAACCAAAAACACCTGACAGGTAACGTCATACATAGTGCTTATGATAAGAAGAAAAGAAATACTTTATTCAGAAATCTATCCATTATTCGATTCCACGTTTCAAACCACCGGATATTGCTTTCAAGGTCATCAGCTAGGGCTCGATAACGATATCGGTGTTCTGTTGAATCCAACCCAGGTACTCGGTGATACGGGTGTGCACCGATGGACGGCCACGATCGCAACCAAACAGTCCAGAGAAGTGGAACGAGTGAATACCGACCAGGATGGTACGGCCACTCTCGGTCACCGTCACCGGACCGCCTTCATCACCCTGTCAAACATGGTGGTTGATGTTAGATCAGCAGATACATCCCCAAAACCCACTATTACTCACATTACACGATCCTCCATTGTTGGTCATGGTGCAGATGTGCGTATCCCGGATGAAGGTGTGCGACAATCCGCACCGGAAATTACTAGTCACGGAGTCAACGGCGAAATGAAGATTCTGGATGGGAATTGGCTCGTTCTCACGACGTCCAGTATTACCCCAACCAGCGGACGTAGCAGCCCAGTCATTGAAGCTGTTGCCTACTTGGCTAAGCCGTGGCAGATCCACTGGACGGATCGTATCCCGGATTGAAACCTCACGATCCAGAGTAAGGATCGCGATATCGTCCCGATTGAAAAACGAGCTGTAGTTCGGATGGGACAGGATGTTGGACACTCCAACGAACTCCTCGACACGCGTCATATCCGAGGCTCCCAGTAGAACCGTCAAGGTGTTGGATCTGTGAAAACATGTCTTCCGTTAGCAAAAAGAGAACTCTCGATAATCCGAATCACTTGAGAAACTTACCCGGAGATACACACAGCGGCCGTAAGGACATGACGACGCGAGATCAATACACCACTGCAGAAACTGTGCGAAGAGGTTCCGGAGATCAGCACACCGGCTGCCCAGGGTAATTGTGTCGCCGAAGCTATCTGGCCATCAGCGATGCGTGACGATCGTACCTCATCCTCCGTGAGTGGTGGAAGTCCTTGAGCCGCACGTACGGCATCGGTTTGATCCAGCGTCCTCACCGTGGACCAATCGATCGCACGCGGATCAACGGCTAACGAGTAGACCGTTGCCGGTAGCAGGACGGCAGCAAGAAGCAGTAGCGTTCGCATGCTGTTCGTTTTAAAACAGACGTTTAACTATCGACCAACGACCGGATACAACTGTTCGGCAATTTCCCATTTGCAGACGCATTTATCTGGCCGAGAGCGGCGGGGTACTGATATCGATAGACATGTTAAAAATGACTCGTTTTACAGGCTGGCCCGGTAGCCCGACAAACCTTATCGATCGTACGGGCCTTCATGGGCCGCGATTCTAGTTTCTTCCATCTCAGATAAGAGAGGGTCTGGCCCGAGTGACGTATCGGGAATTTGCCGAATAACAGCGCATTCTGTTACATCGCTGCCAGAGGCTTGTCCATTTTGCTTCCTGTTATAATTTGCAGGAGCTGAATTGCGTTGCATATCACTACGAATGTATTGGTGAGTTTTTCTTACCAATGTACAGTGAACGTCAACTTGAGCTTGAAGTGTTTATTATATTTATTTATTGTGCGATATTTTCTTGGGCGATCATTTTGTTAAACGGGTAGTCAATAAATTGAAGTAGTTCATAAATTATAAAATCGGGAAAAAGTGTAAAAAATGACAAAATTACGTTACGCTGCCCATTCAGAAAAGATTTGATACGTTTGGTGGAATATTTTACTGGAATCGGAATTGGTGGAAGTGGTGTTGGTTTTTGTTACAGTAAGTTAAATAGGAATGTTTGGAGCCATTATCATTATTTGCATAGTTTTTGTGATCTCTTTATCCTATGTTTTGAATATCGAGATCAGCGATGCTTTTCGGTTCCAATGGTCCGCTTTTTACATGGTACAGAAGAGCCGGTCATCAGTTCCGATCGATCTCATTTAGTTTTGACATAAATGCGGATACCGTTGATCCACACAATTCGGAACTCTACCATGATGTCAAGGAATCACTCAGGGTCTATTCATCTGGAAGTAATGAGTAAACTTTCAGCGTCTGCCATTACCATAACAAACGCGTCCAACCGCGTCCAATAAAATGATTTATGCTGTACTTGTTATACTAGAAACAACAATATCCAAAATTTATAGGCTAATACATCGCCCTTTCTTGCATGACAGACCGTGGATTTTTGATTCTACATTTTCCGGCTACTAGTACTTGCTAATTTTCAGAAAAGGCTAAGGCTCCAGTGTCCAAGGTATTTTCATTCTTCTCGGTAGAATTGTTGTAAGAAATGGGGGCTGCACAATAAACGCGTTAGCTACGGTCAAAGCATTAAATTTAAAGACTCAAAGCTTTTCGCTGACGCGATCTAAAGGTAGCGTTACCGTATCACATTTTGAAGTTAAAATGATCGTCGATTGCTTGTTGGTGTCACCTATTACAAACTGTTGATAATACTGTTAATTATCAAAAGCCTTCAAAATAATTAATATCAGAAATTTCAATCAATTTTGAAAAAAACTGCTTAAAATAGTACCCTTCTGACTAACATAATGGTGAGCTGTCGTAAATTCATTCTACCTGTCACCTTGGTTTGCTTGGTGGTAGTCAAGGTAGCCGATAGAGGTTGGAGTAGTGGAACAACGCTCGTTGAAAGCGAGCGACTCGATAAGGAAGTAAGGGAGGAGACCATAAGCCGATATGAATTTATGAAAATGATCATTTGTCTCATTCTCCCCTTTCGTCTTCTTTCAAAAACAGATTCGATAGTTATACCTAATGTTAAGGAACGAAAAAAGTTTCAATTTATTTAGTCTTTCTCGAAGTTGTATGTCTCAAACTTGATAGCCATAGACTGAAGCTAACGAATTGAGCATACGTTTGCACCTATTTCAATAAACACACACACTTTAACTCACAGGAGTGTTTGCACCCAAAGCCCTCCCTGAGCCATTGCCACTGTTGCAGCTCGCAGAGGAAGATAGTTTTACTGGATGTTTACATCGGAGTTTTGTTGAATCCAGTCCAGGTACTCAGTAATGCGCGTGTGAACGGCCGATCGGCCACGATCACATCCAAACAGTCCAGAGAAGTGGAACGAGTGAATACCGATAAGGAAGGTACGGCCACCCTCACTCACCGTCACTGGGCCACCTTCATCACCCTATCAAAGAAGGAAAAAAAACGAAACGGTATAAAAACCAAGTCACAGTTAAACCTCTCTCCCATCTCTTACATTGCAAGGTCCTCCATTGTCAGTCGAGGTGCAAACATGAGTATCCCGGATGAAGGTGTGCGACAATCCGCACACGAAGTTAGAGTTGACGGAGTCGACAGTGAAGTGTAGGTTTTGGATAGGAATTGGCTCGTTCTCACGGCGTCCAGTGTTACCCCAACCAGCGGTCGAGGCAGCCCAGTTGTTAAAGCTATTACCAACGTCACTGCGGCGTGGCAGATCCACTGGACGAATCGTATCCCGGACCGGAGCCTCGCCAGACAGCGTAAGGATCGCGATATCGTCCCGATTAAAGAACGAACTGTAGTTCGGATGGGACAGAATGTTGGACACTCCCATGAACTCCTCGACACGCGTCATATCCGAGGCTCCCAGTAGAACCGTCAAGGTGTTGGATCTGTGAAAACATGTCTTCCGTTAGCAAAAAGAGAACTCTCGATAATCCGAATCACTTGAGAAACTTACCCGGAGATGCACACAGCGGCCGTAAGGACATGACGACGCGAGATCAAAACACCACTGCAGAAGCTGTGCGACGAAGTGCCCGAAATCAGCACACCGACTGCCCACGGAAACTGAGTCGCCGAAGCTATCTGACCATCGGAAATCCGGGAAGAGCGTACCTCATCATCCGTCAGCGGTTTCAGGCCATATTGTACCCGAATCGCATCGGTTTGATCCAGCGTCCTCACCGTGGACCAATCGACCGTCTGTGGATCAACCGGTACGGAGTAGGCGGCTCCCAGCACGACGGTAGCTAATAGTAGCACAGCGAACAGCTTCATGGTTACCTTCTCGTTGCTTCGAGCGACGGCAACTAGACTAGTCACGGTCGTGCGTCTTTTACTTTATAGCTCCAAAATGGCGCACGGTGCACCTGCTGCTGATTAGATTTTGCGCAGGCTTTAACCCCACACGTCGCCAAAATCTTTTGTGAAGATTTATCGTTGGACCCCCCGACACCTGGAACCCTGCGAACCACGATAAGCTGACCCGCCTTTTGCTTTCTTCGATCCACCAGCAAGATAAGTGACACCGAAGAAACCGTGACACGGGGGTGGACAGATTGAACGGTCACACAGACGTCAGAGGGCAGTACCGAATAAAGCGATTCTCGATGACCTTCCACGGATTTTTGATATCTGATTGATATCATGCACTAAGTTACACACGGTAGCCATACATTAGGGCTTTTAGGGTTTAAAATCGCATCAAATTTAGAGAACCGCAACACGAAATAAGTTCCAAGTCTTTATTTCCAATCGCTTCTTTGATTCTAATCCCGGATCACGACGTCACTGTTGGTCTGGATCCAGTCCAGATACTCGGTGACGCGCGTATGGACCGACGATCGGCTTCGATCGCACCCGAATAGCCCATCGTAGTGGAACGAGTGGACACCGATGATGAAGGTTTCACCTCCTTCCGTCACAAACACTGGTCCACCTTCGTCACCCTGTTAGAAAAGGGGCAAAAGAGGCAAAGGTAGAGTGAGACAAGTTAAAACTCTCTAAAGATTGGTCTGCGATCGCAGTCCTTACATTGCACGGTCCACCGTTATCGGTTGAGCTGCAGATGTTGCCATCGCGGATGAAGCTGTGCGAAATGCCGCAGACAAAGTTGGACACGACCGGACCAACCGCGAACAGCAGCTGTTGCAACGGGATCGGTTCATTATCCCGGTTGCCCGTATTACCCCAGCCGGTCACCGTTGCCGGCCAGTCGTTGAAGGTGAACGCGGTATGGTAACGACGCGGTAGGTTCGCTACCTGAACCGTCGGTGTCAGGTTGGCTTCTTGGGACAGCTGAAGGAGCGCAATATCATCGCGATTCAACAAGGCACTGTAGCCAGGGTGGACGATGATGTGCGATGGAATGTTGAGCACCGGGATGATCTGTTCGATACGCGTCATATCAGTGGCCCCCAACAGGACGGTGAAGGTGTTAGAGCTACAGATAGAATTGAGAATTAGAGAATGTTCGAAAATGCTACTCTGGGACCAGAGGGGCCTCTGGCGTTCCTACCCAACGACACAGGCCGCCGCAGTAAGGACAAAACGGCGCGAGATGAGCGCTCCACCGCAGAACGAACGTGCGTTCGATCCACTTATCAGAATACCGGCCATGAAGGGAAACTGTGTTGGGCTGGCCGCCTGACCATTGCCGATACGGCTCACGGCTCCGGAACCATCGTCACCGACGGCTAAGGTGTTCACTATCAGCGAGCAGCTCACGAGAGCCGCAAACAACAGGACGATCACGCCGTACGAGGAACGCATATTGGATCTCGGATCTCGATGCACCCAAAGCGAGCGTACGCACTGAACTGCCCACTCCTGAGACCGTGATCCCTTCATCTACCGGTGGGGTAGTCTCAATAACCGCTAGGATTTCCCCAGGATAAGCCGTAATAAACCCAAAAATCCGATCTCATCGTTGCATATCATGATAATCGTGTTTCTTTGTTTATTGCCTGCGATAAGCCACACTCTTAGTCCGATGCCGATAGCTTCTCGACGCACAATGACGCACTTCACAATGACTCCCCCTCCGTTCACGATCCCCCACCAGTGGACTACGTGCTGATGATTGCGTCCGAGTTGGCACCGATCCAGCTGAGGTAACTGGTGAGACGTATGTGGACTGCGGATCGGCCACGATCACAACCGAACAGACCGGAGTAGTGGAACGAATGCATACCGATGACGATGGGTTGGCCGGCCTCAGTGATGGTTACTGGTCCACCATCATCTCCCTAGGATTCCAAAACGATAAAGACAATCATAAAGACCTCGAACCAATCTTGGACCATCTTTTTCTTAGAAATCTCCTGGAACTTACATCACACGGACCACCGTTGTCCCCGGAGGTACAGATATGATCATCCCGGATGAAGTTATGCGACAGTCCACACACCAGGTTGGTCACGACCGGTGTCCGGATGGAGTGAAGAGTCGGAATGGGGACCGGTTCGTTGTCACGGTTACCCGTATTACCCCAACCGCTGATCGTGGTACCGAAACCGTTGAAGGAATTACCGACGTGCGACCAGCGAGGCAGATTGGCAATCTGGATGTACTCGGTCAGCGGTGTCGGGCGCTCCAACGTTACGATCGCAATATCGTCCCGGTTCAGTAGCGAGCTGTAGTTCGGATGGATGAGCACGTTACTCACACCGATGAACTCCTGGATGCGGGTCATATCTGAGGCCCCCAGCAGAACAGTCAACGTCGGTCGGCTGGAATGTGACGAGTGAAAATTATTGATTGGTGACCAGCCTGTGGGTACATGGCCACATGGATGAAATGCTTACTCAGACACACAGCTGGCCGTCGTCAGGACGTGCGTTTGCGATATCAGGATGCCAGCACAGAAGGCATGACGGTTCGAGCCGGAGATGAGGATGCCAACGATGAACGGTACGGCCCGCGGATCCGTTGGATCACCACCTGCAATACGTGAACCGGGTTGACCATCGATGGCAAGCACGACGCTGGCTAACGTCACTACTGCACACAGCACTACCGCTACGACGAGATGCTTCTTCATTGTTCGCTGGATAACAAACCACTGAGCTCGCACGGTGCCAGGAACGGTGCCTGGCCCCCCGGGAATGTACGAATTCCGCAACAAGATAAGCCAATGGTGTGATTAGAGGGATCGATAACGGGGATAACAGAAATCGGCTATGATTGAACAGATTTTCTGCTTTCATATCGTCGTATCTTGTTACTCTTTTATATGAAATATGAGCTACGCTGTCGCATGTGCCATGTCCTGGGATGCATCTGCAAAAAGTAGGAATCCGGATATGCCTATGGATGTACATAGCGAATATCTAGCACATACACAATCGAATCATAACTATACAGTAATCTGACTGTATAGTCCCGTGACTCGAGGCATCGACAGCTAATAAATTGCCACGGAAAGATTGTCTACTAGCGGTGCACTTTGCAACAACATTAAGCCATCGGTGTTGGATTTGATTCACCAACAGATAGAAAAGTTATTCTTCCTTCAAAAATTGTAATGAAACCTTAATCAACATTGTTTGTGATATGTTGGAACTTTTCTGAGTCTTTGTTTTAGATTGTAGTGCTTGATACACAAAGGGTGCCATTGCAATAAAGCACATGTACTTCGACTAACACACGCGATCTCTGCTAGTAAATCTACCAGAAACCAACAAAATGATTGTTGGTCAACTATGGGGCTATCTGTAACCAGCATAAACCCAATCCTCCCCATGGGTGTTTGGTTTGGAGATATGAAAAATGGGATGCGTTCGCTTGTGGATATAACAAACAGCTATGCGGGTACGGTAACGCGGTTGACCATCGATATCGCTACCAATTATCATTCGTTGTCTAAAGCTGTTTGCTTGATTATCGTTTGTTGTGTTAGCTGTTTTCGCTACCATATAATTAGTTTTAGAAGCCCCCCAAGTAGTTACTTGCACACAGCGGAACTTACATTTTTTTACATAATTAAATTTAAGTACATATTTCTTCGCTAAAAATGGCATTCGCATTTAATAGTAATATTTCATACGTCAATATTATTAAGGGAGCATTCAATATTGCTGTTTGTGGTGTTAAATTGTGTTACATACATATTTATCGGATTTAAACAAACATTTGGCAATTTGAAATTAGGGAAAGACAACGTTATATTAATTTTGGTAAGCTTTCACTATCAGTTTTCACATGTGACTCCATTATTTCAGTATTGGTAAAATAGTACCGTTCATCGTGGCAATTTTAACATTTTACGCATTTAGTTTAGTTTGACTTTAGAAGACTTTAGTTTGAACAATTAATACTTCGAAAAGCCAAATCCAGTTGACGCTTTTTTGAAAACGGAAAATAAAACGATTTCGTAAGGAAATACAAAAAAATTCGATTCTAATATAAGTTTAGATAAAGATTTGATTAACTTAGACAATTTGATATGACTTTTTTAAGATGATTAAATTAGAAAATCAAAGCAAAAATTGTTGCTTAAATTAAGTGTGGGGCTGCATGATAAAAGTTGTTGCTTTATAATAGAACTGATGGTCGAATGGATTCTCCACTAATTTAAACGAGAGCAAAACAAATAAACGGGGAAATAGATTGCACAACCGGGCGCATCAAATTGGCATCTGCAATGCACTGAAGCAAGAGTGAAATGCACGACGAGAGAGAAATGCAACAAGAAAACCACTTTGTTGTCTTGCAACTTTCCCATCTGGTCAGCTGCAACCACCCGATCGTTCGCTATTGACACGTTCCTGAGCTTTACCCGTCTTTCGTCTTATCAAACTACACCGCGGAACTGCTGTTGGAAAACGTGCATGGGTCCACCTAATGGCCATCTGGTCACAAAGCGTAATCTCTTCGTTGTTCACTCATAGACGAGAAACGCCGGAGGTGAAAACCACGTATAAAAGGACACGCACAAGCAGCCCCCAATTGTGAACTCAATCAACACCAATTTACTCTGCCAACTGTTTTGGGCCTTCGTTCAATCAAACCGGATTGGCACGTCAATACCCCGTAGTGTTTGCCAAATTGTTTGGGGTAGGTATTGAATGGACATGCTTCTTTTGCGTGTGGTTGCTGTGAACCATACACGCTTCGTATGGGACATTTCTGAACAGGCCCCGCTCATAACGAGGTCATTGAAGGTTGATCAAATTGCATAAAAAATGCGGCAATTCAACACTTTGCATCACAAACGATGCAACATCTATCCACTTAAGTAATGGCAAGTAAAGGCACTGAAATAACGTTTATTCTTTCCAAACATAGCAAACTTGTATTGATCAATTAACACGATAAGTTTGAGTAACATGTTTTTTTTGAGCTCGCAATTTCTTTTACCCAACATTGTTCCCCACAATTCTTTCTAAAAAAATATAGCTTGGATTTAACTAGCTTGGTATATACTTTGCACATTTCAGAAGTAATGCCAAAGATATAAGATCCCACGTTGTTAAAAGGTTCCCTCTGCACTTCTGAATTCGTGGTCTACACGTGCTCAAACATTGTGATGTTCCCCGCACGAAGAATAGCTTTAGGCAACGATTAGATAGTGTAGCTGTTCTATTGTGCTTGTAGCCTTCTCGGAACCGCATTTGATACAAGGTACAGTGCTTAAAATTTTGTTTTTTAGTTAAGTCATAATTCAAAATTTTGGAAACCGTCTTAACTTTCAGAATGTACTGCTATTGCTGACGATGATTACTACATCCAAATCTAAACTTTAATATTTGCTAGTTCCTTCAACTGCTGAGGCTCAAACAATTAATACTTTTACCGATTTGGTAGAATAATATCGTTTTCTGTTTGAGTAATCTTATCAAATTAAGTTGGTTTCTCATTTGTTTGTTTTCCAAAAGAAGATCTAATTTGTTCTGTTCTAATTTGTGATGTGCTGTAAGAAGCAAGGACCTAATTTGATCTGTAAAACAATTTAGCCCAATTTCTCTGTAACAGAAAATAAACACAGACTTTGTTAGTTATGAATGGGGAGCCCACGAATTTTCTGTTAAAATCAGTATGCGATTAAAGCATCTTGCTCACGATTAGACCCTTTGTACATCTTGTTATTGCGATCGTTACCATCGAGTTTTTATTCCGCCTCGCTCACTTGTTCCACACGACCTGAACGTTTTAATAGAACGAATCGTCATTCATCGCTTCCAACACCCAACAATGAACGCACTTCCAAAAAACAGCATTTTGTGTTGAGCTTACTCAGCTGATAAGACGAATAAAATGAAACACAAATAAAAAGCTACCAGAGGCTACGCTTTGGCTCTAACCTTCGTCACCGCCGTCCTCTACTCCACTTTACTGGTTGCCTCTGGTTCATGCAAATCGTTGCGAACGTGTCGAAGCCTGGGGCTGAAAATGGTGGTGCCCATGTTACCGTAAACCTTCTTCGAGTCCCGAGTCCGAGTCTAGCGCACGGAACAATTGCATCCCAAGGAAAACAAAGCTTCCACATCCATTTTCCTTCAATAAAGAGGAGCAATTTTTGTTTTCCTTTTTGCCCTTCGACAAACATTACACCCAGGACGGTACATTTTCCGTTCTCGAAACAGCACAATGGTCCCACGGTTGGAGTTCGGCTGGTGAAGGAAGGGCCGCTGAAACTGGACAAAATGGAACGATCTTTTCGCCTTCTACTTGCTGCTGCTGTTGAAGCTGCTGCAGCTTACTCAATTGTCTTTACTCTCCTGAGGCCATCCGTCGGTATTCAAGCGCCATTCGGACAGCGCTGGTGTGCGAGACGAGCAAGCAAGATACAGGATATACCAGGTTGAAGGTTGCCCGTTTGTTGACGCAGAATAAATATTGGAGATCGGAGCAACAAAATTGGTTTGCGAACCCGACGAATGACGAACATTCCTGGCGTACCTAGTGTGCCTGTTAACCCAGGGGTACACAGGACTCCGCCTATTGAACAAGAAAGATGATAAGTATAATACTATCAATAGCGCGTTTTAATTACCGATTAACATCCACCATGGACGAGAGGGACGATATCCGGTTGGCAAGAAACGCAAACTACGTTTAGTAGTTTTATAACAAACACATACACGACATATCGCGCTGCGCATCGTTATCAAGCACATGCTGTTAATGGTGCCTTTGTGGTGCGTGGCACGCTCCACTCCACAGCCGTTCAGTGTTACAAAGTTTCTCCGAGATTCGCCAATATTTGTCTCGATAAACTTCCTGTTCCCGTAGAGATTAATTAGTCAGCGACCGGGACAGAGCGAATGGCAGTCCCATTAAACACGTACCGCGTCGATTTAGCTCCCAGGCGTTGATTATGCTGTGGACCGAGATGGTGCCGAGGGAAAATGGAATCGATTTCCATCATCCCAGTGCAGTCAAGCGCGACCGCTTTTATGAACAATTGGCGGCAAAAACAATCTTTCGAAAGAACTTGTAACGGTATCCGGAGGTCCTTTTTGGGGTGTACCTAATAGTCCTCAACAAAGTGCGATGAAATCATTACTTGAATCTACCTATCTTGTGTTCCTATCACTCCAAGAGACACACGGCCTCGGCAGTGTCCAAAAATACTCTTTCTCCAGACAGTTGAATGGTTTCACCGTGACAAGGAAGTTTAACGAGCATCCTGAACTTCCCGTCAAGCGGTCACCACCTACAGTCGTGCTGCAATCGATAGAGACGGACCAAAGTGTGCTCAAGAGCAAGAGTAGAAGAACCGGAACGGAACACTTCGTTTCTCGCGCCCACGTTCTTTCATTCGAACTTATAATTAAAGATGGCTTTCTTCTCACCCGAAGCGAACGAGGCACGGGACGAACAGGAAGTGGCAAAGATGGTGACAAGCGCCGGTTACGTAATTCAACTAACGCAAATAATGTAATCACCATCGCTATTAAATAAAGACCCGGTTAGGAGATTTAACCATCTCTTCCAGCCCCACCAGCGTCACAGAGGACCGCCGATGAATGGAAACACTCCAAGCTGAACAGGAAGCGGACAGCTTGTTGGTGAACAGCACACCAAAATCGATTCTCGATACTGACCGAACCGAGAAGACCGAAATTTCGCCCACCCATGATGACCTTCCATTTCCACTGGGATTTAGGGAATTATGTTGTACCGCGTTTTCATTTAATGTAACCAACCAATGTTCCGGCGGTTCACAAGAATGGAATAAATGGAGGGACGGTAGCAAAATCGTGAAACAAAATGACAAAACCGAACTGACAAGTGACAAACGGAAACGGCGTGTCGCGGGAGGGTGATTTAAATTACATTAGACTTCAAAGTCCCAGTCTCGGAATGGTAAGACGTGATACACACATTTTCGGAACGGATTGTAGGAACCGGAATTCACGGAATTCGGTTCGTTCTCGTCATTTGGGCGTTGATTGTGTTGCGCAAGCTTGTGCGTGCGAGAGTAAGGAGTGGTAGTAGCTTTTTAAACACGAATTTATTAGTATCATCATTTAGTGTGTATTTTCTCGATATACTTTGCTACTCAAAAAGGGCTGTGTGTGTGTGTATTTATGTATGTGTGACGTGGTGCTCATGGCGATCGAATCAGTTTCATACTCGTGGAACGGACGACTTGAAACCTCATTTGACGGATATTGGTTCTTCTTTCCTCTTGCTTTAAACGTTTAATGAGGTAAATTTCACGTTTTCCTGGTTTTTATCTTGTTGGGAGGGGTAGTGACCGAGGAAGGGGGTGAGGTGTTTCTCTTTCTCTTTCTCTTTTTTTAAACTTTCTACTATTGTGCGCTAACCATCAACCACTGATAACACGAAACACCGGAATGCACAACTGAGGACAGGGAGGAGAGAGGGGACACACGCACAGACACCATCAGACACACACACTCGCTCGCTCTTTGATCCTGTTGTGGCTCGGTGCAAGCAAGGTACCGATGGAATCGGGAAAGCTCCCTGTCTGCGAGCAGCCTTATAGTTAGGGTATGATGGTGTTGGATTAAACATTCAACTAACGCTTTTTCATGGCTCGGGGTTACATGCTTTTGTGTGTTCTGATTCCACCACTGCGCGGTCACGTGGTTCACCTGAATGGAGGCGCATGATGGTTCACCTTGCCGGGTAGGGTTAGTGCTATTATTACGAATATTCATTTACTGAAACGTGACAACAGAAGCACCACGTTCCATTACCTATCGCCTTCCTGTCGTTTCCTATGCAAAAAGGAGTGTAAGCTGTGTGGCCCCTCTTTGCACTGCATTCGCCGAAAGCTTTGCGTCTCTTTCATATCCGATTCTGCACCCTTCAGTATGTTGTTCTAAAACCGAAAACTTTTGTTTTTTATCCTTTGCAAACTCCTGCGGTCTTGCCTTTTCACCGGAAACACGTCGTTCGTTGAACCGAACGGTGCAAAATGACTCGAAAATTCGTACAAATATAGGCACACCAATCTTATCTCATCTCGAACATCATGATCCCTGGACCGTACAATACCGTAACTAGGGTGCCGATTGCTGGCACTGGCATGGAATTGGCCTTTATCGTACGAGCTATCGAACAGAGCTCGCTCTTGCCAGTTGGATTATTACAAAATAACATTGTATAGTGCATCAAGAGAATAGAAGAATGGATAAGAAGAAAGTAGAGAGAGAGAAAGAGAAAGAGGAAGAGGAAAAGAGAAGATAGTGATGCTGGCTTGCGGAAAGATGTTGTGGCACTTGGATCTGCTACAATGCCAAACGATCGCTATTGATCAATATTTGCTCTGCTTTGCGTCTAGCATCTCAGTTTCGTTGTACGAATGGTCTAACTCTGTTCGTTTGGCTCCTCCAAATCTCACCTCAAATACAAAGAATAAACAAACAACGAATTCAGGCCTAATTGGGACCATAATGAAATGGCCTATTATGCGAAGACGGAGAGCTGAGTATATTTCATCCTCAGCTTGGGAGCCCTACATCTGGCAAACGGTTTCTACATCCCCTACACATTTGCACCATCGATTTGCGCGAAATATATTCTTCCTTGCTAATCTTAACGATTGCCCCCGTACCCGTTGAGCGCTATGCAAAACAATAAACCTGCCACAACCGGTACCGCCCCTACCGCTACCGTCGATCGCTAATTTATGCGTAACAACGGGGAAAGGATATTACTAACAAAACGAAAAAAGAAAAGAAAGAAAAGGAGAGGGCCCGAAGGTGAACCTCCGTTGGTAGAACTACTCGAAGCAATAACTAGACATTTGCAATAAGATTATTTACGATTTAGCGTAACGGGTAGCGGGTCTGCACCGGTCTGTTTTAAGCGCGAGCGGGAGCTCGAGCACGAAAATAAACAGAACACGCTTTTCGTTTCATATCCTCCAAAAACCTGTCTCAAATACTGAACCCCACATTCCGTATGATCCTCCTTCGCCTTCCCGCCTCCTCTGCTCTATCTTATCCACTTCCTATCTACGCAAAACTGAACGAAATGTCTGGCCACCGGCGCGGATCAATACGCTCTGGCGTAGCGAGCTGCTGCTGATGCTGCTGTTGCTGCTGATGCTGCTGCTGCTGCCGCGGTTGCTCATCGCGCACCGGTTCTAACCACCGCTCCTAATGCAACCGATGGCCATCGTCTGGCCCAATGCAGGTTTCCCAGCGTGAGTGTTTCTCCGGAGTCAGGTGCGTGATTTGCACGTGGATGGCCTGCACCTTCTCGTACTTGGGCGGAATCGAGCATAGCCGATAGCTGACCTCATCGCCTGGCAGTGGCACATACTCGCCCTCGATGCTGTGCAGCAGTGCGTGATAAAAGCATAAAGCATAAATGAAAGAAAAAAAAGAAAGAGAAAAAAAGGGAATCAAAATCAAACATGTCAATTGTCACTCTGCCAACCGCTGACGCAAAACACAGATCGGTCGGTCGGGTCGGTCCATCAAGCAACTCACTCGGAAATGTGTACAAAGATGTCGTCCCCACCGGCCGATGGGACGATGAATCCGTGTCCTTTGCTTCTGCTGAACGATTTCACTTTACCCTCCTCGATCGGGTTACGCATGGCACGGTCGGAGCTGCAAAAAAGATAAGAGAAGGACGCTATTAGATGAGGGAACACGAGTGCAAAGGAAAATTCAAATGGTGAATGAGTAGCAAACGTGAGGTCTGTAGTATTGCTCCCTATGACTGCATCCATCTATAAATCCACTATTCGATCGCCACCCTACCAGCCCCGGCAGGACTACTGAAGGGCAGGACGACGACTTTCAATATTGATGCAGCAGATAACACAATATTGACGTTGGCAGGACGAGTCACGGCAGGAAACATCCAGTCCCTATGGCCTATGGTAAACGGCCGGTGGGGTAAGAGATCGAAAATGGAAAGTTGGGTAAACTTGGGACTCTTCAAACACGGTCCTCGCTCCTTGAACGACAAACTTGTCTTCTTCCAGAACCAGAAGTGCCACCGTCGTGCGCATAATTTCATTCCCAAGTTCCTCTCGCCGCGAAGTGAATTGATTTGATTTAAAGGACGGTAGGGAAAATGTGTTCTTCGCGAAGTACGTGTGCGGTGGTGATGATGGAGGTGGTGGTTTCCTCACTCGGGAGCTAGCGCCATTCGTCATATGCGTCACACATACCCAAATTGCACTCAGTACAGTGTTCCGGGGAGTGAAATTTTCAACAAAACCACAGAAGCTTTCTAAATGGATGCCTTTGAAGAATCCACCACGAGCTCCCTATTCGTCAGGGGAAATCATTTTGAGTGAATAATTTTAGTCGATTTTCAAACATTATACGCAAGCATTTTGTATTTATATTTTTGTAAAAAGAAAAGAAAAAACGATAGGACATTTTCCATGTATAAATGCGCTGAGAAATTCAAAATAACGGAAAGAAAGAGAGCAGTATTTACTATCAATTTTGTCAATCCAAAAAATTACAGTATCCACGAGAGATTCGGAAGAAGAATTCAAGATAAGATATGTTTTTGTGTTCCCGCTTTTTAAGTGAACATTAGTGGTAACATTAGTGGTAATACATTAGTAATTTTTAAACTATGATTGACAATTAAAATCTCAGTTTAATTATCGCAAACTATTTGTCTGATCATGACTTCATTTGTTTTTTTTACTAGCATGGTGTTGTTGATATTTTGTAAACTAGTGATAGAAAATTTTTATTTTATCAGAAAGTTGTATAATAAACACCTTTAAATTCGTATGGCAAAGATCAGTGCTTAGGTTTTCTGGCTGCCATATAATTCTAGTTCTAGTTAATCGTTTATGGCAATCCTTGCTACCCATGAAAGAACACATTTTATAACCTTATTTGCCCTTATGAAAGGATACTTTTTACAACCTTGTTTATAGCCCCCCTTCATAATCTTATTTTTATAATAATTTGATGGTATTCAAATCGACTGAATTAAGTCTTTATTAAAGACATTGAATTAGTTTGCAATGTAAACAATACTTTCTGATTCAATTGCTGATGGTTAGCTCCATTATAATGTATTTGTTATGCAGTCTTACAAGTCCATGATGTCCACTATTCAAGAATAATTCAGCAATGCGTCTATCACAGTGAATGTTTCCGTTTCCAGAAATGATAGAGGATAACGCTGATGATTACTTTTATCGGATTTAACCCATTTTTGTTATTAAAACCACGATTTTTAATTTCATAAAAATTTTATTTAGTTGTGATTATAATAAAATTTACGAGAATGTTACATAAAAGTAACAAGAACAACTGAAAGAAATATGAAAAAGCTCGTATATTGTAGGCATTCAATTGTACGATCATATATTCTATGAAATGGTAAGCATCATAACATTTTATAAACCCAATGGTAACAATTTGAACCCAATGGTAACGTGAGCAGAAGCCAGAAAATATAAATTTCTTCAAAACTGTTAAAACTTGTCCTACTTGATAACACACAACACCCTTTGGGAAAACTGTACATGCTTCCAGAAATTGTCATTCATTATGCGAAACCATCATACATCAGTGGCATTATAAGTAAAATACTTCCAGAATGAGCAAGAGAAAAGGTTAAATGGTTACACAGTCCATGCCGAATAATGGTGCCCAGTATGGGCTGTTTTCCTTTAAATAACCCGATCGCTCGCTAACATAAAGCTGAGATACTTTCTTTTCCAGCAAATAACATGTTGTTCAATGTTGTGGCTACATCACGTTGGCGAAATGATATTTATACTCGCGCACACAAACAGACACTTGTGATCTAGTCTCTGGGCCGACCAGAACGCTTCACCGCTTGGTGCTGTTTGTAGCGACCTAGCTTCTAGACTGCCGTCGGCATTACCAGGCGGCGGCAAATAAGTTGTTCCTGTCCGTTAGACACCACTACCCTCCCTGTCCCGTACGCACCAGAAGACAAATATCAAGTCGGAAACAGGATACAGAAACGCAGAAAAGCCTCCCTCCCTGTCAGGTGGCAAATTCCCTTGGCAGCTTATGTACGCTTGCCCGCTTGACACGGTGTGTGTTGTCGCTCCAATTAACGTCGAACTTTGTGTGCGGGCAAATTCTATTAGTGCCATACACACACACACACACACACACACCCCAACTTTCGGTCACATCTGGGCGACATCGTCCGTGCGATGGAGGTGGGGGACTCCGAAGGCATCCCGATAGATCAATGGCGTGGGCTGTACTTCCTAGAAGGAAGTCACTTGCTTCCTACGTCCACGAGTGCGGGCGAACGGGTGGGCGAGGGTAAAGCCGATGGTCGATCGAAATAGGATCCTATATGGCGAGGGAAACAAACAGTATAGACGCGTTGCCTGGTGTAAAGGTGATAACCAACCGAATTCAACCGTTCCAGACCGAGGGGTGCCGTCAACTAGCTCTAATAAGCACCAAAAAGTTCTCCTAATAGTGTGCCAGAATGGTCAACGGAATGTCCTTGCTGTTGTATAGGGATGTGGCGCAAATTTATTTTGACACTTGAATGGGGAACACAGCTGCAAAAGTAGGTCACCAGCGTACGCCACATGTGCGCAACACACCGTCGCCTGTCGCGTGAGTGATAAAATATGATTCTTTTTCCGTAGTACACATTAGACCGCAACTAATTAGATGAACTGTCATGTAACGATGCTGAGGGGCTCATTAATCAAAAATGACATTCCGGAGGCGCATGAAGAATTTTTTGCAACAAATTTTCAACTTAAACTTTTCCCCCTTTGATGAAGACGCTTGGCATTGGCTAATTGTTAACAATATAGCCGAACATTAATAAGCTAATGTCTGTGAAATGAAACTTAGACAACGCATTAACTCCAATAGCCATTACTCTCCATTTGCTCTACACTTCAAGGCCACATTCATCGTCAGAGTCGTCCTTGGGCTACCAAATGAGTACCATCCAAGATATATTTTCATTAAATTGCTCCATAATTTCTCCGCTTGCAACTCCCTGCGCAATGGTGCCGAAACGAAAGTACGAATCCTTTTCGGGGATCGCACTCGTAGCTGTCTTCTTTTGATTAAGATTTAACATTCCGAAACCGTGGTTCACTCGGAAACGGGAATGCAGCGCGGATGGCAATACCCCAAACCGGCGAAGCAACTGGAAAGCGAACTAAGTCTCGTATAAGAAGTCCTTTGGTGTAATCAGTCAAGTTGCTGCAGCCAGGGTATACTTCACCCAACTAAGAGCAGAGATGTAACGTGCAGGCGAGCAAGATCTCACGGTAAGTCAACTCATGAATATTGCATAACTAATCTAGTGTCTGTGCTGCTGTTGGGGTGTTGCTCCACATTTGCTACTCACGAGAAGAGGATTTTAAAAGTGTCCTCATTCCAACGTACCATGCAACAACCTTAAGAATCGCTCTGGAGTTGTCTCTGGGCTGTTGTTCAAACAGCAACTGGAAATCCTAGAACACGAGAGTTAGCAAAAGAGAAAAAGTTGCATGCAACAGTGCAATGCCGGGATAATTAGCACCTGAAGCGCCATTTTCTTCGTTTCATTTTTGTTTTTGTTTGGAATGGCACCTGGAGCGTTGTTGGTTGGCGTCTTTGTCGAACGAGTTTGTGTCCGCCGGTGTAGTTCTGCAACGGCGTCGTCGTCAAGTTTGTGTCTTTTTTGTCTGGTGCTCCTTCCTTTCTAGCTCCTGGTGTTGATGTGAAAATCATTAGACGGCTTTATTAGCACCCGCTCTATGTCTTCCATCTATGTCTGCCAGCGTTGAACCGTTAAAGCTGGAAAATTGGTTGCAGCAGCAGCCACATACAGCAGCTAACAAGCCGTCAGCGGAAAATGTGACACAACGTCCCCATGATCAACGCGGATAATGTTGTTGATGTAGAATGGAGGCGAGATCGTCAGCAGAAACCACCACATCCGTCGTCCCCGGTGGTGTTGGCTTGAGTAAATTGATGTTTTCACATCCTTCAGAGGCATCCTTTTTCCCAGTCTCAGTCTGCTTTTCCTCCTCCAGAGACGCCTCCTGCCGCCTGGAAGGATTGAAGTAAATCCTGTTTTCGTACATCGTTGTCCGTTTTGTGTACTTTCGGTACACAGCACTTTTAGCACATCAAACGATTTGTAAAACACTCTCGAGGCACGCGGCTTCTCCGGCATCCAGCGTTCAGTGGGGAACGTGTCGGCATCAGCGTCATCGTAAGGGTGCGCTCGCCATTCTTCCGATGGTTCCCACGAGAAGAAGCCAGCTGACGATGTCCTTTTTTTTCTTTTCCACTCCCTTCGTGCCTTGGCGCGCTTAAGGATGATTTACATTTCACACCATTTACACAATGACGGTACCAGTGCCGTTATCCCGAGTGCTGGCAAACAACAAGGCGCCTTCTCAATACCTTCGATTTACTAGCTTACGGTGGCTTTAACGTCCGCTTTAAGAAACGAACAGAAGTAAAGAATAAGAGCCTGGTCGCTGGCTCAATCAATTTATGTAAATATGTTGCTGCTGACGGTGTGCTGTGTCAGGCGCTATACCCAACGGATTTATCAATGGGTGCTCCTCAACCGTTTCCGAAGCGGACAAGTGATGTGGAAAATTGTGAAAAAAAAAGTTTGATTAAATGCAAAATGACACCGTCGCGGAAGGGATCAAAAATTCTTTCCCTATCATCCGCTAGACCCTTTTCATTCCTTTTTTTTCTTCCAAAAAGTTCTCGTAGGACGACTGTCGAACATGATCCCTTTTGATAGAACTTACTGGAATGAATGTCCCAAAAAGCGCCCTCTTGATAACACGTGGGCTTATGGACGACGAACTTCGACCACTTGATGCAGGAGAATCGTTGTCAATCCAACACATCCAATGGATCCCCCGTCGGAAAACACATTCCTGACTCAATCGATGGATTGGAACCACAGGTAAATTGGAACCGGTGTTTTTTTCTTCGGAACACACCGGACACATCAGGGGTTCCGTTTCCGGTCCATTGACTCTAGGCACTCGCAGTTAAACCAGTCACTGTCCAGTGAGTGTGCCAGGTGGACGAGAGCTGTTTTCGTTTCACACGAAGCACAAGACGACGATCTTGACACTAAACCTACACTCGCCAGGCTGAACCCAACTCACCATTCGAACAAGGAATGACACACCGGTTCTTCTGAGACTTGCTTCAGGATGGCAACAGGCTTAATGCAGAGCAGAAGTGAACTTACAGACCATCGTTTTCCGTCGAGTTTTGCACCCAGTTTCTATGTGTTTGTGTGTGTGTGTGTCTAGAGATGGAAACAACATGGGTCCGGTTGCCACCGTACCGGACTAGACCAACCGGACCCGGTGCACTCAGTGATAAGGTCATGAATAATCAAGCGATGCTACTGCAGAGTTCTTGCTTCGCCGAGGGATACACTGCATTCGTGCCGATGCTGCCGCATTTGCAAATGTCAAGCACTCCAAAGGACTTTAAACACGACCAGCAATTTCTTAAGTGGTGTGCTGGTGGCATGTTCGGATAATGGAAAACAGTTGAGACAATGCACTCTAGAAAGCCGAAAGGACCATTAGTGCATCTTCTGCATCTCGATTAGACATCAACACTAGGAGCGCGGCATTGCCGGAAACACTGCGGTGCGGGAAATGGTAATTAACATCTTATCAAAATTGACTCCTCTTTCCATATTATGGCTCACTAGAGCGCACCTAATTTGGCTTTAATAGTGTAAATGGAAGCTCGGGCGGGCTCGCGTAACTCACTAAAGCTCACTAAGCTCAGATAGCACGAGCTGGGAAGAGTCATCGGGACGAAATGCAAATTTACTATTAATGATATTCATAGCACGGACCATCATCAAACCCTCTGCCCCTAACCAGGCAGTCCTGAGCGTAAATTCTCGAATGCGCGTATGCCAGCGTGCCATAGTTGCCGGAAAATTGGTTTGTGTTTGTGGGAAAATCAAAGCGATCAATTTGAAATCTGCATGGATACGATTTGACAATCAGATGTTAATTATTGAAATGAGTTTTCGTTCGCCTAATGCAACAATCAATAGACATATGAGTTCTATTTTCCATATGAATATTTGTATTAGTTCAACCGAACCAAAAATGGGCGCCAAAGAACGATCCAGAATAATGCAAACACATTTTGCTTTGGCAAACAACGTCCTTAGGTTCACTCTTAGCGTCACAACGCTCACCATCATTATCATTATCATTATGAAACAAATGAAAATTTGGTATAAAAGGAGTTACATTACGGACACTAACTCAAGTAATAGAACTGGAATGAGGGTGGTATTTGCAACTCTTTTATTTATTAAAATTCTTTCCCTATTTCAATAATTGGCTTACTTGCTACTCAGTCTTTGTATGTGATAGTCTTTGTATCACATATAAACCAAGAAGAGCTATTAGAACGATGTGTCTACATTAATACTGAGTGTAAATATGTTTATGTTGTCGATTTGAGAGAAGCCGAAAATGCATTTGATGTTCTTCGTCAAATTATTGAAAATGAAGGATATAGAACGGATTTCATTTTGTGCATTTTTACCTTGGCTCTGACAGTGCGAATGCTAATAAATCTAAGCACGATCGACACTCGTGTACACACTCGATACGCGGTATTGGTATCGATTGATATGTGTGACAACAATAGCCAGAATCAGAAAGGTGCTGCAATAGGTGACATTTGAATAATGATTCTTGGTGATTGCCCATTGAAAAACTGGCACTGGACCGAGGAGAATATGACAAACGCTGCCTAGGCAGAAAATCACTCGAATCGGCAAAACGTGGCACATTTGAATTATGATAGAGTTAATATCAATTCCACGATTTATAAGATGCATTGGTTATAAAAGTTCTTATTTTCTAGTGATTAAACATGCAATAAAACGAAAAGTTTATGGTACTTCATTCGCCAAATGCAAACGAAAGCACCGCTTGGCTTGGCATATTGAAAACCGCAAAAATAAGTGTCAGATCAAAAGCATTCATCCAACATATTCAGGTTCACAGTATTATTACTAAATAAAAGGACAATAAAGATATAAAAAAAGGAAAACTTCGCTATAATCCCTCGCTTTGTGGGGTTTGAATTTTGGATTTAAAAACCTGCATCGGTGGCTGCGGTTTACCGATACAAACATTCTGTGCCAGGACCGTCTTTGAGGTCAGGCTTATCTTGCCTGCCCCAGCACCAATGCGGTGTCGGTTTTGTTGTGACGTATGATACGGCAAGGCGCGGAGGTCGTCGGTGCCAAGGCCAGTTTTCGTGAATCGGTTGAATGTCGACGACGACCGACCTTCCTCTGAATGCTGTCACCATCATATCCATCATCATGATGTTGGGTTGCATTATTTAACAACAATAAGAAGGAGAAGTGAGGCGAGAAAAAGTAAGGACAAGTTATTAAGGTAAGGCCGGCAGGATGGAAATCCAACCGGCCAAAAAAGTCCAACCTTTTTCGTAGGAGCAAGTGGAATCTTCCCAAACCACGAGCTGCTGATAAGGTTGAATTCGGCGAAGAAAGAAATCGGTTAGCATCCCACCACCGCACCAAATCTTCTCGTCGATCAAACTTCCTTTTGTGGGATCCTGGCTGACTAGTAGCTTTGTTGTCGAATCCTCCTCCTTCCACATCCTTACGTCAGCCGCCAGTCGCCACCAGACCAGGCGACCGATGACGGCGCCGGAGAAAAGAGCAGCATCAAAATCGGATCACTTCCGGCCTTGCTGGGTGGCTTTGCGAGAGGAGGTAATATGCTTTTATATGATTTTAAGGGCAGACTTTATCTACCTATCCCCGACAGAAAAAGCTCGGTTGCCAGAAAGAAGCACGAGCGTATCCGCTTCGGATATGAGTTTTATCTTATTTGTTCTTCCGTTTTGATGGTTTCACCCGGCGAGAGACGAGAATCAGGGCCGCAACGGGACGGGACTGAGCGATAAATAAGTACCGATAGATTAGGAGCTTCATGAAGTAGACTGGGTGGAGGTAGAGAGTGGCTTCAGGGTTTAATGTGTGTTCAAATTTAATTCCAGCTCATCATTATGAGCCAGACCTGACCCAAGGACTCGGCCAGACATGACGTCGGCCTCGACCACCAAAATGGGCTTCGAGAGTGGTTGATGAATATTTGATTCCCAGTGCGCCACGGTCGGTGGTTACACACCAGGGAGTGAATGAGCTTTCGGTATCGATTTGATGAAGATGTATTATGGAGGATGAGCACCCCATGGCCAGTCTGACGTAGAGTCCAGTGTTTTGGAGGCAACTAACCACGTCAGGGAATCCGGAGAAGCGGATGATCTGCACACATGTATCGCCATCATCGTAATCGCATCAATATTGCAATCGATTTGTTTTCCAACTGGCAAAGAGATTATACCGTCGGTCACAACGTGACACAGCCGGTAAGCCGGTCCCAGCCGGTTCGGACATCATATTACATGGCCAACTGCGCCACTGCTACAACGTGCGTAACGGACCCCACCCCTCGGCGAATGATAGTGTAATCGCTGGCCGACTATGGTGAGTTTCGGAATCGGGCTAACACCAACACCGATGGAACGGTGATAAATGGTTTACTTCTTTTCGTGTAAACACCCCACATTGCTCCCCGACCCCGGACCCCCCGGTCTGGTATCTGGTAGAGAGAAGAACGAACACCGAGCACCGAATACAAAGACCCTGACACAAATGCCAACCACAACGCACAGACTAGCGATGAGTCGAAGCTTATGTGTGTCTCTGTTTCGGTTGATTCTTGTGTTTTTAATTTTCCAATAACTCACGTTCCATGTTTAGGAATTTGCCGTAAAACAAACAGACGTCTTAACCAGGTGTGCCTTTTATTCGAAACGTCCGAAACGACGAATCACACTCATGGCCATTGTGCTCCGCGTACTTTCCCAGACACGGACTCCCGGTGCGCAGGTGGTGTGGTAAGGGAAAAAATACAAACCTAACCATTTTCGTTTCTTACTATCACACTCATACCACGCACTACTAATCATCAGAACCAGACAAAATTCGCGAATAGCATGGATGGCACCTGTGCTACTCTACCACCTGTGTCTTAGTCGAATGCTCATGGAATGTGCAGCCGTAAAGCGTATAACCACCGATAGTCCGCAAAGAGCATCATACAGTCGGGACCACCAATCGGAAAGCCAATCGCATTTCTGATAAAAATAGATTCCGGCTGGTGCGCTCCGATCGTTGAAAGGATGGCCGCTATGGTGTTAGCGCGTTGTGCTCCGGTTGAAGTTGAAGCAGCTAATGAAGTGAGGCTTCTTGGCTCCGCCAATGCCAATCGATTAGATGGTTCGCTGTTTCCTGGTAAGCGAACCGTGGGAAAAGTTTTTATGATTGTTTTCGGCGAATGGTTTATGCCGTTAATTGGTGGCTAATAGCGGCCCCCTGGGAGGATGAACACCTAACAATCTAGCCCGACTAGGAATATCCTTCTCCTCGGAGCATTGCTAGAGGTTCGCGATTTGCTGGTAAATGTTTGATCGTTGATAAGGATCTCCGTTGGGGTCGCTCGCGAAGCATATTTCATGTTTCTAATATTCGTTTGATTTAGGTTGCGGCAAGGATTTAACGGTCCGATAATAACTTTTATCGGTTTAGATAAACCTAATTGGATCACGTTCGTTCAGGATTCGGTATCCAACAAACGATTTGTTAACAATTCAATTCAATTGATAACCAATTCTATAAAATGAAATATTTTAGGTAGCTACACCATAGCCAACGTTTTTCTCTTTTGAAGCTCTTCAACGAAAAATTTATGTTTTTTTTTTCATTCAATGCTGTTGAAGCTTTTTCGTAGGATAATATTAGTTTAATTAATAGGTCTTATTGCAATTGCTTAATGCAATTGGCTAATTGCAGAATTGCGTAGCAACATTGCATGTTCGAAGTTATCAAACCTGTGCCAGTAAACATGTTCAGTAAACATTAAAATGATGTTGCAAAAAAAAAATCCAAGCCTTAGCAACGGCCTTTGCAAATGCAAATGTAAAATTTGATCTAACTACATAATTATGGATAGCACTGATGTTCAGGAAACTCTGCAGAATAGTATGTTTATGTTTTGACTAAAATAAAGACCGGGCGCTAGTCCATGGAGCCCCATCATGCGCAACTAATTCATCATATGCTAATTTCAGTTCGAAATTCAACTTTAGCAACAAACTGTTACTAACATGTTTGTTATGCCGAAACTTTAAGCAGTTTATGCATGAACGGATCGTGTAACAAATATTTTATCGCTGAATGAAGCGCAAATCTAAAATAGCAATAACATTAACCCTAAAACAACTGGCCAAAAACCGCCATGTGGAAAAGGTCGCACTTTGGCTAGCAAAGGTCCATGTTTTTCCATTGCCAGGACCTCCCGTAGCTCCCACAAATCTACTCGATACACGGTATACGCGCTCTAATGGTTAATTTATGAGTTTGGAATTTCCCACAAGGCACAAAGCTTTTCATTCAATAGCAAACGCTCCGCGAACGGAGCAAAGGAATTGAGCAGGGACGCGTGAAACCGTACACCGTGCGCGCTTGTTCCAGCAAATCGAATCAATCCCCCACTCAATCCTTGAAAGATTTAATCGGGCTTCAGCTCCCCCGTCCCTTCGTTTGTCCTCCTGTGCCGCACGACGCAAAGGGCGTACCAACGATACGTTTGGTAAGCTCTGTTCGTCCGGTACCGTTTGATCCTGCGATTCTGCCCGAAGGCCCTCTTCAACTTACGCGCGCCCGGATTTCAGCAGACGGGCATTTGCTGTCCAAACCATACACGTTGTTCTCGCAACCCGTGAAGCATATTGTGTTTCCAGCCAAAACTGTATGTTCGTAACAGACACTTCAGAGCTGCAGAGAAGGCAGAAGGAGGGGGAGAAAAGTACAGAAGGAAGGAGCAGAACAAACGAAACGGACCATTGTACGGGTGCGTTAGGGAGGGGGTTGGCTGCCAATCGATGCAGCACAATCGATCGTCTGAAGCGTACTCTACTCCATCAAACGTGCCTGTCTACACGGATTATAGACATCGGTGGGGCAATACTGTTTTTATTAACAGCTGTAGAGCATCAAGATCACTCTCAAGGCCAGGAACGGCAGGATATGAATTGGATGTTGTTGTGTTTGTTATTAGTGGAAAGGATATCCCAAAAGCCGTGGCCACACGGGGCGAAAACTCTAGCGCAAACGAAAAAATTAATGCCAAAACGGTTTCGCTTAACCCTTACACGCTGTCAAACTTTTATACGTCCGCGGACTTTTTCGCTGAACCCTTGACGCTATCGAACGCTTTATTTACGAAAATGTAGGTTCTTTTCGTATTGTTTTTGCATTTTTAATATAAATATAACAGCAACAGCAACAATATCGTTAAAAACTGCAAAATTTATTCGGAAATCAACTTCAGCGGCCAAAACACAGATGAAAACAATACGTTTGACATTTCGGCATAAATTTTCGGGTTTTTACCCCTGCCACACGAAGCGAAAACATTTTGGCATTAATGTGCAAATTTGCGCGCAAATTTTCGCCCCGTGTGGCCACGGCTAAAGGCTTTCCATGAGATCGTACGACACGAGCCCTGTAAAGAGGCTTTACAGAGACGTACTCTTACACAAAACTTAATGTTACTTTTCATCCTTCAGCTTAAAGGAGGCTCACGGATGACGTCGATGACCGGATATACATATTTTTCCCGTTCTCATTCTTGTCCGATCAGGAAACTGTAGCATGCGTGCGTCTAAATTGAATTATATGGAATACTCGCATCCGTGAACTCGTCCCACGCTGTAGCGCGCGCTCATTGTTGATTGATTTGTGTGATCCAATTTATGTCCGCAATTTTAACGTCGCTCCAGTCTAGTCAACCAACAGGGTTGCCTAGTTTGGCAATACACCCCTCCCCCCCCCCCCCCCCCTCCTCCCTTTCTACTACCCACCTAAAAGTGTGTGACAAGTGTGACGAGAGTGCTTCTAGTGGTGCGGTGTTGCGCTCAATCCTCTCAGCACACGGACAACGACCGGACCGACCGGGCACTTGAGCTCTGTCCGTCCGTCAACCAGCGCGCATCGATCGATGGAACTTTCGGGGAAAACAGAAAGCCCTACAACATGAATGGTGACGAGAGTTGCGGCGAAAGTGAAACAACAGTCAACCGCGTCATCCGGGATTGAGCGCCTTTGCCTCAAGAACCCCATTTCATTTCCCAAGTGAGATGAGGGAGGGGATGGAGGGTGGTCTCCGATCTTGCCAAGAAGAAATAAATCATTTCCATGCCTCGCGTCTGACGTCAAGCGTCCACGGGGGTGTGGAGAGGTCGCGCGAGCGTGGGTAGAACGAGTAGAACCCAAGGACTTGGGTCTCGTGGCTGGTGAAACACTTCAAGTGCTCCTCGAAAGAGAATCCTGCCAACACTTTTCTTTTCACTGACCATCGCTACGAGCGCGCCAAAGGATGTTGGGCATCATTTAACGCTTCAATGAGCTAGCAAAGGACAGAGAGAAAGAGAGAAGGAGAGAGCGAGATGACGAAATACCAAGCGTACAAACAGAATGTTCGCATCCCCAGCACCTAACGACCGTTTCATTCGCGCCTGATTACTGATGGTCGCGTCGTGTTTACGGACAAAGTTTTCCTCATCAATAAAAGTTAAATTTTCCTCGCCTCCAATCCCCACCGTGTGCAGGACGTTGCCATTTTAATCTCGTTGATAGGTTTTCCGGTGAGACCGTCAACATGGACTCACATTTCTCTTCGTTTCACATCCTTTTATTGTTCTTCTTCCGGACCGTCGCCCGGTCGTCGTTATTTCGCTCGATTCTCCGGAGTTCGCTAGGTTGAGAGGATCTTAATCGCTCGATGGCGCGTCAGATGTACACAACATACAAACACATTCGCAGCGGAACAGCTAAACGCAACGTTTCGCCAAAAACGAAAAAACATCCGCGTCAAGAACCGAGATGGTGAAACGGCATACATTGTGTGATGTTGCTGCTGCTACCTCTGGTTTATGTTTGCGTGTGTCGTTAACGATCTCTTCGATCTGTGATCGAGACTGTTGTCATTGCTGGCGGCGTGGTTCACTCAATGACTATTTTAAGGTGCTTTCGATTGCCGCCCAAGATGCTGCGCGACAGTCCGCATAAACAATCTGCGTTGATTTGGCATACACATCTGACACACATAGTAGAAAGCGCCGTATCCTCTTTCTTACATTGGATGTGCCATTGGTCTTCTATAGGATACCATTAAATCTGTCGGTTTAAGTGGCTCTTGTATTAGGAGAGCATTTGCATTTACAGCATTGTTTCTTATATCGAAATAAGAACATTTCAAGAATAAGTACACGAACATCACAAATATGCTGCTAGCAAAAGATAGAAAAACTTAGTTAAAAAAATTACATTTTGGCGTTTATGATTACCTCCTCTTTGCCATTGGATTGGATTTCAATATAGAAAAGTTAAGAGGAAAAACAAATTCTTAGCAGAGACCTAACTTAGGAAAGATCAGTAGCATCGTTTAAATTAAATTGAAATTGACTTGACAACCTTTTGAAATCATTTGCAACCTGCTAAAGGCGCATGAATATATTTCATTTTTTAATTTCGCTTCCGGCCATGAGTCACGTGCAAACAGGATAAAAGCACGAGCAAGGATAGACCCGTTGCAAAACTACTCAGCTGGTCAGATTCGTATCGCAACGTTGACCAGGTTCATTCACCGGCCAACTCCCGGGCAAGCAACAACCAGTAGCAGCAACATCGATCAACATAAGTCGCGCCGAAGAGCTCGTTCACTCTCTGCATACATAATTAATTGCACACCAACACGGTCCTAGTGAAACATAACCCGAGCTCCCATAAGCTTCGTTCTAAGAGCATTGGAGACCGAAATGCCGCGTTCCGGCTCCCTAACTTGCATCGCACACCAACCTACGGCCGTGACCAGTGCTGCAGCTCACCTATCTAAAAAAGGAAAAAGTATGCTAGGAAAATTTATGTATTTTTCATGACAAAAGGAAAAGCGAAAATTTTGCATATTTCCCCGTGGCCGCTGCTCACTCATGCAGCGATTATGAGCTGTTTCTAAATCGAGTCCGATGGGCCCACCTCCCTCCTTTTGGGTGGACACTTGGTTATGCTAGCAACGTATGCACACGACTTCAACCCAATCTGCTGTGAACCGACAGGAGAGGGAGGTATTTTAATTGATCGTCAAGCGTGTGGTGTGATGCCATTCAACTGAAAAGCGACATGAGATGAAAAGCCATGAAAGCTCAACGTAGAAATGACCAGTGACCGGTGTATTCAAACCATGGAGCATGAAAGCGTCATCAAAAGAACAAAACTCCTCGGAGAATATGTTCAAATTACTTAGCCAGAAGTTGGCCATATTTTACGGTCACTCACGGCATAGCAGGTCCTCGATACGACACAAACAAAAACGGTGGTTGTCATCATGCAGGATGCGAGTTTTCCCGGTGAATAGTCGCATTAATTGAAATGGAAAAGCTGACCGCGTGTTTTGAATTCCCAGGAAAATTATCGGGGAAAACGCAGCTGGTTTTCTCCTGATTCTGTTCCGAACACGGCGTAGACCATAAACGAATTAGCCAACTAGTGCGCCAATCTAATTTGCATGTCATACACGTGTGATTCTGTCTGATAACAAGCAAATCGGAATCGGAGTCTCAAAACCGGCACGGCTCAACTCTGCTGGCTAGTTATCATAAATAAATTATTCTATTTTATTTTAATGACAGAAACCCAAGGTGGCTACATCTAATGACAGCGGTCTGCCTTGAAGTACCTGAAAAGACAAGTCAGTTGTTGATGGAAACCAATTTCGAAATCTTCTTCCACTTGGAAAGATAGCGGTGTGGCCGATCCAACAGGAACTATTCCACTTCCACCAAATGCCTCAACTGGAAGAAGATGAAGCTTAATGGCGGTTTGATTTGCGGTGCAGACCGAGACCCACTTCTAGCAGTGGTCGCTAGCTTGCAAGCGCATCAGAAACGCATGCACACCTATAGGAGCACCTCTAGGAACCTTCCGCCAGTCAGTCACTCAGTCAAGTCAAGTCAGGCCCGTCTATCTCCGTGTCAGACGTGAAAAATGTGCTTCTAATGATATTTATTCTAACTATTGCATCAGGCACACACACCATCCGTAGAGGGCCGGGCCGGTACACCTGTACGGCGCACCTTCCTGCGGTGAAAACAATGGTTTCCATCGAGCTATTCAAAGAGCATGATGATACTCTCTCTGCAGTACCTTGGCTGATTTCCGCTTTTTGTGGTTTGCATATGAGCACACCACACGCGCGCCACGATGTTCCATGCGTTCTATTTTCACCTTCCGCAGTCGTCGTCATCGTCTTCATGATTGTGTGTTGCGGTAACGTCGAAAGTAAGAGCCACAAGACGCTGCATTGTTAAATTGCAAAACCGGATCGGTGGTGTCTGGTGATCGGTGGCCGCATGTGAGACCGGTAGACAGAGGATTTGGTGGTAATTTATACACTTTGAGTTTTGTTTGTATCGTTGGAAGCACCACCATCAATTTGGTCTGTTCTTGCGGATTGTCGTTTTCAGGGTTTTGTTAAAACATTTGTACTTTTAAGTGGTGAAGCACCAAAATAAATAAATTCTCACAATATCACATCCAAATATTTATCACCTAACAATGACTTAAATCAAAAACCTCAGAATGTGTAAAACTCACTTATCTTAACCCGCACGGGGAAAGCTGCAACGTAGTCGCCGAAAAACTGTCCCTTATCGTGACAAAGTTTTATGCTCCCCGCTAATGGTTCACGCTTTCATATAATAGGTAGAGCACGCAATATGACGATTCCGTAGATTCGGACCGTCCTGCCGTCTTCCGAGGACCCTGCTGTTGTTCCTGTTGCTATACCGGTGGCCATATCTACCGGAAGCGAACAGCATAATCCCGGCAAACCAGGGAGTGGTCACCAGGTTTCGTCGTTGACCACGCAACAAGCATTAATTGCTGTCCGGTGTCACAGTTATTTTTTTGTTATGCTGGCAAAGATGCCGACGAAACCGTCTGTCAAACATGTTGCATGAGCGTAAGCAAAAGCTTTATTATCATTCAGGATTTAGGTCGGGAGTTTTTCTCTCTCTTTTTTTTTTTTTGAACAAAATGCGCATCACACGTGACGTCCCTGGGTCCGAGGATCCTGCCCTCGTCAGCATTAAAATTAATGATGAAAAGGGAGCATTTCGCTTCGGTGGCAAACATATAGAACACGCATGGACAACATGGCGGCAAGAATGCGCGCCTTGATGTTGCTTGGTTCGATCGTGATGAAGGATGCGATAAGTCCTTTCACGCTGGAATCGGTGACGGAATGGATCGTAAAGGGAGAATTATAACACCCTGACGGTGGTTTGGGGTTGCTGGGGCGTGAACTTTTGGTGAACCACCGTCCCCGTTACTCATGAAAGTATAAAGCGACGGCGCCACCACGAACCACGCTGAATAGCAACCGAACCGAACCGATAATAAATTATCGGCCACCAGAGCGCGCCAGGGACGAACGGTAGTTAACGGCAAACGACCCTGGCGCTCGGTTAGGCACGATGGACATCGTTTATCATGCAAAATCAGAACCGATTGGTTGGTTTTTGTGGCAACCCTTTTGGAGTGGAATTACTTTAAAACATTCCACTTTAAACATTCATCGCTCCACGTCCTCCAAACTCCCTTCTCCGAAATACCACCAACATTAGGTTTCTGGCAGGTAGGGGATGAGAGCCTCATTTGTCTGCCAAAAGCCCATTAAGTAATTTGTAATGCAGGCATCGTGCGCGTGGGGGTACGTCGGCAACGCTTTCGGCAAAAGTGTTTGCAATACGTCCGATGTGTCATTACTGTGATTTCGGTGGACAGCTGTGCCTAAAACAATTTACTCGTTTATCCCCCGCATCATCCAGGACACCTACAATGCCTGATGGCGGTTCTGCGGTACTTGATGGCGGGTACCGCAGAACCGCCATCATTGTTAAACGGAGACGAGGGTCATCGCAATCCTGAAAGTTCCAATCAGGTCAACTGTGACGTGATCAATAAATATTTATACCAATTGAAACCTAAACTAATGTTACGTAGCTGCTCTGATTTTGATAAAATTAGTTTCATTTGATAAGTGATTTATTTGTGAATGTGTTACACAGGAATTAACAGAGGTTATTTTCTCTTTTTTCATGAAATTTTGAACAGATTCAACGAAGGGTATTAGTGTTCGTTCAAGAACACGATAGCAAATTTATCGTAAGATTAATTGAAGATTTTATCGTGTATGAACACAATTAAGATTATAGCAATTAATTTCAGATCAATCTTTCATATAACCAGTTCGATTGGAAATTCGCTTGAATATGAATGCGAAAATCCTTATCGACATTCCTATAAGTCTTCTGTAAAGTGCCTTTTAAAACTACTGTTAAACGGCGTCTACACGAATGCTGGAGAACTTCTCGACGAGAACTTCTAAATTAAACGTCATCCCATACAAATCCGTCGAGAAGTTATCGCGATAACTGAAATGCACGTGTAGCGAGCGAGCAAGCGAGAACGAGCTTGCCACACCTTTTGGAGCTGTCAAATCATATGTAAACAGTGACCTTGTGCTGTGTTTTGAAGGTCGTGAAAGTATTCGCGATAACTTTGTGTGTCGTTTGGAAGCAGTTTTAAAATTTTATATAACGAAAATATGTTTATTTAATGTCCGAACCAACTGGTAGCGTACGGCTAGCCCGTACTTACATAAGTTTTGCATAAAATTATATTATGTACGGGTCAAAATTATTAGATTCAAAATTAATTATTATTTTTTAATCCGCGTCGGTTCTCCGTTGTTCATTGCGAATATGCAAGATTTCTGTTATTCTCGAGAGATAGTTTACCATATTTATAAACAGCTCCTCAAACTACCACAGATGCGCCCCATTGAAATCGTATTCCTCTTTCGCTTTTTTGTGTTTCTTTAGAGCTGCTGGCATGGACGCAATAATTTTGGAAATTGTCAGACTGCAGTACGACAAACCATTTGGCATCGGAAAACTCTCATCCAGATCGTGCCGCATTGTCCGAAGAGTTCGTTCATACGCCCCCTTCGAAAGTAGAATAGTTCTTAAATAGAATAGTTCGATAGCGCAGTATGTCTCAGCTAAACGCTAGATGCTGGATAATTGGCCGTATTTTGAATAAATATGATTATTACACCTAGAAGCATCAGACTAATGAAAATGGTGTCTGATCTCGCTCCGTGCTTTATTAATCAACATAGCAAAAAACGAAATAAATGAAATAACCGAAAAAAATCAAACAGAGCTAAAAATAGCAACAAAAAGAGTATAACACCAATCAATACAAATTATACAGGTTTAATGCTGGTGAATCAATACGTGCCGATGAAAAAGTGTCAATTGGACGCCGTGTACAGAAGAAACACAAAAAGGTGGATCACAATTGACAGTCTGGGTCCAGAAAAGAGCAATGGAATGATTGATTCAATTTCTTTATCTCAAATCACCCCATCCCGATCCACCTCCTCCGGTACATTGCCCTATTGGAAATGGAACCATAATTCACGGACTGACCGACCGGATGGACACATCTGGCAAGAAACAAAACTGGCAGCCAATCATACGCCCGTGACAGCAGCAGCAGAGGCATCGCGAGCAGAAAAAGACCAGAGCTGAAGCTGCCAACTGACGTACAAAGTGCTGCCAGCACCACGGTACGGGCTTATCGACCCAGACACCGACCTGTCCAGCTACACTACAAAATAATCCGAATCATCCACCATATACACCTGAAACAACGACATACCAGCCAGCCAGACGGGCAATATGATAAAAACCGATCGGTACGCGGCGTAGTCTAGGCACACAGCAAACACCAGTATGACCTACTTCAACATATCCCACCCAAACCCCAATGGGAGCAGCCCCATGGCATATAAATAACAAGACAACGCGGCTCCTGTATCAGGCGAAGAATTCGGAGGAGTTACGTTGCGTCATCCGCCGTGAGGTGTGAACGAATGGTTTTGGAAAGAAAAAAAAACGTTTTCTCTACTTTACTCTTTTTCATTTAGAACCACGCAACGTGGACGCAACCGAACCGAACGCTAACAAATGTTTCCAATGTTTTCTATTTTCCGATTTCCACCTCTCCGCGGTGGAAGCAATCCAACGTCTTCGGTGCTCGCACTCACAAGACGTGCGTAAAGTAAAGTTCATCGAACGATGCCAACCCGTGACGGGTTTGCCTGACTGGTGCGCTATTTTGTTTCGTCTCTTCTTTTTTTTGGGGTGGGGTTCTGACGAAACAGCAACTGCTATCGCTCTGGCACACACCTTATCCAGTTGGGCCTCGCACGACGACGACGAGAGAAACAGCAGCGCACGATTCATCTGCAGACGGCAGAGAGCATTATCGTCGTCTGATTTGTCGTCGTCGTCGTTGTCGTTATATGCTGCAACAGTGTCGTCGCAGGCAGTGCCTTGCCACCTCATTGGCCACGGGGTGAGTCACGTGGATTGATGAAGTACCACGCTGTCGGACCGTTTCGCAAACTCCGCAGCGCTGCTGCACTCGGCGAGATGGTGCAACCGCAAGATTGCAGCATTGCGTGTGTGTTACGCCACCGGCGCCCGCCACTTCTTTTCAACCGATCGATAGTCAATAAATAGCTGCGAACCGAAATAAGGTCAATGCTGAATTTATCGACAACGGTACGGTGCTGCTGGATGCTGTTTGCCATGCCATGCCATTAGTGCACTCCGCTGATGACCGCCGGTACCGGAAGGAAGTAGTCCTTTTCCTGTTCCTCGCTGGCTGGTCGGCTAGAAGCCGGTTCCAGTTCCAATTTGTGTCCGTCAAGTTGCCGGATGGACCAGTTGAGGTTTGTTCGTGAAAGGGCAATTAGCATGTTTCGGACTCGTCTCGTCTAGGTTCCATACAGCGCGCACCGATAAAGCGGTACAATGATGGTTAGGCGTGTAGGCTCCAATATCACCGCCAGAGGATCAACACTACTTTCGACAGCGGGCAAGCGTGCATGATAAACAAGCGGCCGAGCATTTATGAGGGACAGATCACCGCGCACGCCACCGCTCGCCGTTTGCATATCCCATTAAACATTCATTAGACCTCTTGTCAGTGATAAAAGCGTGTATGTCACCGGCAAACTTTGCACGGATAATTGAATTAAAAAGCACTTCTGCCGGCGCAATCAGCAGATCGAGCGATTTAACACTAAAATTTGTTCATCCAAACCCCACGAGTAACGTTGCATAACAAATTGGTCCTCGGTGCTGCCGCTTTGAAAGCTCTTTCGAAACTATGCGCTCTTTAGATGACGTCGGAATTCCGGCTGTTTAGCGTTTATCCAACATGCACCAGCAGTCCTAAAGTGGAACTTCTTGATAAATATTGATGAACTCGACTCGACCAAGTGCACGCGTGCATCTCGTCGTCTCGTGGCGCAAATATGGCACAGCACCGGGTGCCAATGGCCGTATCTTGGCCCGCATTTTAATTAATAAACTTAATGGTACCGTAGGTTTTATTGTCGCTGCTGCTGCTGCTGCTGCTGTGGTTGTTGCCCCTCTGGGATGTGGATGAATGCTCGGTCGCCGATAACGCGCTACAGGCAGCCCCCCAAAGCGGACCGCAACATTATTGATTCGCTTTACGCATCGATGCCTGATATGGCCACCGAGTTGTGTTGAGTGTTTTTCAGCAACACACACAGACAATGTGAAGTGTTCGCCCTCCCGCCAGAACAACTAAACAGATGCATGCATGAGATGGGGACCAGAGCGAGCGTTGTGGGGAGAAAATTAGCATTCCACAATATTGAGGATGGGCGCCACCAAGGTGTGACATTATGGGTGCCATTTCGCTAATTAGCTCGCTACGTTAAATGCCTCGAAAATGCCTCGCTAATTTACAAGACCCTGGAGATGGGACGGAGGATACTACAGTGCTGTTTAAGTAATCATTCTATTCCGTCCTGTTGTGTTGTTGTAAAGTCCTTCCAAGCAAACCACAAAGGACCGCGATGTCGAGACCTAAGCCCTAAGAACATCCTCTTTAATCACGTTATCACGTCTTGGTTCCGCCGTGCACTCGGCTGGTAATCATATTCCTCTCCGTGATTAAAGAGGCATTCCATCCCCCTGTCATCGCCATCGTCGTTGCCGTCTGCCAAAGGAGCGCTAATGATCCAACCGACGGAATGCAGAGCATGTGGTTCCCGAGAGACCGACGACCGGAGCGGCATGCTGAGTGCTGTGATGAAGTGTACATAGCATTAAGTTTTGCTCAACGCTCGACAGCTGGTGAGGGGAGGTGGTAGTTGGCTGTGATTAATAAATCGTTTTCCAGCCGTTCCGCATCCCCTAAGCCCGCGGTCATCTATTTTTACAAGTCATCGATAGCGTTTTACCAGGACACGGAGGTCCTTGGGTAGTTGATGATAGAGTGTACGTGTGTCCGCGTGTATGTGCGCAGAGTGGGTAATTGATTTCTTCCTTCCGGGACCGGTCGTCTGGTCCGTCCGATCGCTATCCCGCCGCTATAACAACGAGAAACCTCCATCAACCAGCTCAGCGGCGATCGGTCCGGTGGGAATAAGCTGCTATAAAAGAGGAACGCCTCATCGTTGCTATCGAAGCAAGCTAGGACGATGTCCTGACTACCCGGCGAGTGTACACTCAGGATACGAGGCACGTTCGGGCCATCCATCCCGTTGCCCCAAGCCGTGGCGCGTACGTGAAACGTGGTCAAAACGAACGAAAGGATAACGATATCCGGTGACCGACTTCTTACATGGATCTCCCTCGAGACCTTGGTATTGGAGTAGAAAATGTACTCCAAACCGGCAAAAACAAGAAGAGTACAGTAACCGATTATCATGGGTTGGTTTATCGGCTTTATCAGACGCTCGTTATCACCTTAACCGTACACAGACCCACCGACGAAACGCAACGCAAGACACGAAACCAGTTTCGTCATCATGCGAGAAGCGGCGGAATTGGGTTGTTCCGAACGCCGAATCGCTTGTCTCTAAACTTGACCTTCCTCGAGCGACCCCGACCATCACGGAAGGAGGAAAAAAGGAAAAATCTCGAACAAATAAAAAGGAAGGAAAGAACTCACGTCGATGCGGTTCGGGTACGCCGGGTGATGATCGGCGAGGGCAGCTGCAGATGGGATGGGCTGGAAGGAATGCTTGAAACCGGTGGCGGTCCAACAACCGGTGGCGTCTTCGTCGGCGTAGCGCCGACGCCGGTTGCCGGCTTATCGTCGGCCGTAATCTGGATGCCGCTAGACATGCTGTATTTTTGGTTTGGTTTTCGATTGATTTGCACCGACAGACGAATTCAGAACTCAAATTCCTAGCGTGCACCAAAATCTCACACACACGAGACGGCGTTTCCAAATTCAAAATCGACGCACTCCGCGATCTGGACGGATGGGGTTTTATCTCACTGCTTCTTGGACCGGTTTGGTTGGCGACCGACAGGGATCACTGATTTTTGGCTGATTCACACAGAAAATAATGGCTACCACCTAACGGGAGTTTGTAAAATCGGGTTGATTTTACTTTTCCTGGCTTGGGTAAAGAACGCAGGTGAGAAAAACGGTCACCTTCAGTAGGAGCTCAACGTTTCGCTTTCAACGCGCCGGAATAACCACTTCGAATCACGACAAAATAACGAGTGGGAAAGGTTAAAAAAGAGAGAGACGAAAACTTTAATTTTGTGCTCGGAGAAGTAACGCAGTACTAAAAATTTGCGCCAGACTCGGATGAGCGAGACAGAACGAAAATGTGTACAACAGCGCATCTAGACGGTCATGAGAAAGGCGATAATGTCAAATCCATACAAATCCTGAGCGACAATTTTTCCGCTTGCGTAGAAACCGAGAAAGGAGAGAATGGAGAATAGAGAATAGAGCTACCTGCAAACTGCCTGTGAAACAATACAGTAGGCGTTTTTTGTGTTGGCAACAGTCGTGGTTGCTAAGATAAAATTACCTTTGGAATCGTTAGACCGTGCTCCAAGTGACAGCACGGAGAATTACTCATGTTCTAAAAGAGAATTGCTCACTCCTCTCAAATTTCAGCAAAAATTCTCGCCCGTCCGTCCCACGACCGTCTAAATGCTCTTTAAGAAGAGAGCGAGATAGCAATAACTGGCAGCACACAGCATGATGCTGGCTGTTGGTTGGGGTGTTTATACCATCTTGCTCAAAGATGTACCAAAAAGAGCGAGACAGCGAAATCCCGAGCGGCCAAACCCAATCCGGAAACCGAACCAAGCCTACGAAGATCGGTGCTCGTTTGGTGTTTCAACTACGCCGGATTGGTACGAATGCGCATTGAGTTAGCAACCATTTCAACACCGAGATTCGGGTCATCGACGATCGAAACGAGGAGCGACATATTTATTAGGCCCTGCCAGACGGAGCGTAAATTTACGCGTAAATTTACAAATTAAAGCCAAAACGTTTATTTTTAACCCTTACACGCTGTCAAATCATTGGCATTGACAGCGTGTAACGGTTAAAATTAAACGTTTTGGCATTATTTTTTTCGTTTACGCTAGAGTTTACGCTCCGTCTGGCAGTGCCTTAAGGCTGCAGCTGGACGCGCAAAATACAAAAAAAAAAACAAAAAAATCAGCTGCCGGCATTTCAAAACGATTTTTTCAGTATTTTCAGTATTTTCCGTGTTTGTTTTATCGATGCTAAACGTTGTGTAAATCGTCTGCCTGTAATGTAACCGTGGCCAAAAGGACAATGGACGATTCAAATGGTTCGACCGAGAGCAACGATACCGAAGCGGATATCTTCGAGGACACCACTTCCGCGGAGGGGACTGCACAGGAGGAAGAGGAAAATACCGAGGGAGAATGGACGGAAGATGCCGTGGCATTCGCCATACAGCAAGTCATGTCCTACGAATCAAACTCACAGGACACCAACTCATCGGAAGCGCTAACGCCGTCAGATCCCTCGAGCTCCCCAAACGATGACCGCCGAGACCAAAGCGATCCTGAAGAAACGTTTGAAGACGGCACCGTCGAAGTGGCCGCTGTGGAGGAAGTACAAACCGAACAATCAACGGCAGGCAGCCAATCTTCTACGACCGGCGATGGTGCTGGTGCTATGGCATTGGATCTGGCACATATTCAACAAAGTGCATTTCAACCTGACACGGCCTCCAGCTCAGCCGCTCCTACTAACGCTGCGGGAAACGTTCCGGATGGCGTCGAGGAAAGTAACGAAGAGTCCCGACTTACGGCCGATAACGAGCAGCCCTACGGCGGTACAGCGACTGAACCGACAACGCACGTCTTTAGGATTACCTGGGTTGATGGAACCACAGAGCCCACCGTTTCCACTGTGGACAATCAACATTCGTACTCATTATCACAACAGAGTAAGAGAACCGGGGGGCAGCCCGGATTTTGCTCTCAGACTCATGACCGTTTCTTCTCTTTCACCTCAGATAAGCGCAGACGAACGGCTACACCACCTCCAGCGCTGGAATCGCAGGTCGTGCTCCAGATACAGGATGAGGAAGATGCGACGGTGTGTTCCATTTGCCTGGACGATTGGACGATGTCGGGTGACCATCGAGTAGTGTCGCTAAAGTGTGGCCATCTATTTGGCATGTCTTGCATCAAACGTTGGCTACGGAGTAATCCGGCCTCCCAACGGAACTGTGCCACATGCAAGCGAAATGCAACGATGAATGACATACGGCCTATCTATGCTAAAGCTATTCGCGCGATCGACAATACTCGAGAACAGGAACTGGAACGAAGTCTGAATGTATTACGCCGAAGCGAGACTGATCTGCAGGTGAAGGTGCGGCTGCTAGAGGCCGAGGTTGAGCAGCTACGACAACTCGGCAAACAGCAGCGTGATATGTTGCTCCAGTTCCGGGGTACGGATCCACCGATCGAGAAACCCTGGCCACACGGTATGCAACGCACGAACCCGAACTATATGCTCTTCCTGGATAAGAACATCGAGATTAGTCGAGAACCGGGCTGCCGTGCCATGGCTTACGCGGCCAAGCATCAGCTGTTGTTGATCTCTCAAAAGTCCGGCCAGGGGCTGTTTCCCGGTTATGCGGTACGGTTTCTGTCGTTGGTCGATCAAGCAGGATCCAAGATAGGATCGACGATGTGGGTTTCACCAAAATCGATCCGTGACATTGCGGTCGATGCGTCCGATGATCTGTTCGCTTGTGCTACCATGGAAGCGACGGTGAAAATCTTCTCGGTGCAGCTGCGCAGCGGACAGGCTACCATCACACCGGCCGCCGATGCGTGCATCTGGTCCTGTGCGTTCGATAAGGATCGTTCCGGTATTCTCTACCTCGGTGGGCACCGTGGTACGGTGTATGTGTACAATATCCGCCAGCCGACCGAGTGCCTGGAAGAGCTGAAATCCGGTTCAACGCAGAACGACCTCACGGCTGTGATCAAAATATGTTCCCTAGAGACGACGCCCATCCTGCCACACGGAGGCATACTCGTGTGTAAGCTGAAATCGGTCTGGTTGTATGCGTACACGGCCGATCAGCACCTCGAACCGTACCTGATCAACGTCGAGGGTCCATTCAGCTCGATGAGCTACAGTGCGACCAACGGGATCGTGATGCTTACGATACGCTCAACCACCGATCGACCGTCCGTGATTCTACTAGCCACCCTGGAGAAGAGCGGCGAGCGCTACTCGCTGAACATTCAGCATCGCTACGAAGGCTCACGAGTGCAGACGGCGATGCTACGTAACGCACAGATACCAGTCAGTGCCACGGATTCGCTCGTGGCTTCCTATCTCGAAGACGTACGCAAGCTTGCCATCTGGGGTACCCACAGTGGATCGCGACGACTGCAGCAGCTACCACTGGTGGAAACCATCGTGGACATCTGTCCCATTATCGGTGAACCGGGTAACCTCTCGCTGGCCGCCCTCAGTGACACGCGCTGCCGGATCTACCGTATTACCTACACGTAACATTCACATTGGATGGAACACCAACAATGGCACCATTCCGTGACGACGTTCCGTTGTCGTTTCCGGCAGGGCTAGATGATTAAGTTTTTTATTCGCCAAAAAAAATAAACCCTTTACATTGACAGTTTTCTAAAATACCGTTTTCTATCGTTCGGATACCAGGCCGATGACAAGACCATAAGACCGAAATTTCAATCCAAACAAAAGTGTATATTTTCACATCCTTTCTGTTCCGATTTCAGTAGTAGTAGTATTAGTGTAGTAGTAATAGTACAGCCTAAGACTTTACAGATTGCCCTTTTCCTATTTGCCCTATCTGTTTCTGCCTCAAGCTTTGCCATACCGCTGCTTCTTAAGCGAGCATCCACTCCAATCGGATGCTGCCTTTTCACCCCCATAGAACTAAATTGTATGCCGAAGGGGAGAGGGGAAGGTTCTTTGTTTCGGTCGGATGCGATAAATGCGTAGTAAATTAGCCGGATCGCTTGATTTGACTATTTGACGATCGCTAGTTTTGAAAGTGAGTGCCTGAGGATTGCGTAAACGAACGGGGACGAGGTCACACCGGGAAAATTCAAACTATGAAGCGAATGAAGCGGCATAAAAGCAAACTCGGCTGCGTGTGGATCGGAACCGGAAGAAATCATTCGAGTCGTAAGGGACAGAGGCAGTGTGGGTATAGTTAGAGTATACTAGTAGTAGTAGAAGAGGGTAGTAAAAAGCTTACATTACAAACTAGAGCGAATGGAGTATAAATTACAACAAATACACGTTCTCCATTCGGTTCCGTTTTGTTTCTTTCTTGTTCGTTTTATGCTAAAGCTACCTTTCTTCTTGCCTTACTACGTTACCACCGGTGTTCACTTATTATCTTTATGTTACCAGCTTCCCTTCTCTTTGCTATTCGCGCTTTAAACGATAGAATCACAATCGCGTGCTTCTTTTGTTTTAACTCGATACATACGGCTACCTTGTCTTATACACACACACAGACACACGCACACATTTTGTTTGCATATATTACGGCTTTCTTATTTCGTTACTCATCCACTTTATTTACCGTTTTGTTCTTCCTTTCACTTCTTTTACTTTGTTTCGGTTGCGCTCTGCCCGTCTCGACGCGTGTTCTTTATGTTACTGCATTTACTTAATAATTACTTAAAACTCGTCCCTCCCTTAATCGTTAATCTCGCTAAAGGGCGACCACATAAATTAATGCGTAGTAGAAAAGTGAGTCTAAAGTGTTCGAGTGAGATAGGTAGAGAGAGAGAGAAAGAGTGAAGAATAGGAAGAGCAAATGTTAAAGTCGTTTTACGTCGGTTGTCCTATTGTTTCGCAGGTGTGGTATATACGATTATTATTGAGCACGATCTGCATCTTTCCATCGTACTGAGGAGTATCATAAAGCAATTCACGTTCACGATCGGGATCAAGGTATGAGCTGCATAGAGATTCAAGGATGGGTCCGTTATGAAGTTGAGCCTCAAATTGAGTTGCGAGTGATAAAGATTCCGACAGATTTACAGAACTATAGAATGTTTTCATGAAACGACTGACAACATTGGTGATCGGTATGAATGTTTGTATAAATACTTTTCGGCATCCTGAGCATTGTAAAATGGATAGAATCTGCTTTATCGATTGCTACCATCAAAACGCCAAAAGCACTGCCTATATCTACTCAGATCATCATCGCACCGCTGTAGTAGAAGTAGCTTTGGAGTAGTTAAATATTGAGCCCTTACGAATACTGTTATAAATACGTCTTCCTGCCTTCCTAAGCAACGGCTCGAGGAAGTATGTTATAAAAAACGGGATATCCCCTGTGGTCTATAAAACAAGACCCTCTGTCATAGCGGATCAAAGCATTAAATCTAATGAAAGGTCGTGAGTGTGGCTTCAACAGGCAAAACTGGAAGGCCGATAGCCTCTCTTCAAAAAGGACCTAACATAGCTAAAGCGCACAAGAGGGTGGTCTCCACCGAAACCCCCAAAAAGCCAACAGTTAATGGGAAACGAATGAGAACTGCGCCATAAGGGATGAGGCTGGATAGCCTGCTACACCTCACAAAAGCGGAGGTAACGCTTAGACCATCCTAGCTAGACCATCTTCACCAAATTTCATTTCGCAGTTCGTTTGGCCCAAGGAGATTCCTTCATCTGCGAAATCGCTTGTATATGTACTACATATAAAGTGTGTTTGTATAAAGGTTGTATATATGCGTATTGTAGGATAAAACTGGTCAGATGAGTAGCCATTCCTTACTTCCTTGCCTCTCTCTCTCACTCTCTCCGCCTCTTATCCTAGCTGTCTGTCTAGTAGTGACTGCCTGCTGTCGGTCCAACGTCCCGTCGTTGTTGCTAGTTGTTGTCCGGCTATGATGAGTCCCTCCTACTCCTTTCTTTTTTGGTTGGTCCCCTGGACGTACCCCACCTTCGTCCCCTCCTTAATCTAACCGTGCATACCGGGGCACGATGTCGTTCTTGATCCAGAACAGGCAGTTATCGGTGTTGTAGGTCGGCAGCGCGTCCTGACCGATGTCTAGTAGCTTTTTCCGCAGCTCATGCTTGATCTCACCATGTGACACGTAGTGGTAGAACAGCTGCTGGATAGCAGCCACATAGCGTCGCTGTTCAGGCGTCTTCGGTTCGTACCGGCCCAGGATGGCCTGGATGTCGGAGTCGACATCGGCGATACCGAGCTCACCGCCCGTCTGCGACACGACGTAGAACTGTGAGCTCGGTAGCTTCTGCGTGACCGTCAACAGTGGGCAGATCGTGCGGATGTCCGAAATCATTGCCACCAGACCCTGATAGGTGGCGTTGTACCGTCGCAATGCTTCCTCCGTCAGTCCAAGCTGTCCGATGACGCTCTCGTTCACATGTGCCGTCACCAGCTCCGGGGTCCACTCGCTGTACTTGAGCAGCAGCTTCGTGTTGTGTGCCTCATGTATCGTCGAACCGATCACGTACCGTACATTGGACGATACATCCGTACTCCACACATCGGCAGGATGCTGTTGCAGAATGTCACCATCAAGTACGAGCCACTCGTGACCGGCAGCACCATCGCTACCATTACCATTCTGCTGCTGCTGCTCACTAACCGTTGGCAGATCGGGGAAGGTACGGCGCCAAACATCCGGCACGGCATCCAGAATCTCCTCGTCCTCCTTCTCCAGCAGACAATCCGCGGTCGTGCAGCGTATCTTGTTCACGTAGAGCGCATTCTCCTTCTCCGAGTCAGCCAGCGGTTTACCGGGGAATATCGAGGCACCCGAAGACACCCAGGCACGGGCAAACAGTTTCGAGGTTTTATTGGACGAGGCAAGCGCCGTCACGAGTGTACCACCGGCCCGATGACCGAACAGTGTAACCGATTTGGGATCCCCTCCAAAGTGTGGAATGTTCAGCTGAATCCACTTGAGTGCCGCAATCAGATCCGTTAAACCGTAATTGCCGGAGGTTGGTGGATGGACCCGTTTGGTCAGCTGCTCGACCGCCAGAAATCCGAACACGTTCAGCCGGAAGTTGGGACGCACAAAGATGACATCACGGGACCGTGCGTACCGTGTCGAGGGACGCAGCTTACCGGGAGAATCTCCAGTGAAGGACTCGGCACCGATCAGTACAACGACGGGCAGGGGGTTGTCGTACCGGACGTGCGGTGTAATGACCTCGAGCGTAAGACAGTCTTCGGCACCGTCCACCTTACCGTCGGCATAGAACTGCCAGCAAACCGGGGTCGAATTGTGCGCCTTCAGTGTACCATTCCAGCAGTGTTCGATGCTTTCGATCGGTTGTGCCGGTTTCCAACGGTTCTCTCCCGTCGGTGGCACCGCATACGGGATTCCGCGGAAAGCGAACGAACCATCCTCCAGTATACCTTCGACCCGGCCACACGTCGTCACCGTTTCGATGTACTTTCCATCGCGAACCGGTGCTGTAATCGGTTCTCCTTTGCCAATAAATGTAAATGCCACGATCAATGCCACGAGCACCACGAAGATCGCGATCCCCGCAATAATGGCAATATCATCTGCAACAGAACAAAAAAAGAGAGAGAATGTACATTAGACTTCCGAGTGACACTTCCAAGTATCCTTGCCTCGAGGACCTCAACTTACCAACTGAGCACCGGTACGCCTGAACTCGCTGCAACAAGCTGCGCTCCTGGGCATCCTCTTCCGCTTCGGCGGCCTTATCCTTCGCTTCCTTGTCGTCCGGTTTCACCAGCGTCTCGCCATCGGTACCGTTGGCCCCCGTCGTCTTGGCACCATCCACGGCATCCTTCGTTTCCGTATCCTTCAGCGAATCGTCCAGGGTTTCCATCGAAGCCAATCCGGCCCGGTTCTTCGGTGTCTTGCCCAGCTCAATATCATCATCCGGTTCACCACTCGCCACCGGTTTAAACCGTTTCGGAATGATACTGGCCAGTGGAACTCGGAGTGCATCCAGTAGACCCTTCTTCGGTACCGGCGCTTCCTCGGTACCACCTTCTGCAGTGGCTGGTTCCGGTTTCTTCGCTTCTGCATCGGTATCACCCTCAACGCTTGGCTTGTCCGTTGCTTCCGCCGTCACCTCATCCTTCTCCTCTTCCTCCGGACCATCGGTTCCCTTTGGACCGGCCTCCACATCATCCGCACCGGTCGCCGCCGTTGTCGGTTTCTTGGCGAATGGATTGCGTAGCTTGAGATTGGCGAAGAATCCACCGGCACGTTTCGGTTTCTCGTCCGTTGCTCCCTTCGTCTCACCACCATCGGCAGCCCCCTTCTCCGTACCCTGGTCTGCTCCATTTTCGCCACCCTTCTCCAGCAGCTCGTTATCGGCACCGTCCGCTTCCTTCGTCTTGTTCTTGTTGAAGAATCCGGGCAACTTGAACGCACCGGCTGGTACCTTCTTCGGTTTTACCTCACGCTCCTCCGCCTGTACCTTGTTCGGTTTGTCCGGTTTCGATTGCTCGGTCTCGGAACCGGTGGTGGTTGCTTTCGGTTGCTCTCCACCATTCTGACCATCGCCACCATCCTTGTCCTTCGCTTCCGGCAGATTGACGATCTCCTCGCCGTTCTTGCCAGCCACATTCTCGGTGCTCTTGTTCTTCTTGCCACCACCACCATCGCCATCGCCGAGTAGCTTCTCCGTTTCCTTGGCCTCTACCTCGGGGCCATCGTTGGACGTCGCCGTTTGCGGTGTTGTTTCCGGCTTCTCGCTCGATCCACCGTTTGTTGTTGCCGCCGTTGGCGTTGTCTCCTTCTCGTCGGTTTCACCCATCCTGCTGCTGCTGCTGCTGTTGCTGGTCGCTAATCACGGCTTGTCCTAGAGAGAGGATAGCGAAAAGACAAGTAATTCAATTAGAACGCTGCTTACTTTAGGCACTCGCGGGCAGTCCAAGTGAAGTGCCGCTTCAGGGGGTAGGGATTATGCTTTTTATGGTTTACGCGTTAGCCCGGGAGGGATACGGTGGTTCTGATAGAGCTTATCTAGTGGCTGAACTAGCACAATCCATTCGTGACATCCGCCAGCCAGCGTAGCGTCGCACAAAGCTGTCAACCAGGTGTGTGGAGCAGCCAATTATTTGAGGCCGTGCACCCCGATTGGAAAGGTGTATTCGCATCAGAGCAGATTCAGTAGGAAGGGTAGAGGATTAGTTGCAGTTACCACCATTCCTCGAGATCACGTCCATATATGCTGTGGCCACACACTTCAGCTTCTCCACGCTGTTTGCAACTGATCATCGTGTATCCACCGTAACCGGCGATGATGCTGCGCCGTTCGACGCGTTCCGTCGTCGAATCTTCCGGATCGAGTTCGGCTTCTTGATGAGCTTGATCATAAAGTAGGTAACCAGCCGTGCAGCACACACAGCACCTCCATGCCCCGTGTACTCGTAATTATTCGCTCCACATTCGCTGTGGCCCGCGTATTGTGACCTAGATAGGGCCCCTCTCGAGGCACACACACACACACAGGAACTTGCATTCTTACTGCAACCAGCAGCAGCATTCCCTGGCGTCGTAGTGGTTTTTCTTATCGGTTCGCAAACACCTTTTTTGTGCCCAAGAGCCGCGACAAGACTGTGGTGCCCCCGAACACCGCCGGACAACACCATTTACGGGCGGATCTCTCAATTTGTGGCTCATCACCTAGCTCTAGACCCCCAGTAGATTGCTATGAGGGATCGATGCGAACCCCTGCGAGATCGTTGAAAAAAGCTCGTTTATAGCCCAATCATCCACTTCGACTTCGAGGAAAGGATGGTGGAGATGGTTATGCAAACCTTGCACAAAACCCCGTTTTCCGCGGCAGGGGGCACCATCAGGAGAAAGTGCAGCCTCCTGCACGGGGCCATCATGAACGTGGTGAGAATAAACGCGGTCATTCGGTTAATATGGCAAGGTAATTAAGGCGCCAAGGCGCGCATCATCATCCGCGATCATTGAGTTTGGGGGTACCATGTGGAAAGCATGGACCACAGCAGAGGCCAATAAAGCCTACTTCGATCACGCGCGCAGACAAAATGTTCCGCAAACTTTCCGGTTGGAAGTTAAACTGCAAGTTCCGGGGGGATAAGTATTTTAGATAATTGTGCCCAGGAACCGTTCGACGGTGTTGTTCCAGGGTAAGCAAGCTATAAGTTCTTCAACAGTTTCCAGACTATTTGTGGCGATATTTTGGGGGTTGAAGAACGCAACCTACAGCACGTATCATCAATCTGGAAGAATGGTCTCGCAATTGGACACATACGCGACGTACCACAAAATGTGGAGAGGGTCGCGTTTGATCATGCCGGTACCGCGATAGCAATCAGATTACTGCTTCTGCTAGGGACAGGCCCGAGTACCCTCTTTCACCACGAGAAGGAATGCAACCACCACTCTTGACCAGGCGATTGAGTGCGTTAGTAATCCGACCGCGGAGAACGTGCTATTATGTTTTAATTAAAGCAAACAGCACCAGCACCAGCACCATTAAGTGTCACAGACGATCCAGTCCAACATGCTGACCACATCGATGGGTCTCTGGTGTCTGGTGGTTCCAACCAAACCAAACACATGCTATCACTGGCAACAATAGATACTCAATTAGTTCCCCGAGACCCCCGAGACACATGCTGCTGGATTGATATTGGCCCTGCTTCCACCATTCCAGGGGCAGTTCAATTAGATTACAATCGACCGTTCTCACGGGATGCACACGAAGGGAATGCCGTTGGCAGCATGATGACAGCAGCATAGACATACACGATGGTATGCGACACGAGTTGACCTTCTGGTGTTCAGAGTGTGAATTGTCGTTTAGTTTCCAGGAAATGTGTGGCATCGGCGGGGATGAGTCACTCAGCGTACCAGCGACAACAAGCATTGTCAACATCAACTACCGAAGCTAGTAGAAACAATGAAAACATAAAGTCCGGGATCCGGATGGATGTGAAATGAGGTCTTTCGACAACACAAAAGCCGTCAGTTAATCACGGAGCGAAATCAACTCAGTTCTTGCAGAGGTCAGCAGCGTGAAGTAGCATTAGTTAGTGTTTTGCTGCTGCTCTGTTTGTTCTTCACTCCACTGCCCTTTGCATAGTCACTACTAGTTCGGCGAATCTAGACGTACACTTACCCTATTTAAACCCAACTCAAATGTGTTGTTTCTCAAAACTGAGCGATATACCTTTTTTTGATCGTTTCACAAGAACGTCATAAAGTCAGTCAAGGGGCCCAGAAGCATTAGAGCAGAGCCACACGGAAGAAAGGTACATCTCGGGGGGAAGGCGGCATTTACTTGCAATGTTCCGCGGCCAGACTGTCCGGAAGGTAGTAAAGTACGAGATGGCGACGTCTCAAAAACATAAAAATCCTCTTTCATCCCCACCTCCGTTTTCTCTTTCTCGTCATCGCAACGCCGAAGGCTGGGTTGCGTTCTAGTTGCCTGCGTTAATACTTTTTATGACACTCCAAAAATGGTGATCTCGCCAGCGCAGTCTCCGGTGTGTGGCCCTCCGTAGGTTTCGAAGGTTCTCAAGAACCGGAGAGCGAGAAATCAAACTCCACAGACTCCGGGTAGAGCGATACGATCGCGTTTGTACACCACAACGATCCCTTCTTCCTGAACATGAACTCCAACAACGGACGAAGCGTGTGGTAGAGAGCCTGGAGCGATCAGCATAAAAAATCAATTAAAAACGATCTTATGCTTTGGACCAGCGGCATCGCCACACCAGGAAGGCAACAATCAACACGGCGACCCCGATTCGAGGCCCCGGATTCTGTAACTTTCCTTTCCCTTTTCCTTACTTTCCACGCGAGATGCGTCTCTCGTCGTGCTCTTTCGGCATTCGAATGCACGCAATGCGACATCAGAATGGGCGACATCCTGTGGACTGGTGTGGAAGGACACAACAAGGCCAAACCAAAATCGAGTGAGATGATTTGTTTCATTATTGTTGTTATTGCCCGTTGGTGGTGGTCGTGGTTGTCGTGGTGTTGCTGTTACTGCGGAGGTGTGTGCGGCGGGAAAAAAGACGATGAAGAACGAAAAGCTATTTTGTGTTTAATTTGGTTTCGGCTTCTTCGTGTTTCGGGAAAGGGTGGAAATTGTGGGTTTTCGGTTTGGTACAATTTATGATTTAAAGGGCCGTTGAGAGGGAGCGTTGCGGCTAATGATGGGTGTACGCTTGGTGTGTGGTGGATTGGTTGGAAAAGGTTTTTTTTTTCGGTGAAAGACGGCGAAGAATGCCGAAAGGACGCACATGCACGCACACGTGTGGGACGCAATTTATGATCCTTCGGTTAAGGTTCTGTCGATGATTCTTCTCTTCCTTCTTTGCTCCTGAGCTTGAGATTTAGTCGCGCGCCTTGCTTTTTAACCCGAAAACGAAACAAGAAAGAGTGTGAACGACATAAACAAACATTCGGAACCGATCGCATACTCGCGGGTCCTTGTTTGACACTGTTGTGACCTCAACCGGGTGGATCCACGAAAGAAAGGTGTTTCTTTTGGTTCGACTTTTAACCACGCATGCATGTCACATGCCAACGCATTTCTTGGTAAAGAACATGCTTTTGTTGGTTTATTGGTTGGACGCGGGTTGTTTGGGTTCGATTTAGATTGGGTTGATCTGGTCCCGTCCATTCCAGCCGAGTGCCGAGTGTTTCGGGAAGTGCGTTTTCACATTTCGGAACCGGATAACGCGGAAAACAATCAAGCGGCAATTAAAGCATACACACACACATACATATGATGGAAGTTCACACGTTACGGGCGGCACCCTTTGGACACCAGGTACCCCTTCCCCTTACAAATCGCCCATGGCATGTCGAGTAATTTCCGGAAATAGTTTTTGTTTGAAATCAATGTCCATTCGAGTGAGTAAACCCCTTTCTTCTCCTCTTTCTGCTCCACCATAGCAGAACCGGAACTGCACTTGCTGTCACCGGATTCATTGACGCTTCCCTTTGCTTCTTCTTCTTCTCGCTTCTCGCTTCTCGATCCGGTTCCGTTACCACAGACCGGATACCGGATGCACACCTGTTTTTTGTGGGGAAGACTGTTGCTCCGGGTGCATGCAGTGCGCTCCTCATCGATTGACCATAAATGTCAACCCCGCCATGACGATGGCGTCGTGGGGTTTGGGGGTCTCTCTAGCCTCATTCCAATCAACCACCGGCCGGCCACCAAAGCGTCGATTGCCGGTGCAGAGTGTGATGCTCTGCCATCAATCAGCCACAACGTGACCGAAACGTTCTCAATAGTGAAGCACAACGCAGTAGGTAGGGCCACGCCACGAGTAGAATGGAGCACACGGCATGGCAGTTGATGGCATAATTTATGGACAACACCCACCCTCTGTGTTAGCTCTCGTGCCGTGATCTAATCGTTGGTTGGAATCACTTCCTCGATAGAACCACCGCGATACTGTGGATAACCTTAATTACCCTTGGGTGCACCCGCAACCAGCGATGGTGTGCTATGTGCTATGCCGTGAATTGAATGTGTCACCGGCTCCTCGCGTGCCAGGGGTACTTCTCGTTACCCTGGCAGCTGGGCTGCTCGGTTGGTTCTTGTCACTTTGCGTGGGGAGAGACAACCATAAGAGGGAGAGAGAGCTGACAACCCACCAACCAACGGGGTTTGGAGCTGTTTATTTTCATATGTCTCACTGTAAATTGTGGGATCCCCAAGGGTTTGAAGTGTGTCTGCCAAGGAGTGTGAAGATGTGTGAAGAAAGACTTAACATGCACCTCTCGTCACCACCGTCGAGATCGCACGAGAAATTGTTAAGAAAGTCACACACAGACACAATAGGAACCGGCAACAAGCAACGAGTAAACGAGCGGAACAGGGGGGGGAAGGGAGAAGGAGTAGCGTTTGCGGGACTCGTAAATAATGCTACAGTGACTCTTCTACTCGACATCTCAATTCCAACGATGCTGAGGGTAAAGCCAAGCAAGCGCCAGAAGACCGCTTCTCGAAACGAAGCATCGAAGCAATCGGGTCCATCATCCCCACGGAAACTACTACTGGAATGCACTCAGGCCAGAGTACGGGTCAGCGCATTTCTCGCATAACTGGGCATGGAGCGAGTGAGCGTGGCTACCGATTGAGAATTGAAAATGGGGTGGGGTAGAGGGTTAGAGAGCTGGCACAGAATAACAATCCAAGAGCTTGACATCCGCTCCGATCTATAAATGGAGTCAAATGAGTTGGCTTGAAGAAATTATCTAAACGAGACGCTAATGGTACGCGATCGCGATCGGATTGTGGAGGGGGTGCGAGAAGAAATATTACTTCATCGACCAAAATGAAGATGAAAAAAATGTGACCATGACTTCAAATGGAGGAAAGCGTCAGTCAGTACAGATTTATCATGTTATTAGGTAACTTTGTTAGTTGAAACATTCAGCCACTGTACAGTCGCAGGTTTGTTATTTATTGTCTAGAGGGCTTGCTCATCAATCGAGACTCGATATCAATGCTACTTCTTATTCGCTAGATACTGTGTTCAACAATTCTTAAGCTTGATTCAATGTTGAATGCCTCTGGAAGGAGAAATGGTAGTAGATATGTGTAAAATGACAGTTTTTAGCAGTCAATTAAATCACAATGACGTTAGAAGGTACAAAAATTACGGAAAATCTCACGGATAAAAACTGGAAAAGCCAATTCATTGTTTTATTATTACATAACCAAGCAATAGCAAACCTAATCAATAATGATCAAGTATTTCTATGTAATGTTCGTAATATGTTCTAAATATGTTTCACCTGGAACTCGCTAGATTCTCAAGTCGTATTTTTGACGTTCTGTTATCAAAATATCACTTAGTATATCGAAATCGATAATAGGATTCCGACCACCAGCAAACCTTATCCGGGATTTAAGGAACTCCCCAATGGCCCCTTTCAAGAGACTCATGGAACAAATACTAAAAAAGTTAAAACCAAGCAATGAAATGAAACCAGGGGAGGACAGTAATAAAGACAAACAGCCCAAGTTCTCATCCCCCCAAAAAAAAAAAAAAAACACACACACAACCACTTCCGTGCCCGTCCTGTCAGGTGCAAATGGCTTGGTGGCACTTCATTTGCCTCCTCATGTGGCCAAACAAAGTGGCGTCTCTCATGATGGTGTACTGATGCGTGCGATCCTGCCATATACGCTTCCGCCGCCGCCGCCGCCGTTACTAACGAACCTTGCATGCACGCATACCCCCGGGGTTCATAATCACCCCCTCACCGTACGAGAGAGCTGGTGGTGCTGGTGGTAATCGATCCTTACGAACTTGAGTCCTTATCGAATTTCAGCGCCGCGTACGCTTTATTTACTTTTTACTTCTTTGTGTGCTTCGAGTACCACGTGTAACGTCATCAGGCAGTTCGGGGCAGGGTACGCGATTACAAGTCCAGGACCAGGGGAGGTGGGTGCCAGAAAAGTCCACCCTTGTCGTCCCTACTGGGAATGACGAAAGTAGCCCGCTGCAAGGCCACCAGAAGGAGGCTTTCATTGTTTGCACAAAGCCATCGAAAGCCGCACGCCGGCTACGCAATCACTTCCGATTCCCTGCTTTCTTGCCTGCGTCGGCCACGTATGAGTGCAAGCTAATAAGTCGGCTTTTTAAGTGGCAAACTTCATAAAACAAAAGCCCCAGGAGTTGGAGTGTGAAATATGATCTTGTGTCAGCGCGCCAAACGTTGCGCGGAAGGCCTGCGCCGAAGGATGCCTTACCTACCAGGCTCCCTCCCTTCCTCGTTGATCCTGGATGTAATGGAGGGTCGTTAGGAGGGCCGGCATGTGCGCTTGTAAGGTTTTGCTGCTCCGTTGTCCATGTCACCTGCCCTTTGGGGGCGGAGGTAGCCCAGTTCTGAGGACCCCCCCTATATTTGCTCACTTCAGCGCCGGTCGCCTGTTCCAGCGCCCGTGGGCTTTCACTTTTCAACAAATTAGATCTCATTAAATGGCTTTTCACCGTTCACCGTGGTAGAAGGGAACGCAGACGGACTAACAAGCAAGGTGAGGTGAGGATTCATTACAGAACGTTAGTGGACGTGTTAACTGATGGAACCACAACAACGCATCGCTCAAGATGGACCAAGTCTATTTCGGTGTTGTCCGATGCTGCCAGCTGTTGTCCTACGACCAGTTCACACTCGCACACGAAAGACATCGGGCTAATCGGTTATGCTCAACCGGTTGGAACGAGCCGGTATCGACTAAGCCAATCGGAAAAGTAACTGCCAGACTTCAGAAGATGATGTTTGTGGCCAGAACTTTTGAATTCTCGAACTCCGGGCTCTTCCCCTGATCTCCGGTCAATGTTCAGGCGACGCAAACTCTCGTCTGGTTAGTATCTTTCGACACCTTTCCACCAGACGGAGCCACGGTTGTGACGGTGTGTCACGCCATTAACCAGACGCCTCTCGTGTCTCGCGACTCGCCCCGCGGGTTCGATTATCTCGAGCGACACAACAGGCGTGATGATGAAAATAAAACTCCGAAACTTTGTTTACTTTCCTGCTCCAATGGATCTCGCTGCAATGTTGTTGCTCCTGTAGTGCTGCTACTGCTGGCCATCCAAAGTTTCTGGGTTCCGGGAAATCTTCGACAATGATTCATGATCATCAGCTCCACGGCATCACGGTGGTGTAGAGGCATTGACACGCGGCGGTTCACGGCTTGTACCACGCGTACCAGGGCCAGCCGCCGTGAGCTGACGCCAACGATCTGTGTGCCCGCATCATATCATCGGGTATGCGCAGTGGCTCCAGAGTAACTTCTGGAGAAGGTAACGGGGGTGTCATAAAAACACTCCGTTCTCCTCCTCTTCCCGACCGTTCGTCGTCCGTCCCGAAGAAAACTGTGGGTCATCCTACCCTGGCCCTGGCCAGCAGTTAATCGGATCGGCGGCATTCGTAAACGAAACGTGGAAACCCATTTGGAGGTCATGGCCCGAGCAGAAGGAGAGTGCCGGGGAGCTGAGGCGTCGACTTCACGACCGTGAAGAAGGGCGGCGGCAGCACGCGGCGTACGGCGTAGCGATTGCAGCAATCAAATGCAATCAGATATCAAAGTGATAGTACTCACTCACTCGAGGAATATTAAAATTTATTACCCATCAGCTAACACGCCCTCCCCTTCTGCTGCCTGATAATCGTACCCCCCGGGGGTATCGTCGTCATCTGGACCAATCTGGGGTGTTTCTCTGTTGCATAGGATCTACTGGTCTGATGGCTGGAGGCTGGCGATTAACGGAATGGATGCTCCTGCTGTACGTCCGAGGACGATGGTGAAGGTAATTGGCATCACATGTCTCACTCGCTCGCAGTCGGCAGGAGATTGGTCTGAAGCCCCCGAGGCCTGAACTACTTCAAAGACCCTGCCTGCGCCTGTCTGGCCCTACCCAGCATCTGCACACCAAGAAGTGTGCTTCCATTTCTACACTTGAACCTTCACCATTTAAGAGAGCGACAGCCTAGCCAGTCTGCTTCTTCTTGCTGGACTGGAGCACTGGAGGCCAACGACCACTACCATCGCCACCACCACAATGGTCAATGCACAAGTTCAAGAAACATCCGGCCGGTCCCGTAAATTGAATTTTATTAGCATCAACAGCTCCATCGTGTCTTAGCGTGCGTGCGGTACCACCACATGTGCCCCCAATCTCCCGCGGGTTGGAGGAACTTAGCCGCCCCTCGGGGGCAAAAGCCTTCCTCTCCCTGCATCGGGGATCATTTTCCGCTGTACCGAGTGAAAGAACTGGCCGACCGGCTTCCCATTCATTCCGTTTCCTGTCCTGTGCCACAGCCGGAGGAGGAGTAGTAGGAAGATGACGATTTGCATTTGCCTTTTTGGTGGAGGATCCCAAACCCTATGCTCGAAGCTGAAGGGAACAGCAGCATCTCAAACACAAAAGAACTGGTCCCAACAATGGTTCAGAAGCAGAAGTATAATCAAATAAGCCTGTGCAAGATGGGACGCTCGTTGGAGTCCCGCGGCTGGGTATTAATGTTGGCGGGAGGAATTTCATGGAAGCTGGCCATGCTCTAGGGAGCATTATATCGTTAGGCATTGTCGGAAGGTTTTTTTTTTACTTTTTTGCTAAATTGAACATTCCGTGACGATCATTTGGATGCTCAATTTGTCATCCCTGTGATAGCGGTACATCTTCATCATCAGAGGAGGGTCGCAAAGGAGGGAAGCAGATGTTGCAAATGAAGGTGTTGCAGTAGGTTCCTGCGTACAGTAGCGTAACGGTTAGTTACAGTATCATCAGAGTAGTCATAGATTGTGTATGAATTTGGAAACGAAACGCTTTTCTAGTGTTGTTGTTTACGCGAGTTCAGTTATTGTTTCTCAAAAAGTAGTCAACCATTTAAGGAGCTCAATCTTTAACATAGAAAAAGGAAGAATGTTGTATGAACTGACAAAGTAGCGAAAGTACAAAAGAAAGAAAGCTGTTAGTAGAGTAGATTTCAATCATTCTAAAAGCAATCGCCATTTGCTTCTTCCTTCCAAATCACTACATAGTAGATCTCTTTCAAACAAAGAAACGATCGCGTCGGGCATGTGTTTCAATTTAGAAAACTCCAAAAGCATCCCCTCCTCGTGGATCCCTTTCTCTAGCCGTTTTCCACAACGCATGCTAAGCGTCGGTTCGAAGCCGCCACTACAGCCGGGCAAAGGCCATTTAAATCATTCCCCGGAGCAACCCGACGAACGCGGCGGAAGCGCGGCCCAAGCGGGAAAGTCCGTTAAAAAACATTTCATCCGGGACGATAATATGTTGTAATGATGCTCTATGCTCACCGCCGCCGTACCGCCAACCGCACATTCGTCACCACACGGCACGGTACGCGCGAGAGTCGGTCTGGTGCTGCTGCATATGTCGCTTGCTTGGTGTTTTCCGATTTTCCTTTTTTTTCGGAACAGCGCGCGGGAAGGGTGGCTGAAAGAGACCCAGCGAATCGTGCGCCGTAGCAGTATTGTTCTGGAGAGCTAAACATTGTAATTATGTTTTAATAGCGCTAGGGGTCCCGGCGTGTTGGTGAGGAGATGGCGTGCATTTTATTTCTTTTTCGGTCTTTTGGGGTGTCACAATTGGTGGAGTGTGAGAGATCTGAACGCTAGGAATCTGTTCCGCACGATCCAATGGTTGGATTTTTTTTTCTACTGGTTATGATCTTTCACAACTCTTGCGCCACTCGCCAGCGATTGTACGGGGTCATTGGAATCGTACATATCAACGTCAAGTATGTTGTATGAGATCTAAGTATGCGTATGCTATACGAGTTTTTGTTGATTTCTTCTACTTATGCGTACACTTTGCTATCAAAGGAAGAACAGTTACCAAAGATAAACAGTTTAACTTCATTCTTCAACTTTCAATTAAAAAAGGACCAGCACAGCCCTACATTTTCCGTTCGTGATACTAATCTGCATTCCAGCACGCGAGTCACCACCATCGCAACACCACACCGAGCTCAGAGAGCATTTAAATCTTTTTAAACAACATCAATAAAATATGAAACACTCACTCCAACCACCCGATGCCAGTAACAAAACGGAAAGACAAAAAGAGGCGGAATAGAATGTAAAATTAAATCCGTACACCGGGAGACCGAAGCATATACGCATAGCCGCGTAGCGTAGCATAGCAAGCCGTGCTCTGGAGGATGCTCGCCAGCTCCAGCCAGCAATTATCCGGCCAACTGTGGCCATTTATTTCCACACTTTTTTCTTCCCCCCTGCACGTACAACCTGGAGCACAAGCGGCAGCCCACAGAACCACCCCCTCGCTCTTCTCGGTTCGATGCCGCGGCACACGTGTTCGACTGCCGTTAGAGAGAGCATTTTTTTTGTTTCTCGCTTTTTTATGTTGTTTTTCGGTTGTGCTCCACACATACACAGATGGTATGGCCCTTGTTTTAGGTTGGTATCTTCCACCGGCGGAGATCGGAGCAACAGCAACCACCATCGAGAGCATCACAGGCCACAGGCGCACGCGACCCGCCGTTTTTTTTTTACATATATCCGTGTGGATAATGGGGGGTATGCTGGGGAACCCGATGAAGCTTCAAACAGCAGCAAAAAGAAGGATGAGGAGGACGAAGAAGAATGAGAGCATAATCACACCCTCTCGCAACACCCGGTTCCAGAACCGACCGGTGGACGGACCGCAGAGAAGGATAAGTAAACGAGAGACGGATGGAGGGAACGTTGGGTTGTGGGTAACGAGAGTGTTATTTCTCGATCGAACCACTGCCACTACCATAATGACATGGTTCAGTTTCATAATCCGGACTGGGGTCTCTCAAATCACGGCAACCGACAATGGCCCACAGTGAGACGCGCACACACACATACACACACACGCTCCAGTGGGCGGTGGCGGGTGATGGGGACTTGGAAACAAAATAATTGTTTTTCTCCATTTAAGTGTTGTTTCCGTTGGGTTGCCGTTAAGGGGTGAGGAAGGGAATGAAAAACGGAAAAGTCTGACCAATGCTAAAGCCTTACCTTTGTCCTGTCTATCCGCCGTTCAGCGCTGACTAAGAAGAGGGAAGTTCTGCTAACGGTTTTACTGGAGTCTTCCGGTAGTCCGATGTTTGGTCTTCACTTTATAGAGCGCTACTACAGTCACTCCTACCTATCCGACTGCCACTACCACACGGTGGTTCCACTACTGCACATCAAAGTAGAATTCTGTAAAAGAGAGTTAAATTGAAAGTTTAGCTCTAATTAGTCCCATAGCATGGCATTGAGGGAGGGAATATTGTTGGGGGCTGGAGTATTGCTTTTTTATGTAAATTATTAAACGAAACGGAAACATATGGTTTCCGAGAGTGCGCAGGATGGATTGATCAACCCGTTTGTCTTTTGTTTCTTTTTTAATTAGACTTTTGGGTGCAAATCTTTTCAATTTATGCTGAAAAGCTAAATCATAAATAAATGCTACAATCTGGAGCAAACTGCTACTAACGACCTAAAACAAAGGGTAGAAGACAGTCGGATCGCGTGCCACACTGCAACGCGATGTTTTCCAATGATTGAACTCAATTTTAGTTCTCTTTTTGTTCTTGCGCATTGCTTACGGGCGTTTAAGTCATCCGCCAAACACGAAAGCATAATATTGCTGCCAATCTGTCTGGCCACCAGTCACCAGGAGGGTCCTGTGTGCAGCAGTGCAACACTAGGCCACACAAATAGACCACACGATTTGGCCGCGACTTCCCGGTGAAAAATAATGTTTCAATTCCACTGCTCTACTGTCTGTGCGGTAGGAGCGCATTGTTTAAATAGAGAAGAAAAGAATTCCATCCAAAAAATGACTTCCAAAAGGTAGTCGGGCAACGTTTTTTTTCGAACTTTCGAAAACACGCGCACGCAAACCAACCTCCTCCCCGGGGAAGAGGTTAGTGAACCGAAAGGCATATTCTACACACAAAAAACCGCACACAACACATTCACGCTTGTGGGCCACGACCACCGGCAATTTCGGGACATACCCGGGGGGCACCGAGAAGGAAGCATAAAGCCATGAGCATGACACAGGCGCTGCTTCTCGGCGGGCCCGGGTGCGCACCCGGCAAAACACACCGATAGAACACGAAGGGCATCGGTCGTGAACGAGAACTATCTAGCTTTATCTTTATGCTGCCGCCGCAGCGAACTCCATCGCGAGCGCTCAGTACTGCAACTAACTTTAAAGTCCCTTTCGGGGGGAGCATGGGGCCACGGGGTCTTCATTTTGCCTCCAGGTTTCTACAGCCGACTCCATTGTAGTTCATAGTCCGGTAGTTGCTTTTGCGAACTGCTTCTGTCGGGACGATAAATGAGAAGCATGGACTCTGTGTGTGTGCTGTTTAAATGGCGAACAATTAAAGACCTCCCGGGACTCGGTAGATATGTGTGTCGCCAGCCAGCCAGCTAGCCCGGGGTGACCTCTTTTGCATCCGGTCCCACAACGGATTTATCGAACTTTGCAATCGGTGTGCGCTGGTTGCACTTTAAAGTTTTCCTCGGCCCGAATGCAATCAGAACACTATCTCGCACTATGCCAGCAGCACACCAGCAGCACAGCAGAAGCAATTTATGTTGCTCGACTGCACAAATGCATTTCTGAATTTTCGCTCCAAGCGTTGGTGGTGGTTCGCATTGTTTACGTTTTGATGGGGGGGCAAGTTGAGACCGTGGAAAACCAGAAGACAGAAAAGTGGAGCGGTGGTTCGTGTGGACTTAATAAACGGTAAACCAGCATTACCGCTCCGCTGAGTGGTTTGCTGCTCGATGCTCACGAACTGTTGTACTGGTGCTGGTCCTCTATTTCTAGCTCTTACTGTGGCCACATGACGTTCTTGTTTTTAGAAAAGCGGCCGAAGCACCAGCGGCCATACTAGTCGAAGCCATAGGAAGTAGCCGAACAACGGCGACAACAACCAAACGCCTGAAACTTTTGCGAGAATTTGCAGTGTCTGGGATGTTTATGTCGTGTTTTAAACCGTTGGGGATGCCTTGTAACCCCAAAAAGGGAACAACAGAAAATGGTTAGGTTATGCTGTTCGGCTGACTCCTGTTCGGCAAAGACTACGATCGAATAAACAACCAAACGGAGGGGTCCCGGGGTGATGCGAATGTGTGGAGTCTGCTTTTGGCGCGTGGCTCTCATCCAACCGATAAGCCGGGCGGGCATGTCGGGACCATATTAATGTGAGCATATCACGAACAAAACACGTACCGGTGGGGAGGAAAAGTCTGGAAAGTGGGAAAAGCAGCGGCGTGAAGAAGGGGTTCCGGTTGCTGCAAAGCCAGGGCCAAGTTCAATGTGAAGAAGTCGAGCGGCTCGTCTACCTTTTGCGACGTAATATTGCCGGCCGGTGTGCACGGCAACGCATAAGCAGCATAGAGGTGGGTGGTTTGGTTGTTTGGCGAAGAGAGTCTCCTCCTCCTGCTGTGTGTGTGTCTGGTACACGATACTTCGTCTTGCCGGGCTGCAATCGATCTTCATACTGCTCCTCGTGCTGCTGAATCGTTTAGCGAGTTTTCTGCTGCTGCTACTGCTGCTGCCTCTCTCTAATTGAACCCAATGGTGGCACACGACGCCGGTTGCCCTTTATACCGAACACGACAATGTTGTTGTTGTTTTCGTTGTCGTTACCGGAAGGGAGGGTGATTGTTCGAATCCTTTTCGTCGTGATGGCGTGGTGGCCCCAGCAAGGGCGATCAAATAAAGTGTGCACCGTCGAACCGGAAATCCCCCCGGTGGAACCGATAGTGGAAAATGCATTTCATTGCACCCAACAACCACCACCTTCTTCCTTTGGGGAGTTGGGGTGCAGGTGAGTTTTGCAAACCGACAACCGTCCCTAGGGGACAACCAGTGCACAACCTTTGGGTGCCGCAGAAACTGCAGCTCTTCACGCTTCCGTTAGCATCGACTTGAGGGGTTGCTTTTTTGCATAAAGGGTGCAGCAGCGGCAATACCCGTACGTCACCTTTCCAGTGAAGTGGATGAATTGAAGGCTTCGCCAGGGCCCTGGCAATTGCAACCGATGCATCGGCCGGAGGTGGATGGAAAATAAATTAAAATTCTCTTCCTTCGCTCCCCTTCGCATGGAAACTGGTTCCTGACTAGAGGAGGGGGTGTGTGGTGATCGGTCTTTAAATGAATTGCCCGTGGCGAGGTGAAGATTAGAGCAAAAAATTAACATGCAAGAACGTCCCCGCGGCAGAAGTGAGCTGTTCGTTTACATTTCCTGCCATAATTTTGATTGACTGCAGCGATAGCATGCCCCAGAAGGTATGAAATGCTTTTGAAAAAAAAAAGAGTGCAGAGGTTAATGGAGTAGATGACCGTAGTTACGCATTACATGGTAAAGTTATGTAAAGAAACAATTATGCAGTGTCAATTCGTTAAAAGGTGGAACGACTATCTGCAGAACTGCATTTGTTATTATTCGAAGATCAAAAGCTTGTAAATTCAATGCTTAGCTGTGCTCTTGCACAGGATAAGTAAGAATTACAGATTACATACAGTGTGAATTATAGTTTTAATTCCGCAACATTTATCATGTCTCCATCGCAAAACAAACGAGTAGTTTCGTGGCTACGTTTCTTACATTATTCCTGGGTTCTCTGCTTTGATTCGTACAAAAATTATTTATCTGTGCTTGTGATAAAAAGAATTTTCTGACATATGCTCCTTGCGCTACTTAACATAAACAATATGTTATAAAAATAGATAGGTTCTAGTTATTTGTCGCTTGAATTTGTTGTCTCACTCCATGAAATCGACAAAAGCACAAACCATCTGAAGCACACTTTGTATTGTCGTCAACATGTTCTTCTTCTACAACATATGATGTGATATAAGTGTCTCTGATATAGCAATCTTCCCTAATAGCACTTCGTTTAATATCTCAGGTATGATTCAACAATCTATTTTGTTGGAAAGTGTTTATGGGATCCAAAAAAGACAATTTTAAACTGCAAATTTTCCTACAACTCTTTAACAATGCTTTGGTTCTCAAAAACTCCAACTACCTGTTGTAAAACGTTATTCTGGATTAACTTTTTTCGAGAATTTATGGCAGTAGTCGAGTGAAATCGAATGGAGCAATCAAGTTATTACCGGGTCAAAAATCAATATGCATGCTTTCGAATGCAGCATAAATAGAGTCATTCGAGACGAGCAGAAAAGAGTGGAGAGAGCGCGAACGCGAAAATCCTCACGACAATTATCGTCCCAACGCTAAGTAAGCGCGATTGCATTCCGCGCGATGGAAACCCATTGACGCACCGGCATCCATTCAAAGATGACGAAACGTGAAGCGCACAGAACGAACGATCGATCGATCGATGACCGCGGACACGGACAGGCACTTGAGCATAAACATAAGATTGGGTTTCACGCTCTCGCCTCAGCGCACCACCCTAAACAGCATCTCACCACCAGCCCAGCAGCAGCAGCACGTGCATCTTGTTTTTGTTGCACTCTGTGGCCTCACCAAGCATTCTGTGGTTCGGACTGCGCCGCGCAAGGGGATAAGCAACGATGATGTACGAGTACGAGTGCGGGAAGGGAGGGGCAGCATTTATGAAAACATCCTTTTCCACATAGCACGCACACGCGCGCGCATACACGTTGTTAACCACTGTTGTTAGCATATGTTTCGTCCGGCACAGCGAGCGAGCAAAAAGCGAGCTCCGAAAGCATAAGCATACCGTTGGAAGAGGAGGGATATAGGGGGACCTAGAGCAAGTTCTAACTCCACACGATGGGTCCGAGAACCTCCACTTTCACACCTTTTTGGTTTTCTTTCTCCTCCACGCATTTTCACACAGCATAGCCTTCCTCCCTTCCCGTTTTATGCTGCTGCCGGAGCAGAAGAGTATGTTGCAACATGGATGTGTGGTTTGTTTCGACAAATCCTCCCTGCTGCCTACACACAACAGCCGATACAAATAATAAACAATCATTTGCATCATTTGTTTTCTCGCGTCTTGCGCGTCTCCTTGGCCCCCACTAGAGGGACTCGTGGGATGCGTGCCATGCGATGTCCACGATGATGTACAGATAACACTGGGGGACGGTTTAACCAGGCCAGCCCTCAGCCAGGCTTTCTGGAACCATTTCTCGGACGCTCTGTGTGGGAAAGTGTCGCTCTTTGTGTTTTCGGTGATGGGATTGCGATGCTCGGGGCGCTTACACAATTGGAACGTTTAGCGGACCCCAAAAGAAACGTTGTCTTCGGCCGTCTGTGTCGTTCAAATCCTATCATCCCATTTCGAGAACTGGGAAATCATGGAGGAAAACAAAACATTAAATAAGGTCAACCACATGTGCCCCGTCTCTACTCGATGCTGCACCACCGCCAGCAGCACTTCGCTTCTGTGGGGGATGATTCCAGCCCTCACCAGCCCGGAAGGCTACTGCTGGAGAAGCTCGAATTCGGATTCGCTGTTCTTGCGTATCGTTCGGATTCAGACATGCTTTCTCTCGTTGCCACGCATTCCGTCCAAATGGCCACTTCACACATTGAAATCAATTTTATCGAGCGTTAAATGACGATTAAAATGCCACGCAAGGGTCTCGAATTCCTGCTTCTGATTTCACGCAACCCCGGACTCGCCCGGAACTCGACACTTTCCCGACGAACGAATCGATTCACCCACGCTCCCGGGGGGGGAGGGGTTGAAGTTGAGACAAATATTTGTCTTTCTTTGACTTCTTCAGTTGCAGATTTTACTTGTGGTGATGCGATTGGTCGGAAAGTGTAACCGAAACTTTTTGGCGACTGGTTGAGGATTTTTGGTTGCAAATCTTTCGGAATCGAAAGCTGTAGTGTTAAGCAACGAACAACACTAGTTACAGTGTTTCACGAAATCGTTCTTTATTGGATAAAGACTCAAAAAACTATGTCGCGTAGCGAGCATATCGGATATAAAGGATTGCACAAACCAAGCGCAGCTCGATAGACTCCTGCCGTTTTTGGCAACACAAACGGCTCACTACATTGTAGCAATGGAGCCACGGAATGGAGGGCCTCGGATGCCCATAGCATAAGAAAGCAGCGGCGACAAAGAGCACAGAAGGAGAGACGACAGAAGGGCAACGAAAACAATCTAAAGAAACAACAACGGGAACAGCAGGGACCACCGAGCCGAATGAACCGGGTCAACACGGCGTGTATGTCCCAACAGACCAGGCAGCAGAAGATGGAATGAAAGAGAACCGCGCGAGTAGGAAGGATGTTGGGCTACAGCGGCCAAACAGCCCACCGACCATCGGTCGAAACATGTCTCAAGACGCGAAGGGGACTTCAGTATTGCTGCAAAGAGGAGAAAGAGAAGCCCACGGACCGATCGAACTCCATCGGGTTCAGTTCAACGCGATACGCGATAGCCAACCATTCCAAGTTTGAATGATGATCAGGTCGATAGGTCGATCGGTCGGTCTGTTTGTGTGTTTGTGCATGTATGTACGTACAAACGGGACACAAGCCGTCACTCGTCACACCAATCACCCCAAAGAGGGGACATGGCCCAGGGGCCCTCCGGCTTTCACAGATGTGACCATAGATGGTGCGAAAATGAAGCAATTCGGAATCCATGGAGCCACGACGAGGGAATTGGCTGAAAGAGATTCGCGGACCCAGACAGCAGCCCAGACCATCGTATTTCGAATGCCCAACGGACGTCGTGCCCGAGAAGGCGCTCTATGGCGCACGCAAGAAGCCCGCATGCTGGGGCGCGATAGGGGATGGTCAATTTGGGGCCAGAGGAACAATCGTACCAGCATGGATTGGATCAAACACCAAAACCACACATCAGATCATCAGATCGAACTGGGCGCGCCGATAGAACGCCAAGTAATGGAAAGAGTACCGGAAAGAACAGCACAAGAACGCGTATGGAGTCCCAGAAATGGGAAGCGAATGCCAGAAAGTGAGATAATACCTACAGCTACACCTTCATCTGGAATTCGGCCACAACGTCCAGCGGGGATCAGATCCGATATTCGATTTCCCGCTAGGCTGTGGGTAATTAGTTTAAAAAGATCGACCAAGAGGCACCTGCCGTCGATGCTGTGATGGTGGTGTTGGTTAATGTACTCTCGGTGTTCTCTCGGTTGCCGAGATTCCATCAGCTGTCCGTCGCTGATGCCGTTGGTGGTCGAGTTTCCTCAAAACTTCTGCGCAACTTCCTCTGTAGGCTGTTGGTTAACTTCCAGTCCAACGAGTAAGCACATTGTCGTTACCATCATTACATCATGTACTGTGGGGGGATGTACGGGAATAATCACATTGTGCACAAGTCACTGTGTAACCGGCCGGGTGTTTAAATGGTCCATGGCGGTTCCACAACCCTGCACGTGGACCACCCGCCGGGGGATGTGGATGGTCCCCAAATCCGAGAGAATTGTCGATCCTCCCTCCATTAACCACTGATTGCGTATTCCCATTCCGCACCGGTTGGATGGACGGTTGGCCAGCTGGACGGTCGGTCGGGACCTATTCTCTCTGGTCGCTCTTCCTGTTTTTCCGAAACCGAGCATCGTTTTCATAACCTCACTTTTTGGGGGCAGCAACACGATCACGATCACGTTGTCGGGTGTTTGTACATTAGAAACCACGGAAGGAGGGGGAAACGGTAGTTGTCCCAAGAATACGCGGTGGAGCTGGGAAAATTATCTTGAATACCGTCCTGCTCCATCCTTCACCATCACACTGCCGCCCAGAGTGCTAGAACTCAATGGATCATTGTGGGCAGAGCAGAGCACATCAACAATGTGTGAGCGATGACGATCGTGTGCGGTGGCCCACAGAAGTGGATAGACGACCGCGGTTCGGGGTACCTCCACCAAAAGGGCAATATTTGCTCGTAGTTACGTAATTATCGTGTTGAGCGACACGGAACATCACCACCACCGTTACCACCACCACCACCATTCGTGGTCTAAAATCCCGGACAACCCGGGGCACAATGTACGGTAGAACACCAGCACCGGCAACGTCGAGCGTTTGGCTCTAAAAAAGGTCTTTAGTGCCACTCGAATGACGACGGAACAATCGAACTCCGCCGACACCGCCACGATCTTCCGCCGGGGTTCCAACCTTTAATCGCAATAGAGCCGAAGTCGAGGTACCGCCACGTTTTACGAGTCCGATTACGACGACCGCAGCGTGCGCGATTGTGGCCCAACTAGATCACGATCATGCTTACTCTTCCTCCTTCTCTTCCTCCCACCGGAGTAATCTAGTTGATTCCGTGCACCGCGCGAACAATACTGTGTAATGGCGGCGTAGCGGCCAAACGACCAAACTGTACCACCGATGCGGTTCGGTGAGCAGCGGGGTCTAGGGCACACGACTGTGGTTGTGCTCGACAGGCGACAACCCGAGCTAGTGCTCCCAAGAATGCCGCCTAGAACCGGTGATAGCACGATTTGCCGGTCTACGTGAGATACCAAAGACTGGTAGAAAGCAGTTCTTCTGGTTCTTCGACGACTGACAACTGCGAGAAAATGTCGGCAATGCCCGCGAGAGATCCGTGAGAGGTCCGTGCGGCATAATTAGCTATGGTCTAGGAATAGGAGAAGAAGTCATGGGGCGACTCGCGCGCACTCAATTGGAAGCATTGAACTCGGTCCGGTCCGGCAATCCGACGATCGATCTGACGTTGCTGCAATCGACCATTCGAATGGCCAGCAGATGGCGGCTCGCAGGCTAGACTGGTACCACCATCTGCAGCAGCAGCAGCACCAGCAGAAGTAGAAGTTGATTGGGGATTCGATCCGTAGAAGGGAAATTGGTTGAATTGAATTTATGTATCGAGCGGCCGATCTAATCAACCCCGACAGCTGACCTCACAGCAGCAGTGCCACAGCGCAGCTCTTGATCATCATCGCGGAAACATCGGGGCGATCGATCGTCCGAATGTCCGAAGAGGAGAAGGATAAGTTAGATCAACGTTCGCGGTTGGTCCCGCTGCCTGATGGTGCTCCGTACTCATCTCGCAGAGCTTTTAACCTTCGCGATGATCTCTCTAGAACGCTCCTCTGATGATGGTGATAGTCAGACACCTCTACTCCAGCGTGTGCTTCCAAACAAATGCTTCTCTTAAGAACCGATCGATCAACCAGCAGATTGGATCCTCTTCTCTCAAGAAAGTGACGAGTGGTGTGGAGCGTTGCCTATATGCCCTGGGATCCTCATCAACAGCCCTAGTTCGTTGGATTAGCGGGGTTTAAAGGGTCGCCCTGGGTTGCTCCAGATTCGATGTTGGTCCATGATGCTGCTGGCGACCAACAACAAGCGCGACCCGGACCCATTCGCCGGTCGTGGGTCCAAAAGGGTTCACTAATGAGCCCGTGATGTAGTGTGAACCAGCAGCACATCACATCGAGCTCCGGCCGTGTGTGGGGGGATTATGAAAAATGGCCAGACAGCCTGCCCCAATCCGGGTCCAGAGGCCGATGGGCCGCAGGGCAAATGATTAATTTTACGATCATTATGAGCTCGCGCTCGATGACAGCTTATCGATTTCCACTTGGCCCCAGTCCCAGCCCTATTATTTTGGCCCCAAGCAAGAAGCCAATGGAAAGAGTCGAGACTGTTATGACCCCGACGGCGACGGCGACAGCGACTTGCATCAAGCCCCGAAGGCGGGTGAGGGTTCCGACAAATGTCCCCAGATTTTACGATTATTGGATTTAATGAGTTTCTCGGCGGGGAGAGGGACACGGGCTACTGTTCCTATGGCGGCCAAACATGGAATAGAGAGAGTGAGTTTAGGATCTAATCCAAGAATCCAGCGGGAATGTGAGATAGAGGAGATCGAACCGAACGATACGATATCACCGACCTCATCACTTTTAGCTTCTCCAACGGTTGACTTCCTGGAAGCGTCATCTAGGGGTGGGTGATGAGACGGTCCATGATGAATCATGTTGGGATCGTTGCACCAGAGAGAGAAGGAGAGATGGAACGTCTCACCGTATCCTGCCCCCGTCGTGGGGTCGATCCGCGGTCAAGTGTTTTAAACGAGGGAACAAGCCATTTCGACGCATTAGCCATCGATTATGGTGATCGAAATAGAGGGAGCAGGGGGTCGGACCAAAGTGGCGCGCAGAAGCAGGTTCTCCAAAAGCACTCCGTGGGGCATCGTAAAACCATTGTTAAAGTGCCCTGGAAGCCACTTTAACCTGGACCTGGACCTGGACCCAACCTCCGGTCGATAAGATGACCTGGAGGGGGTTTACAATTTTAATGCCAAGTTATTGGACACTGTGTGCGTATGGAGCGATGCGTTTGCTGCAGTAATATTGCACAGAGGGGCTGGCTGCTAGAGGGCTTCACATACCCCTGGAATAGCAACAAACCCAAGGGCGTTGGAGCCATTCATCTTTTGGACGCCAGCAACCAACAGACTTCACTTCCACGACTGAGTCCCCTATAGATAGGTTTGATCGGAAGATTCTGTTAGCACATCGGCACACACACCCAGAAGCCATTTACAGTCGATTCGTTGGACTACCTGCCGGTCGCAATCCCTGTCCCTTTTTGGATCTGTCTGCCGCGCCTATATAGATATAGACTCCAGCCGCTAGCGGAGCTCGTTAAATATTTAGCCGCGAATGAAAAATGGGTTTGCCATCATCAGTGCCCCCGGGGGCACGTTCGCGAGCTCCTTCCCCCATCCCCCCCCCCTCGTTCTCGTGATCCGTTGTTTTTGCTTTCTCTCTGAGGCCGCCAGCGCCGCGGTCCCGCAGAGCCACTAACTAATCAACCGATGGGGACCCTGGAGCGTCTCTTCTTTGTCGGAGGACCATCATCTCTCCCGGGGCCAGTGGCCATCAGATTTCGAAAGCTGTACGACTTCTGACATTCTACAGGTCGCATCCCCGAGGTGATCTGACGAGGTGAACGAACTACTTGGTGGTATCGTGAAAGAACTCTCCTCCTCAAGTTCTTCTTGCGGTCTGTTGTGCTGTAATGCTTGCAGGAGTCCATTTAATCATGAAGTAATAATGAGTGGTAATCGATACAGCCTACAGCCGGTGCGGGGGACATTAATGCTAATATCAGGGAATAGGCAATTCGGTAACGCCTTTACATCCCACGAAACAAACCGCTTGGGCCACAGCGAAGCGGGGGAGACATCTGTTCCATTTCATTTTAATTTAGTTAGCTCGAACACATTTGCAATGCAACCGTGGAGTCGTCCGGAGTGTGTGAGCATATCGCAAAGCATAAGCACGCGACCACGCGACGAGAGTGCGTGTTCCGCGGTTGATTGAAGGATTATTTTGCAAAATGGAATTTCATATTCTCTCGTCTCGACACAAGGAGACGGCCACAATTTCAAACATTTCCGAACGTCCCACATGAAAACAAAATAGTAGTTAGACCTCGGAGCCTCGCGCTACGTTAGAAGGGTGCTACCATTCACCCCTCGCTATAGTTTTGCGAGAAAGAGAGGAAGAGAGAGAACGAGAACGAAGCCTTTAACACCCCGGGAATGGAATAGCGGAATAGAGGAGAAACTAGTGATGTTCCCACCGGGTCCCCTTCCCACCCTTCGACGCAGCAATCGAACGAAAAACGGTTTTCCATCAAACTGTGTGCTCCATGGTGCGGAGTTCGTTCGTTCGTTCGTGCTATTCCGGGGCTCCGGTTCCGGGGTGTGCGTGTGAGGGCCAATCGAATTGTAGAAAAGGGTCGTCGTCGTCGCCGCCACGCCAGGGGCCGCGTTCGATCGGCCGCGTGGGCATTGTGTGCGCTACTGGATACACCCCGACCAACCAACCGACCGACCGACCGACCGAAAAAACCCAGGGGGAAGTGATTCTCCCATTCTATGGATTCCAGACGAGCGAGAAAGCCTTTGCCGATGAGCGGCAGCGCTGTTTGTTGGCCGGTCCTGTAGAGGGGCTCTTCCACTTTTGAGACGATGAGGGCCACACCAACGGCGGTGGCGGCCAGGGGTTGTTGAATTCCCTTTTTCTCTCTGCACTTTTTTTTCCTTCTTCCTTTTTTCATTTGAACCATTTTGGGCCTTCCGACGACTAGGAGAGAGGAGAGATAGAAAGAGAGGGTATGACGACTCCTCGTCCTCATCCTCGTCCTCGTTCTCGTCCTCGTCGGTCCACTTGGCAACGTGGCGTGTGGCGTTCCGTCTCGTCGTCGTACTCCATCCAGCCCGGGGAAAACAGGATATACGGTGTGAAGTAAGAGACACACGGGATAGGGCTCGCGCGGTTATCACCCCGGGAAAATGATCAACTCACCAAGCGGCCACGACAATCTACCGGCAACGTTCGTTCTTTCGTTCGTGTTGTTAGTCGATTGTTCGAACTCGCGAACCTCACGCTAGGTCGTCTAGCCGGAAGCCGTGTGGAAAGGGTGGAAAAAAGTGTTTAGTCACTTCCGATGAAGGAAAAGCCTGGTGCAGAGGGAGGGGGGGGGGTCTGCCGATGACTGACAGGACACACCAATTTGCTCACCTCGATCGACGGGCGCTGGTTGATGCATACCGACCACCCGTAGTATTGCACCACCCCGGTGGGTGAGAGTGGGTGTGTAAAGCTGCATTCTCATTGTCACACAGGAGGAGGAGAAGGAGCAGAGGCGTAAAGATGGAAATGAAGTTGGCCGATAAAGTGGCGAGCCGGCGTTCGCTCTTTGCCACGTGGAACACTCTAGCGTCAGATAACATCAAAGGCATGGCCCCGTTGCATGTTATGCATACTCATAGCGCGCATAGAAAGGGAGGTGGGCGAAGTGCAATTCAATTTAATTTTAATTTTTGAACCGCATTTTTTCCTATCAATTATGAGTTGTTGCCAGAAGCCGTTACCAAGGTTCTCTACTGTTTTTTTTAATGTTACTGGTTTTTCACTACTACTAGGGACACCCGTATTTATCTATTTCGATCGGGGTAGATGGAAATGGAAATCCTCGGAGTCTCGGTCCATCATCATCAACTTTGCGGTCGGTGCGGTACACGCGAAGGGGAAAAGTTTTTGGGAAAATTAATTTTGAATACCGCCGCTCAACTCAACCTCAATTATTTAAAATCCATGAGAACCAACACGCCAGGTACAGAAGGGAAAGAAGGTAGATTCTAAAATGTGGCGGATGGTCCTACGAGGTACCATAAAATGTCCTGCAAAGGTGTGTTTGTGCGTTCTCCAGGTACAGGAGCGCAGGATCGGGTTTTCGGGGGCAATAAAATGATTTCTTATCCCGGTAAGCCGCACCCGTGGCCGTCCTATCACAGGTAAGTGCGCGCTAAAACCATCTACTGCGAGGAGAGGGGCTAGAGGGTTTCAATGCGTGGATTTGTTGCCTGTGCTATGGTGGCCAGCAAGATGGGAAAAAGATTCTAGATGTCGTTCGGTTACCTAAGAAGCTTGTTCTTAAGCAACGACATCGAAAAAGGCAACATCAAAGCCTAGGTACGGCTTTCTGCCTTCGTATTCTATTCCGTCGATTCCACGGATTAATAAAACAATTTGTTTGTAAAGTCTATAAATTTTCTTACTAAATATTCCGCATGTTTTGTAAACTATAGACGCCTGCCGCGTGCTATGAATCTTCACTTCCTATTCACTAACTGTTGACTTGCAGTGCAATTACCAACCAGCATTCGCCATAGTGACGCGACGATACAGCGGCGCGTCGTCCTTGGAGACATCCCCGAAAAAAGAAGCCGGCCTTCTTCGCTGTGCCGTAGAAACTCATATTTCAAGTCCTTTTACGGGCACGACGCTATAGCACAGAGCACACGCAGCAAAGCAAACGGCCGTATATGTTGCCAGTGGGCGCCAGCAAGGAGTAGCATGAATATTGCATGTTGCCGCAAAAGCCCACAGCGCACCTCCAGCAGCACAAACGGAACACGGCAGCTGTCAAACTTTTTGGGCCAAAAAGGAGGACGACACACGCACGCACTCACGCAAGTCCGGGTATCGTCACTAGTGCCGGGTGTTATCCTTTTCCTTTATCGCTTCAACGCAACGCGCATAGTCCTGGCCCGTGTATGTGTATCCAGGGATATCTCCTCCAAGGCATGAGTGCGTGACGGAGACGGAAAGAAGTTTTCGGTCTTTTTTGGCCTTCCAGACCGAGAGACAAGCGCATGGATGTTGCCAAATTGTCCGCCCCTTCCTACGGTTCATCCTTTAGCCAAGATCATCACGCACACACGCACCCATACCGTTCGGTATCTGTGGGATAGTTTTCAAATTCCAAACAGTTCAAGCAGTAGAAGAAGGATTTGCTATGATACAATGTGTTACTCTTTGCGAAAAAAAAAGAAAAACATTCCAGAACGGTAGCGTATCTCACCCGGACGATAAACAATGTTGTATCAGATTGCATTTGCCATTGCCATCGCTACGACTTAGCAGCGATGCTGCATTCAACGGATCCCGGCAACTGCCAAGGTTATACGCGCGAAAGTCGCTGACATTCGCATAAAAGGTGCATAACGTTGCGAAGCGCAATAAATAGAAATCTGCTGATCCCCCCCATCGGTGAGAGGTGGTTCGTTGCTAAACCCCCTGGCCACCCGGCACTAGTGATGGCACTGTGCCACTCTGAACGCCACACCCCAACACACGCAGTACCGGCGCGTCCTGCGTCCTGCGTCGTCGTCGATCGATAAATGCAATTTTCGTTGCCGCTAGTGTGACGGCACAAATACACAAAGCAAGGGAGCGCCGCGGCGGTGTTCGCGCGCGTTGGTCGAGATTTTCCCGAGTTTTCCCCCCCTGCTCCTTTCGGAGCCGGTCTTTTCGCCGGCGCATCACTTCGAGGCAGGCGCACTGTGGCCCTTTTCTTCTCCCCGAGTGGCAGGCTGTTGAATGTGCTACACGATACCACCCCATTGATAAGGGGAGGCAGGAATGGGAGGGTGAAGGAATGACAGTGTCCAGTGAATTTTCCATGAATCACTTACCCGATGTGCGGATGTGTTTTTGTGTCTAACTCCCTTGTGGTCTAATTGTATCCACTAACAGCTACTGATACTGCTGCCGCTGCACACTCAGACACACGCAGGATTCACTGTTCTATATCGTGTTAACACAGCTATTCCTTCGCCACTATCACACCACTTAACAGTGCACTAGAGCGGGAAATTATGTTTTGAAAACTGCTGAAATTGAAATTGAAAAAGAAAACCATCAATTTTGCACAATCGAAAACGATCAAAAACCGCGAACGTCCAACCGAAGCGTTGCTCCCAGTCACGTGGTATAAGAAGAAGCGGAGCAGGAGGGGATTTTCTCGCTTTTCCGCCTGTCGCTGATTGTGCGCCATCATCAACATCTTGTCAATTTGCGAAAATTTTCCATTTTCCTCACACACATACACACTATCATCGTGAGAGAGATATATTCTGCCTGCTACCCCACCGAGAGACACACTAGTTTATTTGGAATTTTCGTTTGTACGCGTGTGCGTGTGCACACTACAAATCGATAGCACTAGTTTTCCGGCAAAACACTCCAAAGCCGCCGTTTGGCGGAAAATGAGGACTTGTTTGGTGATTCTAGTGCGAGAACGCACGCACGCACGCAACGTGATGTGTTTGTTGTCTTGGCTTCCTCGGCGCACCCTCTCGTCGACACCTTCGTTCTGCTCCTTTTGACTCGTGGGCAAGATCGAAACCATAAAACACGAAATCACCGAGGAAAATGCACAAACCACCGCCTTGGCCGCCGCTTGTTGTTTGTTTCCTTTAACGAACGACCACCACGTCTTTTGCTTTGCGTTGTGCGCCTCTTTTGAGGTTTCCTCCGAAGTTTCCTGGCTGTTTGTGTGCGCTGTTGCCGTTACCGTTTGCCGTTTTCCTGCCGTTCACAGATCGGCGTCGGCTCACTCAAAACATCAAAAGAATATCCTTTTCTTTCGAGGTTATGTTTTCGACGACAATTCGGGAGGCGATGAAACACGAAAACCGAAGCCACCAAAGGACACCACGCTCGGTCGTCACCTGGATTAGCGCGCTTCACGGATCCTTTTCCCTCTTTACCACACACAAACACACACACACACACACACACAGGCGCGAATAGTAGTGGTAGTGGTTGCCTTGGTTACACCGCACTCGCTAGGATTTATGCTCCGCTTTGGTCGTCGTCCTCGATGTCGAATGCTATCGATGCTGCAAAAGGATTTAATTCACTAGGCACACACACAAACCGTACGTTTCTTTTGTGCACCTCTTCGTGATGCACGCGGTGCTGAAGCAGTGCGTTTAGATGACAAGATAACTCGCGATTTTTTATTGCAACAAAGCGGCGCTACGGAGCACATAAAAACACGTCCATCACCAACAACGACCAATTTGAATTAATTTTTTTTCCGAGAAACGCAGCTAGGATGCCCAAGCCCGCAACCCCAGAGAAAGCGCGTCATATAAATTATGCTGCGAGAGAGAAAGAGAGAGAACGAGCAGGAGAGCATGGCGTCTGTTTTATGTTTCCAACGGTTTTCATGCGTGCGAGAGATGAAAAGCGAGGAGAGCGAAAAGTGGTGATGAGAGAGCGTGAACAGGGTTGTAGCTCGCGATGCCGCGTCCACTGAATTCCCGAGTTTTGAACTCGACTTTTTGGTACCTAACTCGATTTTTTGGTTCCTAACTCGACTTTTTGGTACCTAACTCGATTTTTTGGTTCCTAACTCGATTTTTTGGTTCCTAACTCGACTTTTCAAAAACTGACTTCAGTGCCCTCCGGTCAACCCGGTCGCCCCGAGAACTGGACAATTCCCCGTGAACAAAAAAATTGACGCCTGAGGCGTCAAGTAACGCCTGACGGGAATAGGCACCTTATGTTTAAAATATTACCAAAATTTGTTTAACGTTTGTTAACGATATTTGAAAGCAGCTTAGTAGCAGCTTACAATTTCTTTTTCTTTGTGCGTATGTGTGCGTATGTGTGTTAATCGGGAGGAAAGCAAGGATACGCAACGGCGGACTTTAAATTGTGGCTTAGCCAAACATATGAGGTCTCTTTTGGGTCAGGTGTCCGGGCGTCGTTTGGCTAAATGTTTGTTTGTACAGTTCCGAGCAGCTTCTCTCTAGCCCGATGCCAAGCTAGCCCCAGGCCATTTCCCTGGGAAATGCGGCCACCTCAAATCAAATCTCTAATCAATTCGTTTCCAATTAAACGCTCACTATACGCGTAGAGGAACTGGTCGAAAGAGTTTTCTTCGCCGATGCCGATGGCGGGCAGAAAAAGGCTCAATGCATATCTCACGTCCGTCCGTGCCTTCTAAATACCATGAGT
>NC_064875.1:40895938-40915938 GCF_943734745.1 Anopheles darlingi | reverse complement strand
ATGTGCTTTAATTTTTATGGTGCCGTTTAGACTTAACTTTTGTATTAATTTAAGCAATCTGTTAAGCCAATCGTCGGATATTGATTTGCAATTTTTTTACGAATGATTAATTCCAAATTGCTTTCCAAACAAAATCATCGTTCCATGTTTTTCATCCTTTTTTTAACTATAAATTTTTACTAGTGCACATTAACCGTGCCACTCTAAAATATATAGTAGCTTTAGTGTAGTCTTTCAATACGATGAAAATAAATGCTAAAATGAGTGATTAACTGAATAACTGTTTTAGATTGAAATTTACTTCCCACTAATTGACCACGAGGATATGTGATGTGTCCAACATCCTGTACCATGCAATGAAACTGTAGGTATTGTATGCACCCTTTAATTTTCCTTGGAATCACAAGTAATTCAATAAAAAAAAACATTTCTTTCTAAGTTGTATTGAGAAGCTTTTTATTGATTTGCGGTTTTCACAAAACAAAATGTATAACACATTTGCATGACGTTAGACAAAGCATTCTCGAGAAAAACTACATTCGAGTGTTGCCGTCATGGTGTAGACAATGGGTCCTCCGTTGGATTAATAAAATTCGCCTAAAGGTTTAATCATGATTTCATGTACTTGAACGTGAGGTGGTGTTCCCAGCGTGTACAGCACGGCAGCCGAAATATCTTCCGACTGTAGCAGATTGATATCTGCTGGCAAATTCATTCCATCCAAGATTTCCGTTTTCACTGCACCCGGGCTAATGCTCTGTTCCGCAAAGGTAGAAAAAAAAAAGAAAAACATATGTAATATAGCTTTACACCTACACCGGCATCTCTTATCACAGAGCTTACCGTCACTTTAATCTTCTTGCCAGCATCTCGCATCTCGTGACGCATCGTCTCCGTGATGGCCCTGACGGCGTGCTTCGATGCTGGATAGACATTCATGTTGGGGACACTTGGGACCCCGTGTCCCGCAATACTGCTAATGTGCACGATGTGGCCATCGACCGATCGCTTCACCATCGATTGATACGCCCGTTGGCTGCACAGCACCAACCCGGTAACGTTGGTGTCCAGCACTGCCTTAATGTCGCTTGTGTTGCCCACCTCTAGGAGGGGTTTCACTCGAAGAATTCCGGCATTATTGACCAGCACATCACAGCCACCAAACTGATCCTCCACCTGCTTGAAGACAGCGTCGATATCCGCTTCATTCGAAACATCACACTTGATCGCGTGCAGCCTTTTGGCCGCCTTTTCCGGTAGATCCTTTCGTAGTTCCTCGATTCGTTCGACACGACGTGCCAAACCGATGGTCACCATACCAGCCTTTGCTAGATCCTTCACGATCGCTGCACCGATACCGGAACTAGCACCGGTCACCACGGCGACACGCCCATTCCAGCGCTCCATAATCTCAAACTCAACAATAAAACGGGTTCCCAAAATTATATAATTCACACCAACGTTACACTTCACCGAGTGTAGCTTCACAACTGATCTCCGTATCGCTGAATCGATGCTTCAGTCTCCTCGCTTCTATATTTGACGATGACTTGCAGATTAGAATCCGCAAAACGGGTTGCGTTATTATTATCATATGGGGATGGTGGTGTATTAGAGGGAGGCTTGTTGTTGTTGTTGGACCAATCGAATTTGGAGGTCAGACATGGGCCAAACCGCGAGCGAGCGAATCAGCACGTTACTAGCAAGCTATTCTCTCTCGCCAGTAGAGTGTGCGCACCGCTCAAATTCAACCCCTTATCTGTGATGCGCAATGTGATCAATCACAGTCACGGTACGGAATGATAAGTGATGTTGAATACTCGGTCCCTCTGCCTTCGATTCATAGGCGAAATAGTCTATCACATTACACGACCGGAATGGATCATTTTTGCTGCATAATCATTTGTTGCATGTGCCTGTGAAAGCGTTGCTGAAATGTAGGAATATAGTAGAAGGCTGGTAATGTAATGACTGGTAATCGTTTACAGAATCGTCATTCGTTGTGATTAATTTACTCAAATTCAACAATCCATCGTACCCAACAAAACGGTTCTCTTGCTTGTTATGATCCTGAACTTTCGCAGAAAATAATGATTCAAGGGCAAATCATTGCAGAAGGTTCTTGGTGCCCTCTCGTAGCATTTTCGTGAAAGCATTGATGACGAAATAAGTCCAGGGTGACCATCAATTGATTAGCTACCTAAAAAGTCCATAAAACGTAAGAAATGGTACACCAGAATCAGAGTTCAACATTTTTAATACAATTGCATTGTATCCGATGAATACTAGCTTGGGGTGGTTTCGTAATGTGTTTTTAAATGATTTGATAATATCATCAATTCCATACTACACCATCGAATGGCCGCTTCACTGTTCAACATCGATAATATACTTTTAGGCGGATATCGATGCCTCATTCACAAGTGTTCGCACGGAATCTTCAAGCACGCCTTTGCCTTAGCGATCGTAACACCGATACAGGAGCTCATGGCTCTTAGCACACTTCCATTTCAATGTTTCATAGTTCAACAAATGTGTTGAGGAATATATTTACAAGAATTTGAAGTTACCGGAACGATCGTCGCTTTATCATTTTTTATATTCATAGAACCCTAAAAGTTTATTCTTTTCATTTTTAGCAGTATTCTAAACGCGTGAATCAGTAGCCTTTTATATTACCCATGTCACGGCCAATATTATCCAAACCTTTCACGGCATGATAAATTATTTTAAATACTTTAAAGAAATGCCTTAAAATTTTGTATTACTTCCAAGGAAGTTTGGAATTGAATTAATATTTGCTCAATAGCAGCAAAAGTCATCAACAGGATTTACTGGAGAACCTATATTGGATTGAAATCCAACGATACGCTTGGAATAATCTATTCGCGGTTCGTCTGACCATGACCTTACAAGCCAATACACGACCACCACACACCATAACTGGATCGTGTTAGCTTTCTGCATTTCGTTTCGCTAAGAAAACATACAGATCGATGCTCTTCGCAAACCAGCCTCAAACTTCCTTCTTCTCCCAGTCCCAGCGGGCCCGTCTGCGCGATACACTTGCGCCAGAATCACGCAAGCATGGCCACAACACTCATTCAAGGTCAGCAACCACCCCTCGGGAGGGACCGCGGTCTCGATCATTCTCTCTAATCAACATCACGGTTTTAAGCAGCGCGAATAGAAGCGATACATTTACACAGACACACCGGTGCGTGAAGCGTGAAATGTCACGGCACGCATACCCCCAAGCAGATGGTCTGTGACAGACTTGCTTACGCTATCTTATCAGCACAGCACCGGGTGCGTAGTTGAATTATGCTTTTACGGTCGATTGTTTCTGGATAACATCACGAACACCAGATAACCCGTTTCTACCCTCCCTTCTGCACAGGTAATAGAGGCCACGAAATTATGTAAGTCGTATTGACTGGGAGACATTTGTGGCCTTATAGGCCAAAGGTTGTATTAGAACAGAATGAAAATGAGTAACACGGTAATGATTGTTTAAATTCTCTCGCCGGCCGGCTTGATGATGATTTCGTGCACCTGTACTCGTGGCGGAGTGCCCAGCGTGTACAGTACGGCTTCGGAGATGTCGTGTGGATCGAGTAGCGGCATATCTGCCGGAAGGCCAACACCTTGCAGAATCTCTGTCCTCACGCCACCGGGGCTAATACTCTGTGGAACAAAATACACAACACATTAGACCTACGCTGCGCACATTCCCGGACACTAATGCTTACCGTCACTTTGATCTTCTTGCCAGCATCTCGCATCTCGTGGCGCATCGTCTCCGTGATGGCCTTGACGGCGTGCTTCGAGGCAGGGTAAACGTTCAGGTTCGGATGATTCGGTACCATGTGGCCCACGATGCTGCTGATGTGAATGATATGCCCATCAACCGACCGTTTCACCATCGATTGATATGCCCGTTGGCTGCACAGCACCAGTCCGGTCACGTTGGTGGCCAGAACAGACTTGATGTCGGCCGAGTTGTTCACATCCAGCAGCGGAACAGTCCGGACGATACCGGCATTGTTCACCAGCACATCACACCCACCAAATTGATCCTCCACCTGCTTGAACGCCGCATCGATGTCATCCTGATTGGACACATCGCACTTGATCGCGTGCAACCGCTTGGCCGCATCCTCCGGCACATCCTTCCGTAGCTGCTCGATGAGCTCGACGCGTCGTGCCAGACCGACTGCCACCATACCGGTTTTGGCTAGATCCTTTACGATCGCAGCACCAATACCGGAGCTAGCACCGGTCACTACAGCTACACGACTTATCCAACGCTCCATGATGATCGTAAAGCAGCACTACTGCTGGGATTCTTCGTCGGACGAGGAAGTCTAAAGAAAGCGTCACTTCACCACGGCGGTTGTTGAACGAATGAAACCGGGCGCGCGCGATGCGTGATGCGACCTTGGCTCGTGGGCACTATTTTTACTATGACTTGCACAATACCCACCGAACACCGAAGTGTGTATTGGGAATCGTTATTGGCCGCAAAGGGAGTAACCAAACGGTTCGCTAGAGGCGTCGGCGGCGGCAATGGTTTGTTCTGGATGGATCTGCTGTAGAGCGAATGAACTAAGGGGGCATCTTCACACGCACTTTGGAAACGTGTGCGCTCACAGTTCACTCGTTATCATCTAGAGACAGAATTGATAAGTTCCCGTCAATCGTAACTTCGCGAATGAAGCAATGAAGGTTGCCATCGTATTATTCTTCACAATAAGCATGAGTAGTTGCAAGAAGACTTATCGTCTACTGCCGTTGTATTATGACCTTCTTCCAAGGTTGCCACTAGAGAGATAGGGTCGGGTAGTATGCAACAGCACCCTCGTTTCAAGTGCATTTAGTTTAGCGTTACTGATACAGAAACCGCATGGTCTATTTGTATTTCAATGGTTAGTCAAAATTGAAATATTGTTCAATAGTCATTAGAGTGTAATCAACAAGTTTTAAGCAATATTAAAGAATCACACGATATCCTAATCGGTTTTAATTAAATTCAAAATATAAATAATGGACCAAGGAAAGGCCAGGCAGCAGACTATTATCAGAATGTTCATGGTTCTACTATACTGTCGCGTTTTCAATTAATTGTCGTGAGTAGCATCTCTGCACCCTTTATATCGTCAAACAAACAGAGGTAACTAAAGGTGTACCAGAAAAGGAAAAAAAATTGATGAGCTTTCCTTAAATTTCTATCTCAAAATTGAAGGAATCGGACGCCTTGAAAAGAAGTGAAAAAAATAGCATAGACCACCATATGAGAAGGAAAAAATGTCGAAATGATTAGTTAGTAAATGATCATGACCAATGCAAAGTAATGAATGTTCAAATAAGTGGATTTAGCTAAGTTTTGCGAAGATTCTTTATTTCCCCTTACACGGTAAAGACAGATTAAAAATTAGGTGCTCTTCGTGGCGGTTTACTAACGACAGTCGCTTATTCCTACCTATTTCACGCGTATTCGTTCTACCTTTTATCTCGTGCTTGCAAGCCGGCCGGGCACGCGAGTAAGCTACTTGCAGCTGCTGACAGGTTCAACCGATAACCGCCGTTATCAGTAACAGCTAGTCATTCATGAATCTGATCGGATCAACTGATAGCTACCTTTTCAATTTGCACCAAAACGTTCCTTCAAATTGATCTTATTATTTTGGGCAGCCCTTATATGCAATATGCAGCATACAATGACACATTTATTTTGTTCATTTACAAATACGATTTCTACATCATGTTTTGTAGTGTTATTCAACGATTTAGATTAGCATTAAAAACAGTTTTACAATTCACTGAAAAACTAACCAAAACATCTATAACTTCTAAAACATCTCTCCGATCGGTTTGATGATAAGTTCGTGCACCTGGACGTGCGGCGGTGTTCCTAAAACATATAGTACGGCTTCGGAAATGTCCTCCGAGTCGAGGAACGGCATGTTCAGGGGTATGTCGGCCATGTCTACAATTTCCGTTTTCACTCCTCCCGGGCTAATGCTCTGTGGAAAGTAAAAAAGCAATCAGTGCTACGACACAATCCCATCTCCACACACGAACAATCCTTACCGTAACTTTGATCTTCTTGCCAGCATTACGCATTTCGTGGCGCATCGTCTCCGTGATTGCCCTGACGGCGTGCTTCGTCCCTGGATAGATATTGAGTTTAGGGATATGCGGAACCGTATGACCAGCGATACTGCTAATGTGAATGATATGCCCATCAACCGATCGCTTCACCATCGATTGGTACGCCCGTTGGCTGCAGAGGACCAGTCCGGTCACATTGGTGTCCAGCACTGCCTTAATTTCGGCCGTATTACCAACCTCCAGCAAATCAGTTTTCTTCGTTATTCCAGCATTGTTAACCAGCACATCACATCCACCAAACCGTTCTTCGACCTGCTTGAAGACGGCATCGATATCCGCTTCATTCGAAATATCACACTTGATCGGATGTAGCCTCTTGGCCGCCGCTTCTGGTATTTCCTTTCGCAACTGCTCAACACGTTCAACACGCCGCGCCAAACCGATGGTCACCATGCCAGCCTTTGCTAGATCCTTTGCGATCGCTGCACCGATACCGGAACTAGCACCCGTCACAATGGCAACACGCCCATTCCAACGCTCCATCGTAGATCGAGAGTGTCTTCAACAAACGATTTTAGAGATAACTAAAACAGTACCACCGTTCGTGATGGTAGCAGCCAACCGATTGAATGGCTACCGGTACATTCGTATCTGCTTTTAAGCATACCTCCGACACTGCGACAATCATCACCGCCATGACTTGCATAAAGGACCACGCTTCTATGGTGGCGCAAAAGCGATTAGGTGAGCAGAGCATCAGTGCACTAGGGCGCGTCGTCGTTTGTTGTTAGATATGATAACCTGTGTTAAGGTGGTGTAGGTTGGCTGTTGAAAACGTGGGCAATTGTTAATATTTACCACCAGTTCTCAACACTCAACTCGACACTGGAGAACATTACGAGATGCGCGATCAGTGGACGCTGCGCAAATAAGGAAACCGCATGCTGGAAACGATGGGGAATGGGTAGTATGCATTAACACCCTCGTGACTAGTGCATTTCGTTAGAGACACTACTGCAGAAACCGAAGTTCCATTTGCATTTCAATTGCTTATCAAATCGAAATATTGTTCGATAGTCACTAGTGTGTGAGGTATTCAACTTTTTGTTCAATACTAAAGAAGCAGAAGATAGAATTTAGTTGTATTAGTAGTCCGAGTGGTTTTATTATGCTCCTGCACCTGTTACGGTATTTCCAAAGCATACAGCGTGGCTGTAGAAATATCTGTCCCATCGAGCATCATCACATCTGATAAAAGCAGTCAACATACTCCTTCCGTTGGTTGATAAGATCAACATTCTCCCAGAATTCTAATTTGAACTTTTACTCAAACATTTCAATGGTAAACGAACAACTGAAATAAAATCTGAATATTCCAATCGGTTTCGAATGTGTCTCAAAGCACAAACAATGGACCAAGGAAAGGGTTTGCCGGGGAACAGACAATTAAATGAAACGACACGACGCCAAGCTACTAGACTCTATGGACTATGTAATTAAATGGGATCCGCAAATGATAATATTTGCCCACAATCCTAAGCACTCGACGGCGTGAATCGGCCAGTTGGCGTTTCAAAGAAAGTAAATGCGCAAGTGAATTGTTACTTCTATCGCTATTATTTATCAAATCTATCGAATAAGTAACACTTAATTAAGTAACAAATTAGTATAGCTAACAAGTAAAAATCCCGAAATTGAAAGTCAGATACTAGTCATCAATAAAGCTGAGCTTATCAACAGATCGGCACTTTGCGCTGTACCAGTATCACATTCCTACAAAATAAGCATATTCTTCAAGGGCTGTTATTCGCATAATATCGTCTAGTACATACAACTAGATAGAACACATATATTGTATTCATTTAAAAACATTTGTTCTTCATAATTTTCTGTAGTATTGTTAAATGATTTAGCAATACTTATTTTATTTAAAATTTAGATAAACAATACAGTTTATGTATCGAAAACTACCAAACCAATAACTGTATCCCTTCTAAAACATCTCTCCAATCGGTTTGATGATGAGCTCATGCACCTGGACGTGCGCCGGCGTTCCTAGAACATATAGTACGGCTCCAGAAATGTCCTCCGAGTCGAGGAGTGGCATGTTCGGGGGTAAATCGGCTTCATTCAAAATCTCGGTTTTCACTCCTCCTGGGCTAATGCTCTGTGGAAAGTAAAAAAGCAATCAGTGCTACTTAAAGCCCCCTGTTCTACACATCAGCAATACTAACCGTCACTTTGATCTTCTTGCCAGCGTCACGCATCTCTTGGCGCATCGTTTCCGTGATGGCCTTGACGGCGTGCTTCGTGCCAGCATAGATATTGAGTTTAGGAAAATTCGGGACGATATGCCCAGCGACACTGCTAATGTGAATGATATGCCCATCAACCGATCGCTTTACCATCGATTGGTACGCCCGCTGGCTGCAGAGGACCAGTCCGGTCACGTTGGTGTCTAGCACTGCCTTAATTTCGGCCGAGTTACCAACCTCCAGCAAATCAGTTTTCTTCGCTATTCCAGCATTGTTAACCAACACATCACATCCACCAAACCGTTCTTCAACTTGCTTGAAGACGGCATCGATATCCGCTTCATTCGAAATATCACACTTGATCGGATGTAGCCTCTTGGCCGCCGCTTCTGGTATTTCCTTTCGCAATTGCTCAACACGTTCAACACGCCGCGCCAAACCGATGGTCACCATACCAGCCTTTGCTAGATCCTTTGCGATCGCTGCACCGATACCGGAACTAGCACCCGTCACAATGGCAACACGCCCATTCCAACGCTCCATCGTAGATCGAGAGTGTCTTCAACAAACGATTCTAATAAAACAGTATCACCGTTCGTGATGGTAGCAGCCAACCGATTGAATGGCTACCGGTACATTCGTATCTGCTTTTAAGCAAACGCCCGTGTCTGCGACACTCATTACGGCCGTGACTTGCATAAAGGACCACGCTTCTATGGTGGGGAAAAGGCGATTAGATGAGCAGAGCATTCCCGAGTACTGGGACGCGTTGTCTCTCGCTGTTCGATAGGATTGCAAGAGTAAAGGTGGTTAGGGTGGGCAGTTGAAAACGTGGGCAATTGTTAATATTTACCATCAGTTCTCTCTCAGCTCGACTCAACGCAGACGAACATCACGAGATGCTCAATGAGTGGACGCTATGAGCAAATAAGGAAACCAAGCATGCTGGAAACGATCTTCTCCTCAATTCATTCATCGGCGAGAGTCCAAAAAATCGTTCTTTCTAGAACGTCTGAGTACAGCATACTTCTAAAAACATTCCTTGGAGCATGAATTGCAGAATTTAGACTAATTCGGGATTATGTCTGGCGTCGGTGACGTTGAGTCAGCCAAAGATAAGAGTTAGTCAATCACGGCGGAGAGTGATGCAATTGGGAACCTTCCACTGTGGCACACAGTCTGGTTTAGCAGACAGTGGAATGTAATTCCATGGTCTCGTCGTTACACGTGGCTTATGTGCCATTTGATAAATACATTGAAAGCATAGACAGATTGATAGCTAGTTGATGAATGAGGTTACGATGCGTAATACTAAGCTGCAGCAATGAACGACAGAATTACGAAAGTCCAACAGATCGCATTTCATTTATTAACATTTCATAGTCCTGAATACTGAATTCAAAATTTACTCTCTTTTCCAAACGATAACTGACTAATACTCAATCCCACCGCTCATCATCTTCTGCGAGTGATTTTCCGATTTGCAATGCAGGCTCCTTCTTGCATTCCTCGTCCTTTGGCGCTTCGGGCCAATCCTGCTCATAGGATCCACCATCTCCCCCGAACTCATAGTCCACCTCATCCTCGTCGGAGGAATATTCGACCGCTAGCCGGAGCACATCGTCCACGATTTGATAGCGCCCATCAGCTAGGAGCAGCTCGCGCAGCTCCTCGATGCTGACCTCCTCCGTTACGATACACCCGTGTACGACGTCCAATGGAATATTTATTTGGTCACTTTCGGGATCCCAAAACTCATCGTTCGCGTATCGCAACCGGCGTATCTGATAGTCGGCCGCATCTCGCAGTCGCTGCTCGCGCGATCGTTCATCTGGTTGCGCCACGGGAAACAACCAACTGCCAACGATCCAATAGCTGTCTTCCTCCTCCTCACAGTTACCACTATCCCTACGATTTCGCCTTTCGTTGGGATCCTGTTCTTCCGGAATGTTAACCAGAGCTAAGTTGTCCCCGATATCGTCGTAGACTTCATCGTCGTAGTCATCGCCGACGTCGCCATCGTCATAATCATCACCATCGTACAGATCCATGTTGTAAGGTGCATACGCTCCCTGTACTGTTGGTTCGTCTTCGATATCGTCATGTGCGAGCAGATCGGCCGGTGGTGGAACCCCCGGTGATTGTGGACCCACCGAGCTACCACTGGCTTCTTTCGTCTCGGTGTCGTCCACTGGAGGACTCAATAGCACAACTTCTCCTATTTCCTCACAAAATGCCATATTTGTTGGCTTTGTCTCTGACTGTGCGGTGCTGGGTGCTTCTGGATGCGCCTCTTCCTTTATCGGTGGCTGCTGTTCCACGAAACCATCGAGTACATCCTGGCGCACAAACACCGCCAGCTGACTGACGTGTCCGATCGCTTCGGAACCGGCGGGAGGCGGACCAATGCCAAAGAATTTTACCCGATACGCCGGATAGCGCTCGCAGATATCGTTAGCCCATCGCTCAAACTGTGCCCGGGTCCATTCGAATTTGTGATCATCGTGGCGGAAGCCATTCGCCAGCAATCCATCGAACAGTACGTTATACTCGGAGTTCGGAGTGGAGAACAGGGCTACCTTCGGTTTAATATAGCCGAACACGTTCGCCGGCACCTGCTCCAGTACCGGTGCATGCAGATGCTCTATACTGTTTTGGTGGAAAGGGGATGTGAGATACAACACAGACATGATGGTTAATATGCGATAATATGCATTTCCGGTGGTTCGAATTCCTTCGATTCACTTACATTTCAATTCCAATTACGACGTCCGTGCCTTCGAGACAGCTGTGTGCTACGGATATATCACCGCGCCATACATCCACTTTGAACGGTTTGCTCCGAGGTACGACGTAGTCTGCAAGTAGCGGCTTCACCAGGTGCAGGCATTGATTCAGCAATCGTTCATCGATATCCACCTGACAAACAGAGTATCGAAAGTGGTGGGTATAGTACGATTTATAGTACTCTGTTCTAATTACCCTTCAAATTACCAACCCAAAAACGATCATTATTTTATTGCTCTACCAGAGAAAGCAAGCCAAACACTCGACCAACGTGTCTCACCATGATTCGTCTGTCTACGGCAAACTCGGTGCACAGTTGCAATACAATTTTCGGATACAAAACGTTGAGAATCCTTAAGCAAAAGAGCCGATGGTTTTGTGAATTAAAATTCATTTCCTCTATATTTCTTCAATTTCAAACTCCAGATCACCCTTCCACGAGGCACGAGGTGGAGAACTAGGGAAAGGGGGATAGTTGGGGTACGGCGTTTTGGATCGAAGCAGAAGATGATCAAGCAGAGTAGAGTTAAAAACGTCACAGAACCGAATTCTGCAGAGTATAGAGTGTACGAATAGGCTAAACAGGGGAGCATTTAAATAGGGGAACAGTCTCACATAATTGAGGACAAAAGGAAAGGGAAATCATCTATAGCTCCTACGTAGAAAGAACGTAGAAAAGAGACCGAGATGTCGCCGTTCACACGACACGATTCTTGGCGAGCATGTTCCAGAACGTGGAATTCTTCCGATGTACCATCGTGGTTAGCATAAGCTTAAGTCGATCGCTGATCTGATGCGTAGGATACCACATGCTTATCCGCTCGTAGATGGCGACCTGGCCAAAGCGCGAAAACCGCATCAAGCCCGCTATCGCTGCCTCCTGTATCATCGGATGGCGGTGCGCCAGCTGTACGATGGTGGTAAAGATTTGCATCATACCCGTCACGTCCTCGTGCGATGGTTGCGTTTTGAGGATGGACGATACGGCAAAAATACAGGCCACTATCCGCTCATCGAGCCCCACCACCATCGAGCTGCTGTTGGTTGCTTCCGCCCGCTCCGCGTTTCCTCCTGCCCGACAGCTTTGCTCAAACTGACGCATGTACTCGCTCAGTAGGGGATGCAGCCGATTCTGGATGATGTGCTTGCGGGCCCACTCGAACCCATTCCGCTTGGCGACTAGGATCAACGAGTAGGATACGTTGCGCAACCGATTGGCCCGCAGCTTGTCCATCAGGTTCACCAGCAGCTCCTCGTACGTCGGGCTACCCCGCTGGTAACCGTAGTGTGTGTTGAGCAGATTGAACAGATCCCGCTTCCGGTAGAAGGCCGCGGTAACACCCTTAGTTTTCGTCTCATCACCATACTTCATATTCATCAGCACCGTCCGGATGGTGTTGACGAGGGTATCACTGTTGTCGAAGTTGGCACTACCCATCCGTGGCAGCGTCAGCGGAAACGCTCGCAGCACCACATGTATCAGCGGGATGCACTTGAAGCCGAAATAGTACAGGCACTTGAAAATGTACAATCGAGCCGTATTGATCCTGCGTCGCTCCACCGGTCGACTGTCCTCGAGCGCGACGTACATATAGGTGAGCGCAAGTAGCCCGACCAATGGTACGGATTCACTTTTAAACGTGAACACGCGACGATTGAGATCCTGCAGGATGATACGATCGAGCGTCCGCAGTTCCCGGCCGATCCAACGGACCAGCAGAACCAGCTTTTGCTGTGTTCCCGGTAACGGTGGGGCTGGTGGGGTGAAGTTCATGTTCGTAATAATGTCTCCACGGGAGACGATTAGATCGAGTACCGATTGTGCGATCAGCGTAGCGTCTTGGCATCGCTCAAGCACCACCTTGCTTGTCTCCCGTACGGTATCTTCCGTCCACTCGGAGGAATCCATGTAGCGTTGTATCATCGCAGTGATCGCTTCCTTCGCGCTCTTGGCTTCGGGCTGCAACTCTCCCGCCATCCGTCGGATTATCTCGTGACGGGATTCGTTACTGTACTCTTCGATCGCACGGAATAGTGGTCCCGTCGTGGCGTGTTTACTACCCGCTTGTTTGCCCATCAATTGACTGGCTTCGTGCACGAGAGGTATACGAAGGGGAAGCGGTGGTTCGGTGTCAGCCGATGAGGTAGAGGGAATCGGTGGCGAAAGCGGCGACTCGAGAGGTACATCGAGAGTGATAGGAGAGTGAGGTACATCTAATGGCTCGGCATCGGGTGATGCTGGCGACAGGGTTTCTATGTGCAATATCTGTAACTTTTGGTCCGATGAGCATGGCTGTGGCGGTGGTGGTGGCGGTGACATCGGTGATTGAGGAACCACGGAGTCTTCCACAATACCTTCAGGAGAAACAACTATCGCTTGCTCTAATGTCTCAATAACTTTTCCCTGGATAGGCATCTCGGCGTCATCGACCGGGAGCGGATCCGGCGAGGCCGGACTCATGGTTTCATGTGTTTCTTCTCGAACAACCGGTGCCTCTGGAGGACTCTCGATCGTGACGTTCGTACCTGTGTCGCTTTCACTCGTTGCTTCTCTACTACTTTCCAAAGGTACATCGACTTCTAAGGATACATTTTCGATCATCTGATCGGTCTCTAAAGCTTCAAGTGCCTCATCCTCCTGCTCCTCCTCCTTTTCCGACTCATCCGAAGATTGATCGCGGATGGGCGAAAGTGGAGTCAAACCACACAGCGATGTAACACCGATTGGTGCCAGCTGGGCACGCATCAAAGAAAACTTGGCATCCCAATCGTCTTCTAGCAAAAACTCGGTCGATGTCGGTGACAAGCGCCCGCTAGACGTGCTAGACTCTAACCGAGGTCGCTTAAACGGATGGGACACGCCGGAGAGGGCTTCAGATGATCGACGAATGCGTAGCTTTTTGCGCATCCCGATCGGCAGCTCGGTAGGTGTCTTGAACTGATCCTTGACCAATTCGTTCGTTTCCTTCACCTTGATCGGTGAAACGAACGTTGCCGTTGATGTTGTGCTCCTGCTAGTCTGAGGAGAAGGAGGAGACCGAGGAGACCGAGGAGACGGTGGTGTCGATGGTCGGGGCGGTGTTTGATCCGCGGTGCTAGTTGAACTGGGAGTTGGCATTGATTCTTGTTCTTCCGTCACACAATCCGTTGCGATGTCCACTTGCTTAGCTGGGCCATCGTCTCCTTCCTCCATGAGTCGCAGTTCCTGCGCTATCCGATCATCATCCATTGCATCTTCCTCTACCGGTGAGGCTGTGGTGGTAGTAGTGGAAAGCAGCGTCACTAGTTCTGTTTCCGATTGTTTTGTGCCAGTTACCGCCTTCTCTTCGTTCACCGTTGTTATGCTTTGAGCTAATGGGAAGACAAAACGAGAAGCAAATGAGTCATTGTTCCGCTGTGTCGTGGTGGAATGGACACAGGACTTACCATCTTCCTCAACTCTTCTCACTTCGGGTTGCGGTAACGATACACTATCGTCAACCGACGTTTCTTTGGTGATGATTGTTGGAATGAACGTAGCTTCTACTTCCGCTTCTGGTATCGTCGCAAACGGAACGGCCGGTTCCGGAAGGACAGCAGAGGTCGCATCGACACTGCAAAGCTCTTCCGCACCGCTACTGTCACTGCTGCCTTCATCGTTCGACGTGACGCATCCGATGTTGACGGCGATAGGATTGGTAGCTACAAAGGAAGTCCTACTATCCTTTCGGTATCCAGTTTCGGTCGCCCTTCCAACTGCCGGATCCCGTACGTTCGAGAACATTGCACTCATCAGCATCGACTCACGGCGACCGTCCTCCTCTAGCATAGAGCGAATGATCGTCAGCTGCTCGTACAGCATGTTGTATCGCTGCATATCGAACCGACGTCCGGTCTCCATCATCGTGTAGATCGTTTCACCGAGCAACCGACAGAGTGTGGCCAGGTGCGGATGCGCGGCACGCTCGTCCGCATGTTCTTCCTTCTTAATGAAAGTACGCAACCCCTCCAGTGGTTCCGTCGGTGACGTTGCCCGGTAATCTATCCGTTTGCGAATGTTCTTCAACCCCGTCATCGTACCACAGGATACGAGCTGTCGCGAGGATCCCAGTGTCTCCGTTTGCGTTTCGATGGTGTTCCGAAGCGGGACAATTTCCTTGATCGGAGAGAGCAGTAATGGTGGCAGAGGGACGCATTCGCGCAATATCTCGTCCACCGATTTATGGGTCACCTCGGGGAAGTTCATACCGAAGTCGATCCGCTTGATGAAAGCCGAGGTACAGGTCGCACGCGTGATCGTCGTCATGGCGTGCATCGTGCTTTTGTCGCAAACCGTCTTCTTCTGCTCGGGAACGATCGGTACCGGCTCGAGATCGGCCACATCCGTTGCACAGTGATGAACGATCGGCCGAATCGGGTAAGGATCGGTGTTGATCGCCTTCTCCCGCATCCCCCCGTTCGTCGGTGCGGTTTGACACTCCTTATCGTGGCAATCTTTCCGGCCTAGCCTTTTCCTTTTCCGGTTCTTGAAGGCTAGCTGCTGTATCGATTCTCGCACATCATCCTGTATCGGCAGTCCTTGCTTTTCCGCATTCGTAAAATGCTCCACCAGATCCCGTGCCTTGGACATCAGCTCGGGGGGTGGCTGATTGGTGGTGTACGGCTGAGGCAAACACAGGCGTACCATGTCGCAGCATATCGCATGGTACCGGCGAGTGTTTTGCTCGATCCGGCGCTCCGAGTTTGTCTGCAGCTTCAACAGCTTATCTTCCGCCACGAGCCGGTCCGATTCGGCGTTCATCTTCTGTCGTTCCAGCTCTCGGAGCTGGCTGGCGTAGGACTCGATCTGGCCATCGTACCGGGCCACCTTCGCCGATTCCGTCTCGTACAGGGTTTTGATCTGCAGTGCCGATTCGCGCAGAGCCACGATCTTCTCCTTCAGCTTGTCATTCTCCTCGCGCTGCTGTTTGTTCTGGCGCACCAGCCGATCGGTGCTGGCGAGAGTGTTTGCGATGACATTCAGATCGAAATGATTCACGTTATCACTGCCGATGGCGCTAAAAATAAGTTCCTCTTCACTCATAATGAAAATAATTGCTTTTCTCTGGTCTGGCGGGCCAAACAAAGTTGGCTGAGGCGGGTTTTCCGGTTGCGTCGGTAGTATTTTCAGTAAATAACGATGCCGGCGTCTTATCCTCTTGGGCTTATCGATCGGGAGAGGAGGAGGGGGAGGACTCGCGACCGCGAATCCGGGAAAATCCAGAGAAACCGTAAAGCCACGCTATCTCGCTCACACCACCTGCTATATCGCTCACACCACCGCTCACACTTGGCCGTTCGCACGAGGCAAACTAGGCTGAACTGCTGGGGTTGGTGCCCTTCGGTACGCACTGCCGTCACTCGAAAAGGATAACGGGAAGCTAGGAACACGGCGGTATCGTCCCATATCGGTTAATTGATCCGAGAATAGAAACTTTTCACGTTTTGCCGAACCGCCATCCTTTTCTGGAAAAGCGCACGAGTTGTTTTCACGGTTGACAGATGACAGATTGACATGCCCTCCCTTCGGTAACACCCCAAACGCACGGTTGGAAAAAAAACCGACCGGATGAAATCGAGATTTTGCTTGGTTTGCAGAAATTTAATTCTGCTACCACATGAAGCCAAAAGGGACGACCGTATCCTCGTGGCAAAAGAATATTATGTGCTACGGATAGTCACAACTTAAAATTAACTATGCGTGTGGATTAGGTTTCATGTCTTCAGCTTGATAAAGGGAGTTAGTTTTATTGCTGTTCGACTAGGTAGCTAACTGAGGTTTAGATGGGAGGTTTAGATGGGTGAAATTTTTTACATTTGTTAAAGAGTGGCCGAAATATGGGTCTGCTTTCGTACCTCGAGAATCTGCTCAACCGCCGGCAGAGTTAACATCAGTCGGAAGAATTTCATTTCCGCACATCCAAACTCCACAATCTGCAAGTAAAAAGCGGAAGGTCAATCAGTGAATAATGAAATCCTCATTGTCCGATCAATTACCTTTTTCAAGGAATCCTTCCAGCATGGTAACTCCAGCAAACGCAAAACGGCCGAGTATCGCTGTTCGTAAACGGGTGGATCAAAGCGGATTTTCTGATCCTGATCGTAGTACACACTGGTGGCAAAATTCGTCTGTAGCACTATGTGTTCCATCTTTGGTAGGGGTTTTTAACAAACTAGCCTTCTCGAATCATGAAACTCAACCCAAAAATCCCACGATCGCCATCCAGAAATCCAGAAATCCAAAAATCGAGAATCGACACCGGTAAACAAAAAAGCGTTACACCCGCCGACAACGAAGCGTTATGCGTGACAATAACTGCCCAGTGAACAGTGAGAAGAATTCTCACTCTAGAATTGCTCTAGTCTCGCTCTAGTCTCCCGAACAAATTTCTTATGGTAAATAACCGACGAGACTAGAGCGAGACTATAGGGGCCCCAAGGAATGGAGACTAGAGCGATTCGGAGACGTGGACTGTGATTGTCTACAGCGTACACCAATCGTCGGCGCGGTTTCTTCCATCGATGCACAATGCTCGGGCACATGTCGGAGAGAAAGAAAACTTCAGAATATTAGATCACTTACGGGGCAACGTAATGTTGTTTTAACTTACCTTACGGACTGCAGTCAACACATACTTTATCGCAATAGCCGTGGCCACACGGGGCGAAAATTTGCGCGCAAATTTGCACATTAATGCCAAAATGTTTTCGCTTCGTGTGGCAGGGGTAAAAACCCGAAAATTTATGCCGAAATGTCAAACGTATTGTTTTCATCTGTGTTTTGGCCGCTGAAGTTGATTTCCGAATAAATTTTGCAGTTTTTAACGATTTTGTTGCTGTTGCTGTTATATTTATATTAAAAATGCAAAAACAATACGAAAAGAACCTACATTTTCGTAAATAAAGCGTTCGATAGCGTCAAGGGTTCAGCGAAAAAGTCCGCGGACGTATAAAAGTTTGACAGCGTGTAAGGGTTAAGCGAAACCGTTTTGGCATTAATTTTTTCGTTTGCGCTAGGGTTTTCGCCCCGTGTGGCCACGGCTAATCACTTTGTACCTATTCTTGTTAACTTTTCTAACACTTTGCTACACTTGCACTGCACCGTCAGCGGAACGCGTGCTTCCCTGGGAAAATTTCGACTGCCGCGATCCGGACTTTGCCGAATTTCGATCGAGGTTGCTCCGTCTCGTTTTTCTGTTCCCTTCTCTTTCGCGCTGTCGTTCGAATCGCCCTTCGACTCTTGCCCCCTTCTCACCCCTCGTAATTGAAACCCACAAGCTCGTGTTCGTTTTCGTTCCCCCTTCTTCTCTTTCCATTCCACCCTTCCCCCTCTGAGCCACGGCCCACAAGTTGGCGCGCGAAACCTCCTTCTCCTCTGGGTTTCTTCCGCTCTTTCCCCCGCTGCCTACGAACGGTTCCATAGTGAGCGTTGCATGTGCCCCTTCCTCGACCCCGTCGCAGGCAGCGGGGGTTTCGTTTTCAACCTCCTCAACCTTCCTCTCGCTGCGTCCCAGGCAGAGGGGTCTTCTCGCTGCACACTGGGTAGAGTTTACGCTCCGTCTGGCACGGCCTTTATGCGTGACAGAAACTGTCAGGTCGAGGTGACGTCCACGGTAAATCCGTCTCCCCGTCGAAACCGAGAAAAAATTTAGGAAAAAGAAACGGGAGTCGAGCGAGCCGCCTCAAAAGTTAATCAAAACCAAAGTCGACAGCACGCAAACCTTTCGCACGTCGTCCACTACTAGTTGCAAGTCTACTACGCTTAGCCACCCCGTATCAGTGCCGCAATCAGCAACATGTCGGAAGTGAAAACGTACTCGTTGGCGCAGGTGAAAGAGCACAACACGAACAAATCCTCCTGGATCGTCATCCACAACGATATTTACGACGTGACAGAGTTCCTGAACGAGGTAAACCAATTAATTGGAGGCCACGGGCATTCTCTCAGTGTTGCCAATCACTGCGGCCTGGAATTTGATTCGGGGATCGGGGTGCCACGCGGATGATGAAACCAACTCATCCGGCGCTCGCCGTAGAGAGAGGCAGGCAGGGAGGGAGGGAGCCTTAGATAAGCAAAATTAACTGCGGCTTTTTACGCCGTGTGCCGAGACCCGCTGTGGTATGGAAAGCAAATTGGAGAAATCACCAAAGATACCGATTGCGTAACGGAAAACAGATAACATTCGTAGGATAATTTTAATCGCTCGACCATCGCTTACCGCGGACCGGGTGGATTTGCATTTGCCAAACAGCGGATTTTTCGTCGGCGCATAACGTTAACTCCGAAGAACCCCATCACGTATGATCTTTAGATAGTAGACCGTCTTGAATGAGAGGAGTCTGCAAAGCGAAGACGAACCTTTGTTGACATTGGCAACCGTACGGCACGGCCGGAGCGACAACGAAAGCATATTTTTTGCATATCATCTAGCAATCGCGTCGCGTCCACCATGACCATATCCGTAAACCTGTGCAGCTGTGTTGGAGCTGCGTAGAGAAGCAAAAAGCTGCAACTCATGCTCCATGATCAAAGTTCAAGGCTACAAATGACGATGCCCACCCCCCCGGCCTGGTCACGTACCATAAATGGGAGATCTTTGAGCTACTACCCAGCCAGAGACCACCGATGAACGGTATTTGCTTTCACTAGCTCTAAATTCATGAGATCATTTATTACTTTTATGCTCGTTGTTGCAACGAGTTGTACGTCACACCATGTGTTTTTGGTTTTTGGTAAATATTTACAACTTGTGCCACGAGATGCTAGCCAGATGGTACAGCGTGCGATCTCTTTTTGAAGTTAAAAATATTCAATTATTGAGCTTG
>NC_064875.1:40873438-40890938 GCF_943734745.1 Anopheles darlingi | reverse complement strand
TAGTAGAACGGTTATCGGATTATGTGTTGTTGTCTACAGTATGTTAATTTTATTCGACCAGAACGTACGATTGTCCGGAAAACAATTGTGCTCGTTGATTTCAAAGAAGAAACAAATACACATATTGCGGTGATAAACAATCCTAAATGAGTTTCGTTTTAAATCTTTTTTCTTATATATATTTTCAACAAAAGAGCTGGTTTCATTATATTTTAAGACGAACAGTAAACAATCGATTTCGCTTCATGCGCGTTGGAATTCAACATCCCAAAAACTGGGTTACGAAAGTCAGCTGGTACCTTTTTAGCAATGCTAGGAACCGATAGAACGCCTCGGACGAATAATCTTTCGCGTGTCAGAATCAGCCCTATCAAATAGAACCTTTAGCCGGTTCGATTTTTTAATACTCATTTGTGCGCTTCTCCCGACATTATCAGTTGTTCCGTCGTCAGTAGAAGCCCCATCAGTGGTGCCTATTATTTTACATACCGGATCATTGTTTGGTCATTGGGCAGGCAGGGTACACAGCTGGTAGCGTCGTGGAAGTGTTATCAGGAGCAGGTTTACGCCATCCCAATGACGGCTATATTGCTGATTCGCTGAAGGCGAAACATAACATTTTCCACTGGCTCGCTCGCAATCTTGTGGTCAGTTTTTCATCGTGTTCAGTTACAACCAGGTCGCCGAACAGCGTGGCACCATCACAAGTTATTCGGTTTTATTAGCGCATTTTCCGGGAGTAAAAACCCGTACAACTCAATCGAATAGGACACATCACGGACATTACATTATAAGTGCATTGTGTAAAGTAGTCAAGGGTAGCCGCTAGCAAAATGTTTCGATTGCACAGAACCACTGCTACGCAGCTAAGGAAATATAAGTTGAATCGAGAGCAGATCTTGGTTCCACGAGTGACGACGAGCTCGGTTCCGGTTCAATATTCAACGGAAAATGCTCTACCGGAAAGTGCTGATGTAGTTATCATTGGTTAGTGAAATTGTATTCTACTGTTCAATACGATATGGCACCTCTTGTATTCCTCTTGGCGTCAGTGATCTACAACTTTATCGTACAACTATGAATTCAAGGGTTCTTCTGATTGTCGAAGGATAAGCTGAATTGTTTGATACATAAGACTGCTGGGATCATTTCAATCAGCTAAGAGAACAGGGATTTTGATGAGTTCGACAGACAGGGTCAAGGTATCAACGTTGAACCGGAAGGGGTCCAGCGCAGCAGCAGTGTTTACCAGAAGTAGCAGAACAAGACAGGCGGCTACCTCAAACCAGGCCGCAGCGTAGCACGGTAATCTAGTAGGCTGGTGATTGCGTGCGGACTGCGCGAGCCGCACCAAGATGATAACCTCGTGACCTCTAGTGTACACAGTCAGCATGTTCGTTTTGTACGCATAGTATAGAGTTCAACAAGTTACCGACACCGACTCCGGCCATGTGGTTTAATCTGTGTATGCATGTATGTTGTGCGAATCGATCGTTGGACTCTTGTGATCGCGGGAAGTTGTTGTGTCTGAAGGGAGGGCGCGCATCGTCCTGCATCGTTCAACGCACCGTCCCCCATGCAGCGATTCCGATAAGCACGATCCGTTTGAGTCCTGGTATTATCTTTGACCCTACCGTTAGGGGTTCCTTAGGTATTTGCAAACAGTTTGCTGTTTGCGCGTTGGGTCAAAAGGTTACCACAAGTAATTCCAGTACAGTAAATGCAGTAAATGCCCTCATCCCTTACTATCGGTTTCTTCAATGCCATCGGCCAAATAAGGTTCTGACATCCTTTTTCTCTGCTCTTCTGCAGGAGGTGGATCGGCTGGCTGCAACACGCTTTACCAGCTGGCGAAACGTGGTGTCCGGGCGGTACTGCTGGAAAAGTCCAGACTAACGGCCGGAACTACTTGGCATACGGCGGGTCTGGTGTGGCGCTTGCGACCGAACGATGTCGAGATTCGGTTGCTGGCGGCTACGCGGAATCTACTGATGCGGCTCGAGGAAGAAACGGGCCACAATTCGGGCTGGATCAACAACGGTGGATTGTTTATTTCGCATTCCCCTGAACGACTGGATGAGTATCGCCGGTTGGCGACGCTTGGCAAGTGCTTTGGTATCGATTCGCATATTCTTACACCGGACGAGGCACAGAAAGTGTTTCCGCCGCTCGATCCGTCCTCCTTTACCGGGGCGCTCTACTCACCGGGCGATGGTGTCGTTGATCCGGCCATGATGTGCAACTCGTTGACCAAGGGTGCGATCGCCAATGGTGGTCTGGTGGTGGAAGATTGCGCCGTATCGCAGATCGTAACGGGGGAGAACCTGCTCGGTATGAAGGATGTTCGTGGTGTCGTCACCGGTAAGGGTATGATCCGGACGAACACAGTCGTAAACGCGACCGGTGTCTGGGGTCGGGATCTGATCGAACCACTCGGGGTTTACTTGCCGCTCATACCGATGCGCCACGCGTACGTCGTGTCGGAGACGATGGATAGCGTACACCAGATGCTACCGAACGTGCGAGATCACGATTTTTCGTTGTACTTCCGAATCCAGGGAAAATCGATCTGCATGGGAGGGTATGAGAATAATCCGATTCTGTTGAACCGAGTACCGGGAGACTTCCATTTTGGACTTTACGATCTCGATTACTCGGTGTTTGATACGCACATCGAGGGTGCGGTGAAGTTGTGTCCTGCCTTTGGTCAGGCTGGCATTAAGAGTACTATCTGCGGGCCGGAATCGTTCACCCCTGACCATAAGCCACTGATGGGACCGGATCCGACCGTTAGTGGGTTATTCCACAGCGTTGGCTTTAATTCGGCTGGTATGATGCTTGGTGCGGGTTGTGCCGAGCAGCTTGCCAACTGGATCATCCACGAACGCCCGGAGCAGCACATGTTTGCGTACGATGTGCGCCGGTTTTCGCCCAAACAAAAGAAAGCCCTAAACTGGGCGACCGAACGAAGCCACGAGGCGTACGCCAAGAACTATAGTATTGTCTTTCCCCACGATGAAGCACTGGCCGGTCGGAATTTTACCGTTGATCCATTCCACAAGGTAACAAGATCAGTGCAGTACAGGGAGTGAGCGTCCTGACCTGATCAGCATTTCTCGCTCCTCCCCCGCAGCAAATGATCCAGTATGGCGCCGTGATGGAGGAACGTCATGGTTGGGAACGGCCTGGGTACTTCCTTGAAGATGAAACGGTCGTGGTGCAACCGTACGATTGGTATGGATACTACGATCATCCCAAGAACTCCAACACGCACTACGAGGAAGCACTAAAGGGTGATTACAAGTTCGGTTTCTCCGACCATCACGATCTAGTAAGATGATTTGTGCCGTTATCTAGCTTCGATTCTATCATCAATCTGTCGTCGTTAATTCTATCTTCCAGATCGGCGAGGAAGCACTCACGTGTCGCCACGATGCTACCGTCTTCAATCTTAGCTACTTCTGCAAACTTTTCCTAACCGGTAGCCAGGCAAAGGAGGCGGCTGAATGGATCTTTACCGCCAACTTGGATAAGCCCGTCAACAAGTAAGGTCGTCGCACACCGAGGAAGCGCGATGGCTACTAACGAGTTGTGCGCTTTATTGTCTTCGTTGCAGGACAATCTACACCTGTGCGCTGAACAAACGGGGCGGTGTCGAGGCCGATGTTACCGTTAGCATTCTGGAGTCCGGTGTTGGTGGTTTGCATGATCCAATTTTCAAGGTAAGTAGCCGGTCCCTGGTAGTAACCTTTAGTTGAGCTACGAATGTGATAATTGCTTGCAGGGTCGTGGGTACTACATCGTGGCCGGAGGTGCATCCGCTTATCACACCAAATGCCACATTCTGGCGGCGATCCAGGAGAAAGCGTTCCGGGCCGTCGTGAGCGATCACACCGAGGAGCTCGGAGTGCTCTCGATTCAGGGCCCCAAGAGTCGTGATATTCTGCAGAAGATCACAGACTTTGATCTGTCGAACGATGAAGCGTTCCCACCGAACTCCACGATGGTGCTGACGATCAAGATCAATCCGCACTACAGCTGCCAGGTGCGTGTGCTGCGCGTCAGCTTCGTCGGTGAGCTCGGTTACGAGCTGCACATTCCGGAGGAATCCTGTAACGACGTGTACAACGTGCTGATGAAGGCGGGTTATAAGGATAATCTGCGTAATGCCGGTTACCGGGCGCTATACTCGCTCAGCAGCGAAAAGGGTTACCATCTGTGGGGTTACGATCTGCGCACGGATGATACACCGATCGAGGCGAACCTGGGTTTCGTTTGTCGTAAGAAGGGTGATTACCAGGGCAAGGAGGTGGTCGAACGTCAGCTAGCTGAGGGTGTGACGCGTCGATTGGCATTCTTCACACTCCGGGAACAGGTGAGAGCTGGTCGAGGGTCCTTTAAAGGGGAAATCACGTCCTTGATGCAATGACTTCCCTTGTGTTTGCAGGTACCGATCTGGGGATTGGAAGCGGTGTACCGTGATGGCGAGATTGTTGGTCATCTGCGACGGGGCGAGTACGGTTACACACTGCAGAAACCGATTGGCCAGGCGTACGTGCAGCGTACGGATGGGGCTGCCATTACGAGTGATTTCCTGAAGTCGGGACGCTATCAGATCGAAGTGATGGGCAAATTGTACGACGCCGATTGCCATCTGAGAAGTCCGTTCGATCCTAAGGGTCAACGAATGCTCGGAATATACAAATAAATTATGCGCTTCTCGCCACTTAAGTGTCAACCGAACCGATCGGGCCCATCTCTTCCCCTTTCCCTCTCTGTCTGTCGAAGTTCTAGGGATTTATGGCCTTTTGAGCGGGTTTTGCATAATTTACGATCGACTCCGCTCCGTTTTCATGCACGCACGCACGGTAGAACTCGATGTGAAACGATTAACCACAAATCTCGTGAGGCGTTAGGCCACGCGGTGCGGTGACCGCACCTTCGCTCTGGTTTCGGTTCCGGATGGGACGTTGTCATTCGATACGCTTCGTTACACTTTCTTCGAGAGCGAGAGAGGACTGACGTACGACGCTTTCCCGGACAAGGACACTTCACTCGTTCTCACTGGAGTTCTCGGTGCAGTAGTAATAGGATCTTCGTGAGTTGCAGGACTTCGAAGATCGAGAAAGAAAAAAGAACTGGGAAATCCTGGGCCGATGGGCCATCGCGGGTGCGTTCCTTTCGAATGGTCTGGGTTAACTGCACTCTTCGGCTACGACCCGGACCGGCTTCGGTTCGGTAATAAATTGTTCCTAATTTGTCATAAATTTTTACAGCTCGTTCCACGGTGACACGCGACACGGCGCGACTATGGCGCGAGGTACTAATGTGTGGCATTTAACGATTTCCGATCGCCTGCTTTCTCTCTCTTTCTTTTCTCTTTTTTATCATCTGCTTGTACGATTCCTATGCAGATTACCAATTTGAAAATGGCTTTTTCTTAACTCGAAAAGAACTGTCCAATCCGATATTCTCAAGAGACCTTTCCACTAATCAAAGAAGTCAATGAACGACCACTAAATACCTCTAAATACTTGACTCAAATGAATAGGAGTTTAATTTTTCATTTGAATTTTCCTTTGCATCATTTCCGTGTCACAAGCGTGACTTTGTGATTGGTCGAAAGCATCACGCTTGCTCAGCATCCGTTATAAGCTCCTCCCACGAGTTGAAGATTAAAATTAGAACCGTTCGCACGGTTGGCACGCGGCGTGAGGATATATCCTCGCAGTCCACCGATAGTCTGGCGCGATGGCTAGACCGTGAAACAGTTCTACAATCATTTCTCAACTGGCAGTGCGAGCACTAATGAAGGATAATCCATACGAAGGATACTTTACAAAGTAGTTACAGTGTGTGTTTGTTGTTCAAAATAATATGATTAAGATTAGAGTGACCGCGGCTGGTGCAACTATGAATAGTATTTCCAGTGCAGTATTTTAGTGACATTTGGTGTGAGGTTTAAAAATATTGCAACAATAATAATTGATCAGAAGCTAATTGTTTTCGTCAGTCGATTGTAATCGGTGACATCGGTTAGAAAGTGTAGTGATCATTGGTGATCGTAATTGCAGCTACAGCGATCAGTAAAATGCCGAAACGAAAACGAGCTCCCTCACCAAAGTACGATCTGCTCGAGGATGGCTTCGATGATGATCTCAGCTCAAATGGTAACTAAAGCGTCGGTCCTCATTAATAATATGTTGATTTACTAACGAATATGTAAAGTAAACTCTATTTGGGCGGAAATGTTAGGACAAACATATTCGATGCTTATGTATTTTTTTCGAACATTAAGGTTCCAATTCCAAAATAATTCTTCTCTATCAATATTAATCAATATTTGTTACATCACACTTCATTGACAAAAAGAGACAAACATTTGTTAATGTGCAAAGAGTCTTTTTTTAGTTTTGGATCAGTTACTTTTTGAATGATTGCGATTGGAATTTTACCGTACCATTGAATAAGATTGTAAATTTTACAAAAGTTAGTTTTAGATTATCTGTAACAATAGCAGCAGAATACGGCGATTAAGAAATATAATTTTTATAAGCAGATAAGTCAAATCGATTAAAAATTTCAATTGCTTCGATGCAGTCGTTTATTTCTTCGTTTAAATAAACGAGGGTTGATATTTTCATCCGAAAAATGAGCTTTAAACTTAGCTTAAACTTTAAACTATTTAAATTTATTTTTCCCCAATATCCTAATTCATCTACTTTTGAAATTCTTCAATGAATTTGGGACATTATGCTCAATCTGTACGTAAAATTTAATTTACAATCCAAATATAGCTTTTTTCTCAACCATGTTTGCAACTACCACGACATCATTAAAAAGGAGGATATGAAATGTGAATGCACTAGCCTAATGCACTAGCCACTAATGAAATTTCTACTTTTTGCATTTTTTCGCGAATGCTTATCCTTTCAAGAATGTTCTATGAAATTTTTGAATAAATCAACGAAAAACTAACAGAGATATTGATTTTTGAAAAACCGACTTGAATCAATACATCTCGCTACATTAGGAAGGTTATACGAAAACCTACGTTTCCAAAGACGGTGCACATCGTTGCATAAAAACTATTGGACTATTCGATTTGAACTTTTGAACACTTTATCTCTACACTAGTTACTAGGTAGCCCCGTCAAGTTTTCATAAGAAATATTTATTTTTGCATTTACACAAAACTTGTTTTTCGAGGCAGAATCGATCACCTAAAAAAATACAGTTTGGCAGATTTGCCTTTCTAGATTGAATACTATGAATGTAGTTTTGTTGCTTAATCTGAAATTTAGGCAAAAAAAATAATTTGAGTGATTTCGTCAAAAAAAAACTTCAAAAATGACCCTTTTTAAAACCCCAAATTAACCTTAGCTCTCCGTTTAAGAATAAACGCATAAGCTACTCAATTGATGCGGCATAAATGTACTAAAAATCAATTGTTTTTACCACATAAACTTGGAGCATCCACTTTGCTTTTCTGCCTTATCCAGATGACAAACCAGACACCCCGATACAACGGAATGCAGCGAACGCACGGGAGCGGGCGCGAATGCGAGTGTTATCGAAGGCATTCTTTAATCTTAAGCGCAACATCCCGTGGGTACCGGCGGACACGAAGCTCTCCAAGCTGGACACGTTGCGGTTGGCCAAGAACTACATCAACTATCTGGCTGCCACACTCGACGGTCAGTCGGTGGAGGATTTTTCCTCCAATCTAGCGCAACCACCAAAGACGGTAAGTCCACAATCGCGCAGCAGACGACCGGTACATCAATCGTTGATTAACAGTTTAACCGGATCCATAACGCGGTAAGCCGTCTGGGCGATAGTTTGTGACGTAACGGCGTAATCTCGGTTTGGTTGAGGGGTAAATTTAGCCAACAATACTGATCGCCCCTGCCATCGAGTATAATACGAGTGCTTACGAGTGCTGGGAAACGATCAGCGCTGATCGTTTCCCTCCACCATCTTTTACACCCCAGAAGTAACACAAAGACGCTCGACGATGTGCCAGGTGGATCGCATCATCCGTGGCTGCGTGGTTGGCTCCCTCGCGTGAAGATGCTTCCTGATCGACGCGTCCTGCGCTAAGAGTTCCCGCGATCGGGCCTCTCCCGCCCCCCCGTTTACCGACCCGATCGGCGCTGCTATAACTTTTCATCTCGAAATGTGATGTTTACAAGTCATTAGAGCTGAACAAATAGACGCGACGCGATCCTTTTTTGTTGTTTAGTTTCTTCTTCTGCCCAGAGTCTTTTCGATGGTCGCACGCTTAATGTGCCGCCACGCTAGCAGTTGAGCGACGCGCGTGTGATGGGCACTCGAAAGGCTAATGAGTCATTAGTAAATGCACTTCCTCCTCCCAGCAGGCCCAGGCGGCGGCGACGGCGGGATTTAGGGTGGTGCAGGTGACACAGATCAGACGACCGACCGGAGGATTGATAGGCGTTGATAGGGGATTCGCTCGAAACGTGAAAAATCCTATTTATGAAAAGCCTATGCCTCCAGGCAGAATAGAACAGTTTTCGCGCTTTCAAGTCAAGCAGGACTCGACGTCCGTCTTCGACGGAACGGCGGTACCATGACGGAAAGATGATGTAAATCTGGCCACGACACGAGAACCGTAGAGCCGTTGGAAATTTGATGCTTCGACGCGCTCTTATGATGGATTGCGGCTGCCATCGGGATGCCGTTTGCGTGGTGGCGGCTATAGGCCGAGGTTTCCCTTTTCCACGCCATTCTACTTTGAACCATAAAGACCTGCATGGCGCATGATGGTGGTCACGTTAGGAGATAGCGTGGTCTCTCGCTCACACACTCAATCCTTTTGCTCCGGACGGACCTCACAGACAGATTAATTGTGAAACAAATGTCTTGTTTACAGGACCACTGAAAAGCGATATCCAAACAAACACTTGGCCGTCATGTAAACACACTCCGCCCTTTCCCGGGGGTGTAACAATGAAAAACGCGTCCACAGCCACAGGAAGAAGACCACGAAGAATGTGGAATGATGATCACGCTTCTATCGCTTGTTAGTCGATCGTCTATGGAAAATTCAGACTAGGAATGGCCATCTTTTATGACGATCTCAACACGATCAGGATGGTTTTTCATGAATATGGCGTTTGATCAGATGCTTAACATGAAAACCTTTTCATTTTACATATGATCGTATGATCATTAGACGTAGTGAATGTTTATTAAATATCCTGTAAGGATGTATCGACAGCAGATGGTTGCATCATGGGACACTCTGTGTCGAAACGTCCACATCTCAAGATTTCCGGCACCGATTCCGTTGCAACAGCCCAACTTCCGTATAAACACTTAGGAAGTGTTTATTTTGTTTCCAATTGTCTAGCAGACAAGAACCGTCCATTTTCCATACATACGCCATTTGCAAGGTACTTCAATGAAAATATCATATTACCCCGCACTGGAATGAGTCGGCGAGGGTCGATCTCGTGGATCGAAGATTGCGTCCGTTGGGCAAGACTCGAGAGACGACACATTGGTCCTCATATTTGGTATTAAATTCTAGGGCGCAGTATTGCTAACGCACAAATTTCGTTGTTTGATCATCCCTTCTCGACAGGCATGGCCGTTCATTTTCCAGCAAGTTCAACCACACCCGGAACCGGCCAAATCGAAACAACAGCAGCAGCAACCGTCCTTCGGTCCATCCACTACGCCACCGACACCGAATGCGGCAAATGTCGGTCAAATCTCGGGTGCGGTTGATCAAAAGTGGAGCGACTACGCAAAGGATGGCACTTGTCGTGACCCGTCGGCCGGTGTCGGCGGATCGGAAGATATCGAATCACAAGGAAGCAGCGTAAGCCCTCCGAACCGGCTTCATCATCGTACGGGGACAACCACGGGCAGCAGCATGGTTCGATTCTCGGAAAGCCAAGCCGTGTCGTCGAGCGGTATGGAAGGTGTCAACGACTACGACGGGGGTGGTTTTGGGGAGCCAATGGTTGTCTGTGCTGCGCCGCAACCCCAACACCAACTACAGCGTCAGCAGGTACTCCATCAACAACACCATCAGTCTCATCTACATCAGCATCATCATCATCAGCAGCAGCAGCAGCAGCAATCGCAACAGCATCATGAACATTCGATGGTGCAACATCAAGACCATCATCAACATCATCATCATCATCATCATCACCAGCATCAGCTGCATCAGCAGTATGCTGCTGGTAGCTCGATGACCGGTGGACAATCGCACAACGGTGGATGCCACCTCGGGAGTGGCATACCAGCGTCTTACCAGCGGCAGCAGCACATGACTTCGATCGGTGGTGATTGACGAGACCACCGGACAGAGTTGGGAGGAAGCAGTGCGCTGCGTCGATGGGAAACACCTGTATTGTATTTAGGGGACATTCTTTTCTGTCTGATATGTACCAGAACCAAAGTATTAAATTGTATTGCTAAACTCATTTTCGGCCCAAAAATAAATATGCAACGAATGCCTGGAGAACACCGTATGTTCTTCAATTTTTTATGGAATTTTGCGACTTTTCTTTGAATCATATCTAGTTTAAATTCTTTCCTCTTGAATAACGTTTCAAAATTAGTAAAAGAGAATGAAGAGTACGCTTGAATAAATGAAGGAATTGTTTTCAGTCATCAGACGTTTGACTTTTTCCACGCATAAGGACGAACGAACCGTATGTTTATCAAATGTTGATTATTCGTGGATAAACTGATCGTCAGATGGTATTTATGAAGGTTTATGTGAAAGGTATGCCAGTATCATGGTTGAAATAACTGTATCCTACTCCTACGCAAGCCTTACTGTTCCCCAAATCCTCCAGACATAATGTTTTCCATGATCATAGCACATTATTGGCCATAGCAAAAGTTAGTAATCCTAATTAACAAAGGGAGATCGTAAGATGATAGTATTCAGGTGTGCAGCCTATCAAAAATATCGCAAATACGTTGTTCATTACTATTCATTACTCAAGTTCTACACATGCGAGGGAACTGGAAACAAAGCCTCAACATTTGTTGAGGAAATAAATAATTCAAGTTTGCCTTGCTAAAAATCGCACGATTAGTAGGGTCTGATTTTCTTCTTCAGGGGAATTCTTTCCCGGGAATCCCGTAATCCGTTATGAAAAATTGAATTTTAAATGAACCAACTGCAACACAACTTCTTCTATACACTGTACCACACCACACGCACACAAAGGCGAGCGTTACCAACACATACGCGTCTTTTTTGTGTACGTACACGAACCCCGATTTGACAGCCTGCAAGCACGTTTTCCAGCCGCGCAGATTTAAAAAATAATAAATAATACCTGTTCGTGGCGTTTTCCGAGTGAAAATCCGGCTTTTCCGTAGTTTAAGGTGTTCCACGAATCATGTCGGCGCGGGAGGACGATGACCGGATGGAGGTAGCGGAGGATCAGAACATCGAGGATGCCATTCTCGAAGACGCAAGCGATGAGGAGGATAAAGAAGAGACCACCAACGGCGGAGGCGGTGGCGGCAGGTCAAAAGCGAAGGTTTATCTACCCGGTCAGGCACTGGACAATGACGAGGAGCTGGTCTGCGATGAGTCGGCCTACATTATGCTACACCAGGCCCATACCGGTGCTCCGTGTTTGAGTTTCGATGTGGTTCAGGATCCGCTCGGAGACGATCGGGAAGAATTTCCACTGACGGCGTTCCTCGTGGCGGGAACGCAGGCGGCCCGGACCCACGTGAACGGGGTGATCGTGATGAAGATGTCCAACATGAACCGCACACAACGTGAGAAGGATGACGATGAGTCTGAGGATTCGGGCGAGGAAAGCGATGACGAAGATGTGGGAGGTGATGGCAAAACGCCGAACCTGAACTGTGCACTGATCAAACATGCCGGCTGCGTGAATCGGTTGCGCGTAACCACCTTCAACGGGACACAGTACGTGGCGAGCTGGAGCGAGATGGGGCGCGTACACATTTACAACATCAACGAGCAGTTGGCGGCGGTCGATGATAATCACGCCTGTCGTACGTACCAACAGAACAAGGTTGGCGATGGAGTGAAGCCAGATTTTACGTTCTCCGGACACCAGAAAGAGGGCTTCGCCATTGACTGGTGCCCGACGACGCGCGGTATGCTGGCCACTGGTGACTGTCGACGTGATATACACATCTGGCGCCCAAACGATAAGGGTTCGTGGAACGTAGATCAACGACCGCTCGTCGGCCATACGGATTCGGTCGAGGACATTCAGTGGAGTCCGAACGAAGCGAACGTTCTGGCATCCTGCTCGGTGGACAAATCCATTCGCATCTGGGACTGTCGAGCGGCTCCCTCGAAAGCTTGTATGTTGACGGCAGACAACGTGCACGAGAGTGATGTCAACGTGATTAGCTGGAACCGGAACGAACCGTTGATAGCCAGTGGTACGTAAGATCGGGATGGAATATGTTAAGGTCACATTTCGAGTTGTTGCTCTCTAATCCATTGCTGGTACTTCTTTCAGGTGGCGATGATGGTGTACTGCATATATGGGATCTGCGTCAGTTCCAGACGAAAACACCCGTTGCCACGTTCAAGCACCATACTGACCACATTACGACGGTCGAGTGGCATCCGAAGGAGTCGACCATTCTTGCATCCGGTGGAGACGATGATCAGATTGCACTCTGGGATCTTTCGGTGGAGAAGGACGAAGCGGAAGCGGAGATGAACGATGATCCGAACCTCAAAGAGCTTCCACCGCAGCTGCTGTTTATCCATCAGGGGCAGAAGGAAATCAAAGAGCTGCACTGGCACCCACAGCTCAAGGGTGTCATCCTGTCGACCGCCCACAGTGGATTCAACGTTTTCCGTACGATAAGCGTGTAGTTTACACGATTTTGTTGAATAAAGCCAAATGGCTCTTCGGGCTTTATTTACACGATCGCACAATATTCGGCGTCACTTGGCTGTGATTATGACTCATCTGGTTCCGTGACACGATTGATCATCGCAAGATTCACCAAATGTCTCATCGTGGGTCGCCCGTGTGGACAGTTCTGTGAAGAAATAGAGAGGGAGGAATACAGAGATAAAACCGAAAATCTTCAAAAGGTAATGGATTGTAGTAAGTCTCCTAGTTACCCATGGTTGCTCGATCTCGCCCATGTGGCGCACGAGACGCTCCATTTCGCGCACCGACAGCGCCGTACCGATCATGACCGATTTACGGCAGGCACGGGAGGCAAACATGGCACGTACGCGTGATGGCCGGCACACCGTTCCAGGTGCATCCTGCAGCATAAAGATCAGCTCATCGATATCCTCTTTGCCAAACTCCCAGTTCCGGCTGAATGGTTTGGCAATGAGCCGCACCTTGCGTGTCGTTTCAGCGGCACCATCGATCTCAAACTTAAACCCATTCATCTCGAACACATCCAGATTGTCGATCAGGACCATCTCGTTGACCGCCGTCAATTCGAGGGGCTGCGCTACCACCAAGCGCTGATTCTGCAATACCGTGGTACGCTGCAGATCCTCAAAGTTGTACTTCTCATCCGTAGCATGCTGATCGACGATGAACAAATCATCACCGAGACGACATACGATAAAACCAAGATTGAACTGGCCCACGATTTTCATTGCCGCGAAATCGGCTTTCGTTATTTCCGTCTGCAGCTCGTTTTCGGCCGCCTTGTTGCTGGTTGGATTGATCTTGCTCTTGAACCGGACCCGGGTTAGTGAGCACCGGTTTGCGATCTTTTCCGCTTGCAATTTATTTTCACGCTCGATCAGTGGTTCCAGGGTGTCAAGCGATACCAGAAGCTGGTGATGGTTGCGTTTGCGCAACTCATCTTGCTCATCCTCCTCGTCGGATGGAGCCTCGTCGATTATGATTGTTTCGCCGTTCATACAGTCGCTTAATTCTTGTTTAATTGCACTTCCTTCATTCCGAGATGCATCAAATAGTGCAATCGATTCGCTCGAAGACGTTTGCTCGACGGTACAGCTGAGTTTTGATACCATCTGGGACACGGACTCCTGTGAGGAGGTTCCTCCGCTGATGAGTTCTCTCGTCAATAATGGTGACGTTGGAGGTAGCACATCCGTAGCCGAAGCAGGAAGTTCTGTTTGAGTGCATCTTATAACACGAACGGATTCATGTTCTTCAGCTGATTGAGTTGGTTTCTCAGTAGGTAGTTCACTTCCTGATTCCGGACGTAGAATCGTTAGATCGTAAGGATTGTCTTCATTCTTTATCATTTTGATCGATCGTGTCCGGTGCTCCTCATCACACATCGAGTCATTTTGTCCACTAGAGTCGCCGGCACTGGCAGAGGTTGTTGATGTGGTTCCGAGAAAATTTGATATTTTCTGCAAACCATTAGACGTTCCAGTTCGTTTACGCTTCAAACCCGTACCAGAACCACTTGCTTTCGGAACCTCGAAGGTGAACTGCATTTCGCTGGCGCTGCAACTGTCAATCCCCTTCTTCTCCAGCTCATCCTCCGCTTCGTCCTCATCACCCTCCTTATCCGAAGGCAGCGAGAGATTCATGAGGCGACTCGAATCGCTGAGATTCAAATTCTGTACCTTGAAAGAGGACGGCACGTTACCGAACGTTTTCTTGATCGATTTGCGAACCGCGAGCATGATGATCTTCTCCTTGTTCATCAGCACCATCCGTTTGTCGGGTGTCAGATTCACGTCCACCTCCGATCGATCGAGTTTGAGGTTGAGATAGACGAAGGGTTGCTGGTGAACGTTGTAGCGATGGTACGCATCGTTGATGAGCTTGCTGATCTGCCGGGGTTCGCAGGGCCGTGAGTTGACGAAGTAAAACTGTCGATCCTTGCTGCTACGCCCAGCACCGTGCGCACAGCTCGAGATGTAACCCTCGATCGTGTACTGCGAGAGATTGAAGTTGTCTACCTCTTCCTGTGTGAGCGCCAGACTTTCGTCGAAATCACTCTCGTCCAAATCCTGGATTTTCCCGTTGCTTCCGATCGCTGGCTTCAGCTCCAGCAGATCGGCCGTTTGCCGTGGCCCAAACAGCGCCGTGACATTATCGAGCACGCGTTGTGAACCGGGCGTGCTCATGATGACCGATTTGGCTCCTTTGGCGCTCTGATTCGTGCAAATGATGCGCACTCCCACCGAGACCAGACAGTAGGCTTGCAGGATCTGGCACATACGCAAGAACTCACGCTTGATGTTACGCTGAAACTCCTTCTTTCGCACGGGTAGTGTCGAGAATAGGTTGGTAAGCGTAACAGTCGTACCGAGGGGGCGGGCGCATGGTTCCTTACGCTGTATGCGCCCTTCGTGATTCAGCGTTAGCTTGGTGGCATGATTTGCCGTACTGTGGCGCGTCACTATGACCATATCCGATAAGGCACAGAGTGAACTGAGCGCTTCGCCCCGGAAACCGAATGTTTCGATCGATTCAAGGTCCGTAAACTCCTTAAGCTTCGACGTATGGTACTTGGCCGCTGCAAGGGATAGTATTTGAGTACAGTTTAAATGAAATCTAGTAACACATAGCATGCGCTCCACTAAAACTTACTCAATCCTTCAAAGTTTTTCTCTTCCACGCCGCTTCCGTTATCTGCGACCTCGACCAGCTCCGAACCGTGCTCGCGGAGTTTCACCTCGACCAGTGTAGCGCCCGCATCGAGAGAATTCTCCACCAATTCCTTAACAGCGATCGCTAAATTCAGAACCACCTACAAGGCGAACACGTTTTCAAACGTTTGATTCCAGTTCCGGGTGGATTCGAGACTCACCTGGCCGGAGCATATTTTGTGCACCGTTTCCTTATCGATTGCGTTAATCTTCCTCGATTCCGCGGTCGTAGCCGGCAGGACCGTTCCCTCCTCAGCCATTTTCAGACTCAGTTTTATGTTTCGGGCAAAACAAAATCGAAAAATTTAACACAAAACGTTTCACATATTTTTTAGGTTGATGTTTCCAACCGCTTGCTGAATGCTGGTTGAATATGTTCGTTCCCTTAGGTTACTAAAAACATTTTCCGTAATCTTAATTGCAGGAGCTTGCCGTGATGCTGGCTGGAACGAGAATTCGATCGTTAAAACAGATTCTTGCTGAATCGCGAACCTGAAAACTTGCCGGTTGCAGTTTTGTACGGGTCACGGTTTTAAAGCCGGGAAGGCCTACTTTTCCTACGGGAATGACGACGAGAGTGGACGCTTATTTACTCTTATCACCCTTTTTTATCACGAAATCGTTCAAAAAAGTTTAAAAACTCCACTTTTTGCCGCGATTTTTTAACCAAAACAAACAACTTTGCAGCGCGCATTTTGGAAGCAGTTTATAACTCGGGATCGGGAGTCATAACTCAGAATTCAAATTCCTCCGTTGGCGGTATTTTTTTCTTCCTTTTTTGCGAAAAATGCTCATTTTTTTTTAACTAAATTCTTAAGAGGACTAGCTAAATCCATCCATCCCACATAGGCCACAAGATCGATACATAAGAGATAGAGAATGCAGATCGAAAGCATAAGCAAACATTTGAAACGGAAGTCTGAGCACACGGAGGAAAGAAACAAAACTGGGGATTTATTACATTGACGATATTGGGGATTTATTAAAAAACATATGTTAACAAAACAATTTAAAACCATGCCCCATCCATGTCCAAACCAACCATGTTAAACACAGTTAGAATTCATCATCGCCGTAGTCGTACTCATCGGCCAAATCTACCGTGTCGCCGGCCACCTCTTCGTAGTCCCTTTCGAGACAGGCTAGATCGTCGCGAGCTTCCGCGAACTCGCCTTCCTCCATGCCTTCCCCAACGTACCAGTGTACGAAGGCACGCTTCCGGTACATGAGATCGTACTTATGGCTCAGCCTGGCCCAAGCCGTCGAAATAGCGGTCGAGTTCGAGAGCATACAGACGGCACGCTTTGGCCGAGCCAACTCGCTGCCCGGCAATACCCAAGGAGGCTGATGGTTGATACCAATCTTGAATCCGGTAGGACACCAATCGACAAAGTTAATGTGCCGCTTGGTTTTGATAGCGGCAACCGCCGAGTTGGTGTCCTTGGGCATCACGTCACCCCGAAAGAGCAAACAGCAGGCCATATACTTGCCCATCCGAGGATCGCACTTGACCATTGTGTTCTCGGCCGTGAAGCAAGCATTCGTGATCTCGGCCACTGAGCTGCTCTCGTGGGACGCCTTCGATGCAGAGATCAGCGGTGCGTAGGACACGAGCGGATAATGTACCCGCGGGTAGGGTACCAGATTGGTTTGGAACTCGTTCAAATCCACGTTCATTGTTCCATTGAAACGCAGAGAAGCCGTCGTCGACGATACCACCTGGGCAACCAGCGCGTTCAAATCGGTGTATTTAGGACGATCGATCTGGAGCGTCTTGGAGCATATTTCATACGTGGCCTCATTGTCCATGATGAAGCAGCAATCGGATGTATTCATCGTTCCGTGCGTACACAGCACACTATTGTAGGGTTCAACGACAGACGTCGATAT
>NC_064875.1:40840938-40863438 GCF_943734745.1 Anopheles darlingi | reverse complement strand
GCTTGGTTGAATATTGAAATTGCACGATTGAATGACCTAAACACGTTTACCAAACATCCAAAGCAAAAAGGCAAACAACTATGTTTATCTTAGATTTCTTCTTCAACTTCAAATAGAATTAGGAGAGAACCATTTTAGTACGAACGATACACGATGCCAACATAGCAATACCAATTAGCTCTGCTGGTAATTGTACTGGTGTTCGTTTAGTTTCTACAAGCTCTAATCTATGGATTATGTTTGGTGTTTTTTTTAAATTTAAGTCGACTATTAGATTTAGGTACTCCCCCAATCTGAAATTTTCCTCCCATAGACAGTCATATTTGAAGAGGTATTTTAGAATAATGTTTAAGAGATAACAAACTTACAATAACAATAATATTGGAATTTGTTTTGCGAATTCGCGTGCACAATTTCATTGCAATGACATTTTTAATCGAGACTAAGAAATACGTGCTCCGTTCTTCAAGTCTTACTGGTTTGAAATGTAACCACAGCTCTATATTATTTAGTATCAAAATCGTAACCATCGTAAATCGTGATAGTAAAAAACCGAGGCATTTTAGTAAAACACTGTATAGAACCAGGATAATAAAATTTTGTTTCAAATAAATTTTAATATTTATTATTTTTGCATAAGATACAGTTCTTTTGCCGAGTGAAATAGCGCGAAAATCATCTGAACGCTGAGTTTTCTGTAAGTCAATTGCACTAGGACGCAGCATAAGAAAAGTTATAAACCCCTACAAATAGGAAGTTTGGTGTACTAACACAACAGCTTATGCAAATATGTCTTTACCATTTTCATTCATAGGTGGATCAAGCGAGAAGTACGTGTTCGGTTAATACCATTATAAATGTCTTTTCATCCGTCAAATATTTAATTTCAAACATACGTAAGTTCTTCAAGGTTTTTATCTCTTTATATTATCGCTCATGTTGAGTTTCAAGGGTTGCAAAAGCATTCATAGCACGCATTTCTTATATCAATAAAAGGATATAACAGTCATCGTTTGTTGGTAATAACATACTGTGAAAACGCTCCATCAATTTGAACTTGTGAATCCATTTTTTCGACGTAATAAATAAAAGAAATGCTAGGAATTGACTGATGGCTCTACTTGTATCGCAAGATACACTAAGTAGAGCATAATAAAAAAGGATCGCGGGATTTGGAATATGAGTATCCCTCGAATAGATTAAAAATTAAACCAAGCATTAGATAACCGTTTGCTGCTTGCTTCATTGATTTATATCGGATAGCCATTGATGAAGAAAATTGAGTGATTTTACAATGACGAGCGCTAAAAATTATTGTATTTAGTAAAGTGATGTTATTTTAATAATGTAACTAAGACCGCGCGGATACATTAAACAGCTTATCTGAGTAATGTTTCCGAACGCCCCGTTCAACAATCTTGGCTATGATAGATTATCACTGTTTAGCATCGTTCGGACATGGACTTCATCTGAAAAACACAGAACAATTCATCTCCAAAACAAAAAATACGAATAATGTGACATCGAATGGTTTCTGGAACGAAACTGAGACAGAAAGGAGTTGTATTGGAAATTACCAGAAATTGAACAGTAAGATGGACCAAAATTGTGTGTAGCTAGCTACGTTTACTATTAATAAATAATACAAGTTAACTTGCTTAAATCCAGATTTAATATTACACACGAATAAATTAAACATAAGAGAAGCATATGTTTAATAACTAAGTCTTATTTTTGATAAGGTAGTTCGAAGGTGGTTACTTTTGAAAAGGTGCAACGACGTTTTCTTCTCGCATATCTTTTAGCAAATTCAAGAAATGAGTACAAGACTTTTTTATTAGTATAAATAATTCACAATTGCTGCATAGCAATCACTGGCTTCATTTCTTAGCCTGAAGAAAAAATTGGCAATTTCTTTGTAAAAAGTGTCACAATTTATTTTAACCCGTATCCATCTGTTGGTGTTGTAGTATCCCACCGACTAAAAAACGAAATAAACTTTAGATGTTAAACGCTGGCAAGCAAACTGTTAAACCTTATTGAAACCTTAAGGATGTTCACGAAAAAAGCCTTTAAAGTCCATAAAAAACAAACCACTTATTGTAGTCTGTCTTCTGGCTGAAGTACTATTTACTTTGTGTATTCTGGGAAAAGAAAGTTAAAACGATGAAAGTATGGCGCGCTATACTGTAATACAACGATAAGAGATGGTACCCGATCCGGCTATAGCAACTTTATCGGTCGAACTCATCGAACACATCGAACACAGCTAAGCCAAGTGCACCCGTTGCTTACCCTTTCCGTATCTTTCCGATGGCTTGCCGCCATTTTTCGGCCATCCTGAAGCTGGACGGCACCGTCTCGTGCCTCGGGTACCCAGCCCTCGGCACCGCTCGATTGTTGCCCACCTGAATCTCGCTGAGCTCAACAAACAACAATACCACCACACCAACAGTAACCAACAGAGAGGGGGAAAACACAACAACAAAACCGCGAAGAAACAATCACTAGAATACACTCCCTGGTGGGCTCTGCTGCTGTTGGGAAGCTGTTGACACTTTCTATATCCTTCGCTTCTCTTTTTTTCCCACTCTCGTCCACCAGTGCACCACCTCTGCGGCCACCAAGGTGGTGGGTCAAGTGCACTTCCGACCCGTGCGCGAGCTTTACGCCACCTTCATTCGGTACAGTACAGTGTCACCGTGGCTATTGTTTCGACATGTTTGCGTAGCACTTAGCACTCGCCGGTGCAAGGGACCGCTTCCGACCGACCTCCAGGAAGGGTACCTGGAAGGAGAGGACAGTGTTCCTTCTTTGACATTCGACACACGCACACACACACCGAGACACAGTTAGTTGCGGATGAGTTCTCACTGGAATCCACTCGAGCGCACCATCGCCCCGAGAGGATCCGCTGTTTGATGTACTTAGTTAGAAATGGCTTTCGCGACACTCCTAGTCCTGTGCTCCTGGTCCTGTGCTTTGATGACACTTTCACTATTTAGCTGTGGTGGGGCCACCGGCGAACAACATTGTTTGTTCAGCAATCTGCATTTTGAATGCAGTAGCAGAGGTAGTACACGATTGAAGTGAGCTATTGATCCACTTAGTGCCGGGGACTGAATGTTTAAATAAAATTATACAGTGCGTTTGCCTCAAAATGCACCCATCATCTACCATTTGCTGTGGGGGTTGAGTGGGGTGTTAATACGATTGTCAATACTCTCTCGCTCTCCGGATCGGATTATCATATCCTCTATATCACTTATGTAAATACGCATCAGCATAATAGACCGCCTAGCGGTGCTAGCGTGCAAGAGCGCCGGTTAGTTAAGCATAATTTATGCAGAGCGGTGCCAGCTCCCATGCTGCTTGCAGCATCCTCGAAGTGGTGCTTGACATTTATCGCCGTGACAGGAAACCGGACCGATTAGAGTGCAATCTTCGTCCTCTCATTCGCCCCCGAGGTGGAGGAGAGTATTCTGTGCTTTCATTATGCCTCCAGCTAATTGCCAAGCGAAAGGAGAAGGTGGCTACTGCCTGGTGCATCGGGGCGAATCGGGTCAGCCGATCGATCACGATATCGTGATCACTGGTTCGCGAATGTGTAAAGAAGCTGCATCATCAGCAGCGACGTGCCGACGGACACGATATCCTGTGAAGTGCACGAGTGTTTCGTGATTTTATCACCGTTTTTGTGCCCCCTGCAACTTGCGACTTGCGAAAGGGTGCTCCGGGTGCTGCTGGCTGCCTCGAATCGTGTCATGCGGCTATCGTTGTACCGTCGCTTTAATGCAATGTTCGCTTTAACTTCTTTCATCCTGCAAAAGGAGGGAGCTAGCACAACTCATATGTATGTATAAAGCGATCGACACACGAGGGATGAGATATAATTACTTTCCATCGTTGTACGACACGTTCAGCCACCGCGGGCCCACAGGACATACGATAGGCCAGAAGCAAAACCCTCAACGCTTCGCAGTTATTGAATCATCGCCTCGTATCCTCAGCCGGTTAGCTTGGTCAGCTGCTACCGCCGCGTAGCAGCACCATGTTTGAGGTTAATTACTTTGATGACGAGCGGCTAGCTGTTCCTCGCGGCCCGAGCCTGAATGATGTCAGATTGACAGACAGGAACGGGGAACGGGATTCCATGGCCAGGACGGCCAGGGCATAAGCGAGCCGGGTGCAGCCGCTTATTAGTAGGTGACCGCAAATGGCGTACCGTCATTTCCGGCACACGTGGCATCCCCGACTAACTAACCAACCAGCCGACCGCAAGCCCTTCCGGCGGCGAGGTGATAATAAAGTTTTAATGGGTTTGTTTTGATGAAGGATCCGCCATTCTGGCCGGGATGGATGATGCGGCCAAGTGTACTATTCATTTCAGGAAGCATCATTTTCATCGTCGTTAGTTTGGGACATAGTTTGGTCCGGCCACTGAAGCTGAGGGAGTGTGTTTTGCTTTCTGTTGTCATTAATTCCTGGGAGATGAAGGGAGTGCTCAAACCTTATTGAAACACTTGTCCAGTTACAATGCAAGCACTATAGCACGCAAAAGGACTTACATGATATTTAAGTCTTACTGGCAAAAGTAAAGTACAAACCATTAACAATTTTTAAAATATTGGTTTGTTATCAGGAGAAAATGATCGTTTTATTGGTTTACAATCTCCGCAAAGTTTTTGCATTTTTCTTACATTTGAAGTCATGAACTAAAAAAGCATGCTATTGAATAACTGTGACACTATGAAGAAGCGATTACTTATCCGCATATTACTTTAATCCGCAGTAATTTCTTGCTTTCAGAAACAGAAGAGCCGGATGTATTTGACATTTTGGCTGCTGCTCACAAAAAGCTCCGAATGCTCAAAAAGCTGTCCTTCAAGATAAAATATCATCGTAAAAGACTGCCACGCAAAGGAGTTTTGTGAAAAAGTATTGGTGAAGGTAGTCTGGAAATGTATTAAATGGAAATGTATGTATTGAAATATATGAAATGGAAATGTATTATTAGAAAATGTGTAACGAATGCGAAACGTCGTCGTATATAATATTCGTATAAAGTATTCTACAACTGCGGCAATAAGTGATGCGAACCTCGATCACAGAACAAGACTCTCGCTTTAAAAAAGTCTAAAACATTTTTTAGTTAAAATTCAAAGGGTATCCAACTAAAATGCCCCTAGTAGATGTTTCGAGGAGGAGTATTGATTCTGCTAGTTAGTTTACTTAGCTGGGCAGAACGCAAAGTCAAATTCTGACTGTAATTGGCCTTACTAACGATTTAAAAGACCTCCACAATTTTCTGGGTTGATCCCGTTATAACACTTGTGGACGTTTTTAGATTCTAAGATGGATCGAAGACCATCGTGACCATTGAATATCGGTTGTTCATAACTCTGCAGGCATCTTAGGAACATTGAACTAAGCATTACTATCAGCCAAACCATGCTTAAATCATTTATTCATTCAAATGGTAATTGATTTCAAAAGGAACTAAGGAAATACGTTTATACTTCATTTCTGTGCCATGACTGCACATGCCTGAACCTACAGAATGCCATTTGAATCGAGCAACGAAAATTAAAAACACAATTTGTAACAACAACACTTTGACAGCGTTCTTCCAACGAACGAATGGCAACCAATTTGTTCCAGTTGGAGGGCGTAGAAAGCTGTGGCGCAACATCAACTTCCACCCCTGTCTCCTGTTTTTACAAATTTAATTTGCTTCCATTTTTCTAACGGCGGAATGCGAGGTTTGAATTATTTCCAGCGGATATTTTACATTTTTCATCAGCTAAACACAGCGGGCGCTGCTGGGCCGCAACGCCTATGCAACAGGTTCAGCTACCCTCCCACCCTAATACCAAAGCTTTCATTTCGTTAGGTTTGAATGTCAAATTCATCTACATCCCACAACGAATTCCCAGCAGTAGCAGCAGCAGCAGCAACTGTAGAAATGGCTGGTTGGTTTCTTGTCCCTTTTGGGCGGTTTATTATTTTGACAACTTTTTTTGTTGTTGTTTTTATGGTTATTGTTGCCTTTTGGTTTCCATTTCTGGAGTCACACAACGGCACAGGAGCAATTCACAGGACCTCTCCGCGGGCACGCTATGCAAACAAGTGCTTGTGCGCTCTGCACGGGAACTCTGTGAACCCGACGAGGAACGCAACGACAAAAGTCACAACTGATCGCTTGGGGGTTGGGGTAGGGAAGATTGTGGAGCCGATCCCAGGGGGGGATGATGGCAACTCTCCTCTCGTCAACTCTGCACACCACAACCGTTGCTCTATTCACTTCCATTTCAATCTCTCTTTCTCTCTCTCTCACTCTCTTTTTTCCATGATTAGTAGTTGACCCCTGAGGCCACCGATCACCACCGGTGGGGTGATGGTGATGATGATGATGATGCTGATGGCCATGGTGCTGATGGTTCACTTTGCAGTCCTAGCTCTCGCCAAAAGTCACCGAGCAGAGGGAGTTCTGACCGAGGGTTAAGCGGCTGGTTGGCACGTGGCAAAACACACTCCAGGAGTAGCCGCAGCGGCAGGACAGGACAGAGGCAGGACGTGCACAAAGCACAAACCAAGACAGCGAACCTTTCTAGCCGCGAGCAACCTCGAACCTAAAGTAACATTTCCTCCAACTCTTTCTGTTTGGTCTCTCTCTCTCTCTCTCTCTCTCTCTCTCTCTCTCACTCTCTCTCTCTCTCTCTCTCTCTCTCTACTCTCACCTAGCACGCAGAACATACAGGACGCTCCGGAGGTTGTTGAGTTTGTTTGCGCTTGGCTTGCGAGCCTTTGTTTAGCTGGATAAACAATTGTCCTCGGGGCGTACGGATAGAAGGAAGGAATGGTGCCCCCTTTCTGCCCGTTCGACCATTCAGGCGTGAGGCCTCCTCCGGTTTCCCGTTCTGTTTATCACTAATGTCCACGCTGCTGGCCCACATATGTGTGTGTGGCCAATGGATGTGGTCTTTGTTGAATTTCTTTCTTTTTCCCCCAAACAAAAACACATTCTGCCCAACCCTTATTTCCACATTAAGGCTCGAGGCTCGTTTAACGAAACAATAGACAAACCGGTGGGGTGGAGATAGCCTGCAAAGAGTGGGGACTGGATGTCCGGGTGAAACCGAGACCACTCGCCACTCGGTTGATCACTGGGCTGGTGCTACAGGCTATACAGTGGCCATACCCTGGAGTGGCGAGAGTTGGGTGGCATAATGAAATTGAACTTTTTCTTTCATATTTGCAATTTCAGTTACAAAGTGACCTTCCCTGGTCCTTCTTTCCCTTCATCCCTCGCGGCACGATGCGATGGTTTCTGCACCCGTTGTTAAAGGTGGATTGATATTTGCAGGATTAAAACCAATTTGGTTGCCATCGGTTCACTCTGAAACATCAATGGGCATATCAGTGCAACTCTTTATGTTTATGCTCTGCGGTATAGTGTCGGTGGCCATAAAAAATTAACCTTGTGACACATTTCTTTTAAAACTGCAAATTGGGTTCTTAAAATGGTGTCAACGATGCTTTGTTAAATAAAAAATATTATTTTTACCCATATTATCTGTTAAGGTTTTTAATCGGCATCTACTAGAAGAATCCATAATTTTTTACCGGTGCTTAGTGGTGCCCTTAACGGAATGTAAGCTGTCTATTTAATTTAAACAGATAGCGTTTTTTCGTGTTACATTTGACTACAAATACACATATGCAGTTTTAATGAACAACTATCGCCTTTGATTAATCCTGAAAGCTTGAGTTTGAAGCCTGGAAAACAGTATTTCCGTCATAACTTTTTGTATCATAAAAAGAAATGTTTATATTATAGAAAGAAAAATTAATGTTCATGGTGCTATTGAAACCTGTAAACTATGGTCTATGAAATACAATAGTTTTAACCTTTTCTTAGCATTTTGAAAGATGTGATTTTAGTGCGAAAGCTAAGATTTAGTGCAAAAAGGCATTCATCCGGCGACCTAGCGAAGCCTTTCCTTACGTAAATGTAAGGAAATCTGATCAAAAGCCCAACCAACATAAAATCCGTTTTGTTTCTCTCAATTTCAGAGAAGCGATTTGCTCGAACGTTGCTGTAAAACGAAACGTTTTTGCTAAGCTAAAGGCCTGAACATGCTTCTAAGGTGAAAGGATGTTAAATTGGCCAAGCGATTCTGAACATATAGCTGGAATCAATTCCGGAAAATACTTGTTACGAAAACTCCTTGATTTAGAGCAAACGTATCGTTCTCCAGCATGGTATCATATAGCAAGCTGTATGAGTTATGTGTTTATCATGCTTCAAGCACAAATAAGCGCGTCAGTCAGGAAAGTCGTTATTTTGGTCTCAAGGAAACTATTTCTGTCTTATCTGCTATTTCAATTTATGGTCTAATCAAACATTTCAAGAGAGAATGCGTCTATTTTAGGGTAGCCATTGCCATCAATTCATCAAGAAAATATCATTTTCATTTAGCTATCGTTTTCGGCGAGTATTCGCTTCAATTTAACCTCGTTTAGTGCCATTTTTCCACCCTAAAGGTTACCTTAACAAGTATTATTTTCAGTAAAAATAAACCATTAAGAATCTAACGTTGCATGCCGTGCTTTGTGGAGGTCTGAACCACCTTCACTAATCCCGTGAGTATACGGCGAATAATATAAATAACTTGGCATGACAAATAGTCTCCCATGGAACGGCAACCGACTCGTGATGATTTACTTTTCAATCACAGAGCAAAATGAATTTAAAAATAGCCATGAGGGCACGTTTATGCATGTTTGATGTCCACTACAGTATACTGAGCTTGCTCTTCGAGTCGTTCGAGTGCAACTTAAATGAAAGCTTCTCCTCATGCATGAGTCCGTGACGCATCGACATCTTCATGCGCGAAGCCGCTGTGGCCAATTATTAAAAGCGCTTTATCAAAAGCACTCACCCCGTGACCAGAGCTGCCATATCGAAATAGATTGACAGTCTCCATCTTGGGCAGTATCACATTAACGGTGACCACTTTTCCACCCGAAATGAGAAGCGTAAGTCAAATGAAGGCCGTTTTCCCCCCACCAACTTCACTTCCAACTTTAGCGCTAACAGTATGGGTTTTTCAAAGCTATTTCTGAGTGTTCACAACGTTCGCATCAACGGTATCCACGCGTTCTCGGTGCAAATCGACAACCTGATGAGCGTTCAAGTCAAGCCCGGGTTCCGTGCTGCCTCGAGGCAGTTCGTAGGTTTGCTTACGTGGCCCACGGTCTCGCTACATAATTTAGCGTTTGTTTCAGAGCTTCCACAACACACAACCAACGTTCGATGACGCCCAAATTGTACGGCAGCGAGTGTTTAGCGTTTCGGGAAAGCAGGAATGCTCAGCCTCACGGAAGACTGGCCATTTAGCGCTTAACCTAATCGGCGAGTCCACAGCGTCTCCGTCTCGCCCGGTCTGTTTCATCCAACCAACCAACCAACCAACCAAAGCGTGTGTTCGTGAAGTAAACTTGATGCGACTTATCCTCCCGGCGGACCATGCGAATCTTCACGATTTACGGGAGGAATGTTTAGAAAATGGATTCCGAGACTCAGTCGAGGAGTTTATACGTGGCATTTGACAAGGGTAAGCCAAACGGTAACGGCGCGATCGGATTGATCTGTATTTCTTGTGGAACTTTCGCGATTCGCGAGCTCTCTGGGTTCCATTAAGACCGTGGAACCCAAGACAGTCATCTCTAGTTGAGGGCTTTCATGAAAAGCTTCCTTTTCGAACCGGTCGCCAGACAGACATGGGCTCCAATGGGATTGTACAGCATCCGGTTCGATTGCATGCTGGAAACCATTCTGTGCTCGAGAAGACCTTTCCCAAAAAAGGACAAAACTCAAAATGACGCGGATTTTCATTTGAAACATTTTGCCAGACAACGGTGTCCGCTCCATCAGAAAACCTTTCCACTACAACAGCAGCGAAATAAGTGTTGTTGTTGGCCAAGGAAAGCATAACAAAATCCGTCGCGGGATGTGTAAGATGGTCCCAGGTGGTCGAGGTGGTCGAGACGATGAGATTTAAAATTAATTTTTAATTGATTTACATTTCCCATAGCAGAACCCCTCCCCCCAAAGGCGCACTCGTTGGTCATCAGCAACGATGCACTGCATCACTCCGGCAGACTTTCGTCGACATTGTGTGACCTGGGATCCGGGTGGTCGGTAAGCTGCTAACCCATTCGATAGTCTACGACGTAGCAGTGAGCAGCTAGTGGTGGCACAGATGGTGCTATAAAATTAATTCATTTTCATCGCGATCTGTTCCTGGTGTTGGTGAGCTAGCTCGAGGCAGAGAGCTTTTCGCGAAATTTCCCCCTCCCAGCACAGTAGGTACAGACGAAGAGATCCGAGGTGTAATTAGTATGGCGGTAAATGTGCTTTCAATTACCGAGCCAGACCAGACGTCTGGAAGGTGGAAGGTTGAAAACACATTCCCCATATCAATCTGTCTTATGAGCAGAGTCAGAGCGAGCAGTTTTGTTAGTCAATTAGTCGTCAGTCGACTAAGGAACCGACCCTGGCACCCAGCGAGACGTGTCATAAGAAGGAAGGCTTAGTAAAGGTTTACTGATAGGATTCATTCGTACACACACACACAACACACACCATAGCGAAAGGGCAGATCAAAGACCCGCCAATGGCATGACGTAATTAATCACTTAATAGATTGATCATCATGCTCTTTCACTTTCTGCAATCAAAGGCAGTTGAAGCAAGAGAGATGAGCATGGTGAGCAAAGATTCTTCATCAAACACGACACGAAACGACGATGTATGATTTTGAAGAAGGCCGCCGTGTCAACCGAAAGGAGAGATGGATTTAGGATTGAACTTGGATGGAGACTGTGGAACAAATCAATCAATTACAGCATTTGATGCGAAACCCACTCGCCTAGCCAAACCACATTTTGATTGATGATTCCACGATGGCCACTAAATGAATGATAAGATTCCAACAAACTTCCGAGTGGCTTCCTTTAATGGTAGACATCATGGTGAGTTGGCAGAAAGAGAGTAGAACTCGTGTTATTCGATGCCATGATGTTTTTTTGAAAAAGCATTTCAAAGAAAAGCTCCGATCCGGTGCTACCGTGATAAGTAGTACGCATTCCCTTCTTTCTTACTCAGTGAGTAAATACATTAATGGCATTCAGCAGCGTAACGTGGTACAGTGGAGCAACATACAACATTACAAAACGATTTTGTTCGTAAAAAGAGAAAAAAAGCTTTCATAAAGCAGACAGTCTAGACAGTAATAACCACTACTGCTGCTGCTGCTGCTGCTGCTGCTGCCTACTGTAATTACAGACAGTGCTCCAAACAGCCAAACAGCGACAGACCAAAGCGCTCAAAAGTAGATCCAACTAAGGATTGCCTGCAGCAGATTGACGTACTTCACTGAGGTACAAACATGCGGTGCACGCGATCATCATCATCATCACTACCGTCGTCGTGGTCGCCGTCATCATCCGTGATAAATGAACAACATAATTGCTACGATTATGATACATATCTACACGCCCCGGGGGCAAATGCATGTGGCGGTGGTATTAGCGTATCCGCGTCGACATGTTCGTCGTTTCCTCGTTCATTCGCCGTTCGTTCGATGGCGAAAGTGTCACTGCATACGGGGTGCAATTCATTTAGATGCCGAGGGATTGAGAGGGATAGAAGTGCGATTTGCGGCAATATTCCATTGCTTTCGTGCTCTAAGGCGCTCCAAAGCACTCGCACAGCATCCTGGCCGTCGTACAGATAGAAAGATAGCAATCTGCTGTCAGATTAAGGGGGAAGCGCGTTCTAAATCCTTCGTTACTTTTGCGAACGAACGAACGAACGAACGAGTACCTTCAGTGGCACCAACCTCGGTGGGAATCGATTTGAAATGCTGACCCTTTTTTTTTGTAGTAAGGACTTTACCAAAGTCCTTGAAACCGGCCTTAAGTCTGGGCGCACTGGGCACTGGCCGTGTCGCCGATGCGTCGCGAGCATCAACACCGTTCTTGACCTTTATTTTTCGGACCATCGCCATAGCGAGCTTATGATGACGATGATGACCCCGAAAGATGCTTCTGACCATAGACGGAAACCGGCGCTAGCGGTAAGTATGCTCATCTCAACGTTTCTCCATTTGTTTTGCTTCTTTTTCCCCCGTTCTCTACCAGATCGGTCGGTCTGTTATCTATGTTTGTTCATGGATCTGATTGGAATGGACTGGATTTTGGTGCTGCTACTGCTACTGCTTCAGGGATTTATTTGTCGCACTTTTTGTGCTCCACGTAGTGTAGCCTCCACGGCCGGTTCCATTTGGTTCCCGGTTGCTTCTCCGGATGGAAGTGATGACGCAAAACTAGTCAGCGAAACGTTGTCGCTAGGCTGCAGCCACAACGAGAGAGAGAGAGACAGAGAATGAACAAGATCCTAAAAGCCTGAACACCATTAAGAGCGCGTTGCCGTGTCGCAAGGCTGCTGCTTGCGACAGAGAAAAGTGGGAAAAATGAAAGAAGACCGCTACTCGGAGTTTCAGTTTAATGCTCGCGCCGTAAACGAGGGATAAAAACTATTACAAGCTTAATACACGCGGCCAGGGCGAGTAGTAGCCCACAAAGCATTACCGACACTCGTCATCATCGTTAGTCGTCGCCGCCGTCGTCGTCATGTCGCAACGCCAAATAGTGGCGCCATTGCCCACTCGCTGGCTCCAAACCACCATTGGGCATCCGCGTTTTTGTAGAGTGGTTTCGGTTGTCCATCCCTGCGATCTGTTTTGTCCCTTTCTTTTTTATTATCATTCCCATTGCTATTGGTTTGCTGAACGCAAAAACATCATCCTTTGTGGTAGACTTTGGACAGCTGCACCTTCTACCTCAGGTCTGTTAGGTCCCGGGATTCTGGCCGACCCTAGACCTTCCACCCACTTGAGGCGCATTAACGCGACGGCCACACACACGTTGCGTGGTGGATAATCGGAAGCCCAAATCGAAACACATCGCAACAATCGATAAAATATCGTTATGAACAGTCGTCGGCGGTCGCCCTGAAAATGTGCGTCTGACAAACAAGCACAACGGGAGAGCGGAAAGGGGAAAGACCCCCTCTCCCCCATATCCTCATTCAACGCATTTTATGACAGATGTTCACGTTCCCTTCTAGCGCTTCAACCGGGCCGCCCCAATCCCAGCACAAGCGAATCACGACGGATTGCCAACAGTCGACTGATATCAGCTTGGCCCCCGGTGGTGGTGGTGGCCACCACCGCGCATTGTTGTCCAGCGTAGTGGCGCCCGCTACAAAACCGGGCGGCTAAAGAAGCACAGAAGCTGAGCTGACGGGATTAATAGCTTTCAGAAGGCAACTGTCGGTCGGTGCAGGATTATGGGCGGCAAGTCGCCATCCGCGTTTGCTGCGAACAGATAGCATTCGATCACACTTTCTCCGTGCATTCCTTTCACGCAACACAAATGTCATAACCAGCGATAGAAGCGTATGAATAATTCATTCATTTTGAATTCCACCATAAAATGTACCTTTGCCGTGCAATTGCACGGGAACCGATAATAACATTTTTACCATTGCTGCTGCCATAACGCAATTCTGCTTCGGTGCTTTTGTTTTTCCCCTTTTCTTCTGCGGTTCCATTGTGGCTTCGAGGACTACATAATATGAATATTTGGTTTGTCGTTCGGCCACCACCATCGTTGGTAAACTATTTCCCATTCCGTGGGATATTAATCCGCGGGAACCACTCAAGTTTCGACTTTGAAGGCAGACCCATTGTATCGAGGCGCATACCACCGAAAGTGCCAATAAACAGCCAACCCAATTGTACCGATTTTGATATTGCATCGTTGAGGCATCGTTTCATATTGCCGCCTCGATTTGGAGTTCTTCATTTCACGTCACTGTTTATCATCACTCGGCCAGGAGTCGACAGACTCTGCCTGTTCAATGAGTGGTGGACGGAAAAAGGCAGGCAGGAAGGTTGGCAGGCAAATGCTGGTACCAGGATTCGATTTAATACGTCGCAGCGTTTATGGTACGCAGCTCGAACAACGGTACAACCAGACGCGCAGCTGAGAAATAGTTGCGTGTGTGTGTGTGTGTGTGTGTGTGTGTGTGTGTGTGTGTGTATATATATAGTACAACGGGAAGGTTCAAGGTTTGCCACGCGTACTGCAATCATCGAAAGATGATTAGAGTTCAGCCCCTTGGGGCGTGATGCAACGCTGGCAAAACGCAAACGCGATGCAAATAAACGGCTTCGGTATGAGGTTGCCGATGCCGGCAAACACACAAGTCGCAGCCAGTCCCAACCCAACCGATTGGCAGCCTTGACGATTCGCTTCCGGGTGAAGGAGGCCACCAGCCGACCAGTGCCACCGACTAGCTCCGGTTAGACGATTCCCTCCCCCGGGGTTCACATGTTGGAACGTATAAATAATCCACGCCAAGCATCGTGGCATGCAATCGTGACCACCGTACACCATACTCGTGGCTACTTGTTGCCTGCCTGCCTGGGACATGAGTGAGATGGGGGAGTGAACCGCGAGTATCGTGCATGAGCAAAACACACAAATGCAACTGGTGGAAATGGCTACGCCACTCAGCGGCAGTCGCAGTAGCGACGGTACTGCAACGGCGAATTGATGATATCACCGTGGGTGGGCAATGTTTGCCCCGGGATAATGCTGCGAGAGACGTGCATTTGATGAATTGAAAGCTTTAGACAAACTACCTCCCCCGTCGGCTGTGTCAACCCCTCCCCCCTCTGATAATCCTTGATGGCGTGGATAAACAGCGAGATAGAGTGAGAGAAACAAACGTTCGATCATCGTGATTGATTCGCCGTCGCGTCATAATCGATTGTTACCGGCCACTCGCTGCCAGTGGCAGATTGGACATCCTGTTTGTGGCTATCAAAACCCGCCCCATCAACAACATCAATCCGTTTGATCCATTTTCTGCCCGGTAAGCGAGTAGCTGGGAACGTTATTAGTAACATGTACACCGGGTAAGAGACCCAGAACTAAAGGGGGCACCAGGATAGCACAGCAAGGATTGATGTGCGATTAAGCGATAAACTACAAAGTCTGGTTTTACGACCAGCGACGAGGTGACCAGACGAACGAACGAATGAACGACCGTGCGTGCATATGTTTAAAGCGGATGCAACTGCATCTTTGGCCTCACACGCGGCGATGACGAACTATGGAAACTATTTCGAAATGATGGAAGTACCATGTCCCAAGGATTGGGGCTGTGATATTGAAGAAATAAACCCCGGGAACCGCTTCGACTATGAAAAAGAAAATGGAGCACCATGCGCCCCCATTAGTGATGCACTACCAGGCGCCTCCATTAATATAAATTCGTGTTGATCAAGTGGCTTGCATTATTTTAATGCTTTTGTTATGTAATTATAACCTTTTTAAACACTCATTAGCGATTTTCAAGGCCATGTACATCAATCGCAACAGCGACTAAGTGGATGATGCATTACCAGGCGCCTCCATTAGTACCAATTTTGTTTCGAAAAACAATTTCATTATTTGAAGCAATTTTGGTACCGGTTATTATTGACTATCAGGCTCCTGTTAATGGTTTGAGGGACAAACTCGACACAACAGCTACACCAGCTACCTCGCGATTAGTATCGGACGTGCTACCCTCTAACTGGGCGCCTCCATCATCAGTTGACCAAAAACAAAAATTAACATACTAATCGATGACTAAATCTCAATGAACACATCACTAGCGAAGGCGTGCTAGATCATCTTCGAATGCAAATGGCGAAAAACGTGCCAGCTGGCTTGGGTGAAAAATTCTAACGAATTTTCCTCGAATCTCGAATCGGTTAATCAGCACGCATCGATCGCGCCGAGCTCGTCAGTCGTCGCAATGTGGCGCACTGTGTGCGCGCACTGGTAACAACTGATGAACGGTGATGACGATCACGAGCACAGGGGTTCGGGGTTCAGGCCTATGTTTCAGGCAACAACTGCACATATGTACGGATTGCCTTGATTCCGGGGTTTCGTTTTTTTCTTTTGCTTTTCTGCTTGTGTGTTATTTTTCATCAGCATCTTCAAACACCTCACGCAAACTCTTCACCGAGCGATCACTCACTACCCTCACTACCGCACTCTGCACCCCTCCGCAACATCACCTCCCTTCAATCACAGCACAGACTCGAAAACCATAAAAATACTATTAAACTCGCTGGTTGGTGATCGTTGTAGAGAAAAATCTGGAGAAAAAAAACTGCGCACAATGAACGCTTGATGATCGCTTGGTTCAAGCTAAATTTGTCTCTAAGTTTTTTAGTGTAAAGCGTACAAAAAACCCGCACAATTTGTCGCACTGTTCACGCAGAAATTGATCGGAAATGTAATGATTCTTTCAATAACACGTTGACCATCTGGCTAAATCTTTTGTCAAAACTTTTCACATAGTAACACACGCACAGTCTACACAACGCAACAAACAAACGCTTATCCCGAGAAGGGGCGCACACAAGGGCTCCTGGTAGGCGCGAACTCCAGAACAGAACTGTACCCCGAGAACGGTGGCCAGTGAATGGTTTGGAATCGGTTTGGCGCGCGCGCTCGTTCGCTCGCTCGGTCGGTCGCCACAGCACAGCGCAATGGCCAACCGCAGAGATGGCACATGGCCGGAGACATGGCGGCACACGCCGTGCCGTGCGAAAACGGGAAGAGAGCGAGGCGGCAGGTTGATAGATTTTTGTTTACATTTTTGCATCGGTCCTCCATTGGGGTATCGGTAGTGAGAGCGTGTCCCGTCCTGCCCTGCCATGCCATGTCGTGCCCTCTACTGTACATGGTGCGTGGTGGGTGCTGGGAGCGCGATACGAGATGCGTGTAGAGGGAAGATGCGATGATGCGATGCAGGGAACACAAGCTGCACCACCGAAGCCGGAGTTGAACACGCGTACGACAGAGACAACGACAATGGCAACAAACCATCGGGACCACGAAGCACAACTCGGGACACTCCGTGGCCAGTCCGTGACGGAAGGGGTAAGGGGATCGGAAGTCGTAGGAAGAGTGAAAGTTTCGTTAAGTTCCCTACACTAGCCCGAGTCGCGCGCGCTCTCGGGAATCTCTGCTCACGTCGGAGAAATCGGTGAGAAAATCGCGTGCGGGCGAAAACGCGCAAACTTAACGAAAGTCCTCCGAGTACGGAAAAACACTCTCCTCCGCTAGCAGCAGCAGCAGCAGCAGCAGCAGCAGGGTCACCGGCAGTGTGCACGCACACTAACGCACCGTGTGCCGCGCCTAGTGTGCGTGAGATCAAACCGAATCGTTCGCTCGTTCGGTTTGAGTCTGCGGTGCTAGTGGGCTAGTGGCTTTGGAGAAAGAGCGCCAAAATCGGTCAATCGGTAGAAACCAGAGCAGCAGCTGTGGCGAAGTGATTGAGCACGAGACTCAAGGCGTGAGCACGCAGGAGCAGAAGCAGCACCATCTCACGCATACATTCGCAGGTTAATATCATCAGAAAAACTCTAACAAGGGAGCGAACAGCCGTCTCTCGATTATAATATGAGGAAGTTAATTTGGGAGAAATGCAGAGAACATTGGTTTTATGGTTTTATATTTCTCTCACGTTCTCTCTCACTCTCTCTTTTTCTCTTTCGATACCTCTTATACGGTGTAGCGATTGAATTCATTGAATCAATTTCCACACCTCAACGGTAGTGGAGATGATAACACTTCAAATACCAATTGAGAAGAGGAAATTTGGACTGCATTAGCTCCGTTTAGGGCGGTGAAATGGGATTTAAACTGTGAACTGTGGTGAAACCACCATCTTAACACACCTCTGGACAGCTCATTGATAAGAACCGAACCGAAACCTGCCTGCCTGTCTGCCTGCTGGTGGCCAGTGCCCGTTGGAATGCGGAATGCGGAAAATGGGAGATTCGATTGCGGATAAAGAGAGCGAGCGAACAAACAGGCAGCAAATGGGGAGTTCGAACAGGAGAAGGCAGCAGCAAGCATGCGTCTAACTGGGTGTCGTAGCGCCGGGTGTTGTGGGTAGTGAGCAAGAGAAGGATAAGAGGTATCGTGTGTGGGAGGCAGGCCTGACCAGAGCAAGAAGATAGCAAGACCACGAAGACATTCATTCATTCATAGAATCAGCAGCCAGCACACACCCCACATCGTCGTCGTCGTCGTCGTCGTCATTGTCGTCGTATGGCTGCACGTCCGAAGCGGCTCCTCCCCCACTACACGCACTCCACTCCCATTTCCGCCATTCCGTCCATTCCGCACCCCAGACAACCCGGACCATCTCTTGTGCCAATTTAGCCAGCGACAATGACACACAGACAGGGTGATCACAGCACACACACACACACACCGTAACCCTCCCTCCGTGCCGTCGAGCACGTTCCGAGCGAGCAAAGCCGCAAGTTTGGGCCGAACCGAAGGCGGATGTTTTCCGTCCATCCGACGGCGATGTGATTGTGCGGTCGGGATGGAATGTGAGCTAGCAACAACAAGCGGAGTAAAAAACGGTGCCAATAACGGAAGGAAGGATGTTGTCTTCCTTTTACCAGCTATCTTACACTTTCTTTTGCTCGTTATCATCACGCTCTCCCTACAGTTGGGGAATCATTTATCCGCAAGATGCATACACTGATTACTGGTGAGCTGCTGCGCGGTTTACAGGAAAAAGTGAAGAAAGAGTCATCCTACATCTCTCATTTCATACTAAACATCGTCTTCTCTTCGCGCAGCAGCGCGATGAAATGAGATTAAAAAGCACACGGAATGTTTGCGCCTGCAAGGTAGGCAACACATTTTCACCTCTCAGCGAAATCGGGAAAAAAGTGCGTCAAACGCCACCGTAAACGATAAATTATTGAACAAACAATGATTTTTTTTCCACCTAGCGTTGGATTCCTTTACAGTCGAGGTCATTTGTTTTCCTTGTAGCCGCTGTTAGCTACCGGCACCATATTGATTGATCATGTGGTGCCGCGCTATACTCGAGAGAACGAACGAACGATTCTTCTGCCCCATCGAACCTCGATGGAAAGCGTTAATATGCTGGTTCTTACAACTTCTCGTATGGAGCAGGTTATTACATATTCATTATACAGCCACAGCAAGGGCAGGGCCCTAGCCCTAACCACAGACGATTGTTCTTCTCCCTCCCCCTCCCCCTTTTGTTTCTTCACTTCGCCGTTACTCTGGTACACACTAATGCATTATTTAGTTTAACGGACCCCTCTCCCCGCATCACATACATGGCCGTACTTAGCCGTCGTTAGCGTCGTAGCGGCCACGTCCGTGTACAGTCCGTGATCGGAAACCTGAGCGCACTGTGACTTACCACTTAGCCCTGGGAGCACGGGGATGTAATCGTAAATTATAGGTAGAAGGTCGAAGCCCGATGCCGAAGAAGAAGGTAGTCCGGAGTCCGGAAAGAGAAAAAAGGGAAGCAAAGGAAGGGTGTGTTAAAGGGGCCACGCGAAGAAGGGACAGGCAGAGTGATCTCCACGAGAAAGAGAGAGAGAGAGAGAGAGCCTACCATGAACAGGAACAGCAGCAGCACCAGCAGAAACAGCAGGGTTTCTGCGATGGCGCTCGCTGCAGCGGCACGACATTGTTGGTTGATTCCTGCGCCCCACTCAGTGACGAATTCAGTGGACCACTCTGAACGGTTGAGCCCATGCCCCGGAGTCTACACCCCGCCGGCAGTCCGTCTACGCTGCAGGACATTCTGCAGGACATGGAAGAGAAGCAGAGAGAGAGAGAGAAAAGAGAAAGAGCGAGCGACGTGATGCGATTTCTGCATTAACATTAACCGACCGGCGGGAAGCCGGTTCCCGCCTTTGGCTTGGCCACTGGCCATCTACTTACCCAATCTTGAGGCAGCGGATGGAAGTTGTTTTGCGTGTAAAACAACTTCACCTTTAGCAGCGTATCGGTAGCAAGGTAGGGCTGACACCGGCCACCCTCCGTACCACAAACGCCATTGCCCGCGCGAACCAACGGGAATGCTGTACTGTGGACGAGAGAGGAGGGCAGAGAAGTATAAGAAGAGGAAAGGGGGAGTGTGAGAGTAGCAGTAGAGTGACAGTGTGAGCGAGTATTTCCCAAAAAAAAAAAAGAGGAACGGATTCAGGAACAGGACAAAGCAAAAGGCGAGGTACATTCCGATGGAAAAAAGGTGGAAGCGAAAGGGCAGCGAGGAAAGGATGGACGATGGTTGCAAAACTCGTAAATTGGTCCCTTAAGGGAGGAGGGAGGATCCAAACCCCCCCCCCCCCCCACCACTCCCTAAGGAATAGTTGGCTGACTAACAAGATGATGATCGATGATGGCTTCAGGAGCATCCTGAACCCTGAAGCTGCTGAGCATAATGAGGAATGGATTTTGCATACATTTTCATTAGCAACGGTCTTCTCCCTTCCTTATCATCGAGAAGTTCAAGGCCACCCATGTGGAAAGTGGGTCACTCCCAGCGGAGGGAGTGAAAAGCGATGACTTCATTATGTGCTTGAGTGACACATTTCAATTGGAAACGGAGCTTGTGGAATGCCATGGCAGGGCAAATTGATGAGCATCCTTTGTGGGGTGGCTTTGGGGGTGGGGGATGTAGGTTGAACGAGTGACATCTATTGGGCCAGTAAATGGCACCTCACATGCGCACGCACACACACACACTGCCTCGAGGGCTTGATGTTTGACCGACGCAGTGAATTGAGTAGTGAAGCCGGTAACTAATCCAAGCTGACAAGCTTGGATCAATCATCAAACAACAAGCAGCCCGTCAAAGAGCGTCATCAAAAGGATTCGCGTGGACGAGCCCCTCTGGCTAACTTCTAGTTCCCAGGCCTCTAGTTCATACAGACCGGACTGGAATAGAGCAGAGAATCAAATCGATACCATTAGCATAAACACACTGGCTGGCTACTAGTTTGCTCGCTGTTTCGTGTTGTTGGTATTGTCGTAGTAGTGCGTACGGGGGGAGAGATGGGTTACAGACGTCACTAGCGGCGAGATGCCTGTTTGGTGACCTGTTCATAGCCGCTCTCCATCACGCATTACGCGGCCGTGGCTGTTCCACTTGAACACAACACCCACTCCTGACTAATCCTGACTCTTCTTCTGCTGTGGTATTCCGTCGGAAAGGGATGCTTGATGGTAAATAATTGAATTCAACACCAGCACCCCCAGCACCACCACCATCGGGCTAACTGGTATGTTGAATTGTTCATGATCAATTCTGCCATCCATCGAGGCATTTTTCTCTATGCGCGTGTCTGTGTGTGTTTAGCTTCTTTGAAATAGCCATAGCCGGAACGTGCATGTGACTGTCACCAGTTGGTGTCACCGTTTGATTGAAACAGTTGAGGTAGGTATTGGTTAACCGGCACCCTAGACCCTAGACATGAGTTGCCATTCAAACCAAAAAATGCTCAGTAATCAAAGTAGGCTATGTTGTGGATGTTTTGGATAATTTTGAAAGTAATGGTTGGTTTAGAAAGGAACTTGGTGATTCCAAGTCCTGGTGGACACCACATTCAGGCCGACTTCTACAAAAGGCAGCGTCACTCGTCGACAGCTACAGGATGTTTGTTTTGCAGATCATCTGAAAACTGGCGTCGGCATTGCCCGGTGGATATAGGAAGGGACGTTAACTCAAAGCTACTAACTAAAAGTCAAGGATGACTAGTACACTTTTCATGCAGGCACAGTAGCTCTTACCAGCGTTTTTCTTCCTTCGTGTAATGTGCCTGCAACCGGCTTGTTGCTTGGATTTGCACTTCTACACCGCTATCCCTTACCTAGGACCACACTTCTACACAAACACAATCACTGACGCACACTCATGCACCGACAACGCATTACTACACAAGGTCGGGAAAGGGGTTTTAATAAGAACAATTAGAACAATTGGTGCCTATGAGTCGTCGCTGTCGTTGACGTCGTTGTTGTTGTTACGGATATTCGGGACCGCACGAATGCCTTCCTGTTGGACCGAGCTACCAGCGGTGAATTTTGTGCTTTCACTTTGCGATCAAATTTTCCACCCACTCGTACATACACACTCCACCATACGCTCGCTCACACACTCACACGCAGGTACACACGTACACTCGATCGATTGGCGTTCCGTTTACGATGATCCTGGTGCTATTGCGGGTTATAAGGATCCAACACCTACTGCTACTGCTGCTGCTCTGTGGATGGCGTTACCGTCGATGCATACCGTACGATTTGCTTCAAATCCAGTAGTAGCAACAGGCCAGGCACACTAGTACCACCACACACACACACACTCACACACTAACTGCAACAATGGTAACCGGTTCCGGTGGAGAGCATCCTTATCGTAGCGCTGGTGACCGTTGACTCCGCGTTTTGCTTCGAACACCCCCTACGAGCGTACTGGGCGAGATCGGAAGGAATGCCCTCGATGAC
>NC_064875.1:40825938-40833438 GCF_943734745.1 Anopheles darlingi | reverse complement strand
GTCGATAGTAGGGTTGGAGCGCATGGCGAGGGTAAGGTTGACTGCAGTTGGAAACCTGGTTGAATATACGATCGATGTCCGGGCGATACGCGATGAGGTGGTAGCCGATCGGTAAGTTTAAGAATTTTTGGTTGCAACAATTCATGTTGCTGTTGTTGATGCTGAAGGTGCAGCTGTTGTTGCTGCTGCTGCTGCTGCTGCTGTTGATAACCGTAGAAATTATCAACTTTGGAAAAATTGTTGGCGAATATCGCTGGTCTGATGATGGGCTGCGATGGTTGGACCAGATGTAACGTATTGCCGATAGGATGCTGCATCGGAACCTCACCGTTAGTGGTAGTTGCTGGCGTTTGCTGGTCCGTTGGATCAATGATCATGATATCGGAATTGACACTCTCACAGGCACGATGATACGATTGATCCTGGGGGAGTTCCATCTCCGTAGTAGCGCCACAAACCGTCACCCACGGTGCATCCGACTCTGCACAACGTTGCTGCTGGTGTTCAATCTCCTCTTCCTCATCCTCACCAACCATCTCACCGTCGTCTTCGTCACCCTCTTCATCGTCTTCCTCGCTCTCTTCGTCTTCCGACTGGCCATCGGGGCCATCCTGTAACGCTTCCCGTTCATGCTTCGCCTGATGAGCCTGATACTTGAGTTCGCTGATCGAGACGAATGCACATTTGTTACACTTGTACAGCAGTCCCGATGCCACATCGGCATGGCTTCGCTCCAGATGCTTCCGGTAGGTCGTACTCTGGATGCTAGTATAATCGCAGTAGCCACACTTGTACAGATGCGTCCCTTTCGCATTATGCCGCATCCGGTGACGTCGAAAAGCGTTGTGCTCATTCGTGGTGTACTCGCAGTGCTCGCACTTGAACCGCTTCTCGTCCGAGTGCTTTGGCGTGTGCTTGTCCAGTTGGTAACGCGTCACGAAAAGCATTCCACAGAGGGTACATCGGTACTTACCAGTAGCCGACGGTGCAATCGTCGTCGGATGTTGACTTTCTACGTGCGATCGAAGCGTGCCTTGGTTTGTAAACTGCTCATCACAGGCGGCACATTTCAGTACAGAATCATGGCCTCCTCCAGCAGCAGCAGCAGCACCAGCTACTGTGGCTTGCTCACCGTCGTTTACGCTTGGATCCGTTGCAGCCTTTTTACCTTTCCGTGTTGATTTCCGATGCTGCGAGGTTGCTACCGCAACCGTTGGCTCCTCGATCACCGCCGATGGATCACGATGTGATCGACGATGGTTACGCAGCTGCTTATTGTTCTTGAACGCTTTTCCACAGACGCCACACTTGAAGTTCCGTTCATCGGAGTGAATCAACATGTGCGTTTTAAGTAACCGGGCTAGCAGGGGCGTCTTAAAACTGCAAAGCTGGCAAGCGTACAACTCCATATCGATCGTATGCTGACGCCACAGGTGCGTATGCAGCGTCTTCCAACTACGAAACTCGTGCGAACCACACTCGGGACACACGGTACCGTGCGGTGCATCACGTGCGTGACATTTTCGATGATATTCCAGCAGTTCTTGCTTCCGGAAGCGCATACCACACTCTCGCTGGTCACAACTGTAGCCCGCCTCCTGTGGTGTTAGGTTGGTGTACAGCTTCTTAAGCTTCGTAATGCCCGTCCGTTTGGCACCTTTTGGGCGGCCTCTCGGTTGCCCAGAGATGGTGGGAGATCGTGTGCTCGGAGGGCGCACCTCCGGGGCCATAGTTGGCGGTTCTACTTGTTGGTCGACGGTGTCAAGATGGATCACCTCTACACCTTGACAACCGTTGCCATCAGTTTCCGGTAGTGGCTTCTCGGTTGGTTGATCAAAATCCGCAACAACGAGAATATCCTGCGAAAGAGAGGACGAACTGGCGGTGTCTCCTACAGGCCATCCCTCACCATTTGCTAGCTTGCCACCAGAGCTCTCGTCGAAAGGTGCAAGTGACGAGGAACCCGATTGCAATAGGATGATATCGCTATCGAACTCCTCTTGCTGTATGCCTTCGATTGCTCTGCGATTTTCCTCGAGGTTGTTCCCGGACAGATCGCAAGCTCCCGTGGCTCCGGTTCCATGCTGCTTGTCATCATCATCGAACTCAGCGAAGCTACAATCATCCAGAATCTCGTATCGTCCCATCATGTCATTATCCTCGCCAACCGTTGTACCGTTTCTTAGACCATCGACGAATGTTTGCTGTGGCATCACAGGCTGGAGCACATCCGCATCCATCACTTCCTGGCTTCGAACATCGCCACCATCACCCGTTGTGACGATTGAAGGAACCAGATTCTGCATCTGCATCTCATCGTACGTCATCAGGTTTACCTCGTCGACCGATTTGAGATGAATGGTCGGTTGCTTGAGGACGCTTATGTTTTTAATAAAAATCTTACTCCGCCTCTCCGTGGTTTGGCACTGGTTGGTTGCTGAATCCATCGAAACGTTCGTGGTTTCCGGCTGTAGACCACCATCAAGGAAGCCATGAACACTGGACTGCATCGATACAGCGTTCGTTGGTAGTTCGGATCCATTTGGATCTATTGCCGATGAGAGCAGCATATTATCGTCTGAACATCGGGACGACATAATCTGTGACCGGGGTATAACGGTAACGGGTGCTGCCACTGATAGTGTACCCGAAGTGGCCACTGCACCAACCGATGTCGACGCCACAGGAGGTGGTGGCGTTGAAGTGCAAACGATACTTTCACAGCTACTAGCGCGACTATCGACACCCAGGGCTTCATTATAAATCACCTGCGAAGAATTGCCCAACGTATCCACCGGTTCCATCATCGATGGTACTGGATTGCGCAGAATGTCTACATTTTTAATGTAAATGCGATTATTACCCGACGCCATCGAAGGAGGAGGAAGAGGTGGAGGTGTATCGTTATTCGGTGTGCTTCCATCTCCCACGGGAGATTCCATGGTTGGTGGTGATGGATTGCTGCAGCTATCAGAAGCGGTAGAAAGGAAGCTCCGATACTTGGCCGTACCATTCGGTAGCAGCATATTCTCCGACGAGGGGGCAAAGTTGGCGCTCTGTAGAAGTGAGACATTGCGGATGAAGATTTTGCTTCCTTGATTAGTTGTTGCCCCCGATCCCGGGCAGGTCGTTTGCTGCGGAAACATCGCCTCTAGGGGAGGCTCGTGCGATAGAGAATCCATGGTCGGATGCGGTGTCAACAGCTGGTACTCTCCGATGACTGGCTGTGGTTGTTGTATCGCATCGGAAGACTGCGACCGTTCCGACGACTGGGCATGTGTGCTTTGAGTAATTACGTCCGGGTTTCTAAGCAGCTGCACATCTTTAATGTAAATACGGCTTTTCGCCGCAGCTGCTACTGCTGCTGATGGTGGCGGCATGGCCTGAATGAGCGGATCGACCGCATGATTCACCTCATGGGAAATAGTGGACGCAGAAGCTTCCTCCTGTGGTTGATTACAGCGTTTCAGCAGCAGATCCACTTCACTCCGTGCCATTTCGTGGTCCTCCAGCAGATGAAGCTCCAAAACGGTGCGCTTGTAGAACTTATTCTCACAAACGGGACAGGGTAGGGGAACTAGCAACAATCGAGCGACGGCCGAATCATGCTTTGCTCGTTTGTGTTCGCTAAGGCACGGTTCCGAGAGTGTAGCGAAGGGACAGTAATCACAGCGCAGTATCAGAGCTTCCGTGATGGGTGCGGTTTCATCCAGAACAGTAGCGTTCAGATAACCACCGATTGCGTCCGGCAGCTGCCGTTCGCTAACGGAACTAGCGGTCGGCACCGGTGGAGGACCGAGCGAGCGCATATCAGCGATTTCACTCTTGATTGCTTCCGTCCGGTCCTCGCACTTGATTTCACTGGCATTACGTGATCGTAACCGGTTCTCCTGTTGATACTGTTGGTTGATCTGAGTCGGTATTTTGACGAAAATGCTCGGCAAGATAACATCGTTTGGTCCGGCGCTTGAAGAGGAGGAAGAACCGAAGGCCGTCGTACCTTGCGATACGGGTTGTTGAGACTGGGAGAAGCTGGCAAAGTAGGGCGATGCGGGCGCATAGTTAAGGGCACTCGGTGAGCTAGGAACATCGTGCAGCGGTGATCCGAGATGGTTCGCCGATAGCTACAGAGTGGGATGCAAAAGTGTACGTTGAAAAAATAATGCGATCAACACCCGGCTGAGTTTGCGCTTACCACCGAATCGAAACCGAGACTCTCGCTGCACTGATTCTGGAAGATGTCCATCGTGCTCTTAGTACGACTAAGTTTTCCCCAGTATTCAACCGCTCTACCTCGGATACACAGAACTTTTCATGTTTTTCATTGTAGAGTGGCTTTGGTGGTTTCGTGATGATGATGAATCCTTCTTCTTCAGTGAGGATTTACCCCAGTTCTATACCAATGATCCAATTAGGTGCAATCTGTTCATTCCCTTTAGTAGCTGTCTGGGGTATCTGTAAATTTAAGGAGATCTTAAAGTGATGATTGCTGGAAAGAGAATCTGATCGTTAGTGCAGATTCTTGCTGAATCACGAACCTGAAATCTTGGCGGTTTTCCTTCCGACGCACCCGGATCTTAGCCGTAGGTTTCTGTGCGTTCTAAGGATGATTATGAGTTGGTTCCGGTGGAGTTGTAAAAGGATTTAGAATCCTTTTTCGTGGTTTTCGGATTTCTGTTTGGGGATCTTTCCGAGCTGCTGTTTTCCACGGTTTGCACGGTTTGTGAGGCCAGGAAGACCTACTTTTCCAACGGGAACGATGACGTGAATTGCAGACGAAGCTAATTTGCTCTTATCACCCTTTTTTATCACGAAATCGCACAAAAAAGTTAAAAAACCCAACTTTTTGCCGCGATTTCTGAATCAAAACAAACAATTTTCTCACCCCATTTTGACACCAAGCAGTTTATAACTCGGGATCGGGAGTCAGAATTCAAATTCCGCCGTTCGCGGCGGGCAGTTCTTTCTCGGCCAGACACAGAAAAGACGAGGTAAAGTTGATGATTATATTTTTGCTTTGTTTCTCTCACAGCTTTCCACGATTCCGAAACGATTAAAACACGAGTCTCGCGTCCAAATGGGGCCAAACGATCGATAGTGAGTGTTTGTAGTAAAACACGCACGCTCTGTAACGAAATGCACGTAGCGCAGCATGTGCGACACGACGCGTGCCACTCAGGCCACCAAACGTACATCAATGGTTCGCTTAATCTAAAATCCTTTCACAGGAAGGGATCTTTTCATCACTATACTAATGTAATATATCTCTTCTCCTTCTCGTCAGAACGAACGCAGATGGTGCGCCTTATCGCTTATTTCGCCGGCAGTTGCAACGATGGTATATGCAATAGCGGAACACACATCCTGGAAGGTATCGTGCAACCTTTCCAATATGCGTCTCCGATATACTTCCGTCCACTTGTGATCGGCGCGATATTCAAGGGAGAACAGATCACGCTGTTTCTCTCTATCTAAGAATTATTAATACCTCGCTAATTTTCGCTTTCTAACTTGCAGACGGGGTCCATTGTGTGCGCATCTGATATCCTTTCCTTCAACTGGCTTCTTAATATGTGGTTTTGATAAGAATCGCGAAAACCGCCTCACCGCTTAACAGCTAATTCGTGGCCTCTACAACTTGTACCAGAGAGTAATGGGGCGGAGCTTTGTGAGCTTGCTGCTCGCTATCTTGTACGGACCGAATTTTCGTGTTCGAGCTGAGTAAACTTGTGCGATGGCCTCACCCCGAAGGCCATCTAAAACGCAAAACATCCGACATCTGATCTGATCAATAAATGCTCCACTCGGTTTCTTTTTAATATCGAAAACATGGGAGAGACATAATGATAGAGAGAGAGAGAAAGTTGCCTCTAATATAATGAAGCATTATGAAACTAAAAACCAATCGATCGCGATCAGCGAGAGATACTACTGATTGTAAACCAACCTCGTTCGCTTTGTCATTCGTTCGTTTTGTTCTAAATGTGCAAGCTATACATCACAATGTTCCAACTCTGCTTTTCATCGTCATTCATCGATGAGGATTGCTGTTCGCTTGTCCTGATCGTACAAAATTACTTGAGTTGATGTTGATCTCCTACCCTCCTTTAAGCTGTCTCGATTACTGGAGCTAATAGAAAACGAGGAAATAGATAGATTTTTATATTTATGTATACATATGCGTGTGTTTGTGTCTGTTGTGAAATGTAATGATTAAGGAAATAAATTAATACGGTTTATGAAAGCGTTGCTGTAAGGCACCACGACGGGCGTGCGCGATCACAACAACCCTAATCCCTACACAGCATCCGGATCGGAGGCACTACCACCACCACCGTTGCGGGTCGGCGATGAAGCCGTGATAATTGCAGCATCTGCTGTGACAATCGTCGGCGAGGAAGCTTTCTTCTCGCTACCAGCCGGCGTATCGAGTGCCGTTTCCTCCGGTGAGGCCATACTCGGAATTGACTTTGGTAACAGCGAGCCAATGATACCGGGTGAGGCCGGGGCCAACGGTGAAGCACTGGAGGCCCTATTGGCAGCCTCTTCCTCTTCCTTCGCGGCCTGTTGCAGGTACGCTGCGCAAATGCATTCGCACACAAACCGATACTGGCTCTGCAAAGGTGCATGGTGAGAAGAGAAGGAGCGTTAGTCACACGAACGAACCGAATCGATCTCCAAATCGATCGGAGACACACAACACTTACCACATTCTGTACCATACAGGGCCGCTGATCACGCATCGCCTGCACGATGTAGAGCGGATAGATCGGTTCCCGCGCCTCCATTAGCGCCAGTGCGGTATCCATCAAGATAAGCACTCCCGTACGACCGATTCCGGCTGAACAGTGCACAATGATCGGTGGATTCGAAGCGCTTATGTATCTGCAGAAGCCATCGGAAGAAGAGAATGGATTTGAGAATGAAAAAGAGAATTCTCGTTAACGTCATCGCACGTGCGCTGCTCATGCCGTCAAACTCACTGATGCACTGACGTCGAGGAAGGCATATCGTTCGGGCTTTCGTCACTATCCGTGTGTAGCACGCGACGCTCGGCATTATCCAGCCCCCCGTTGTCATCTACGCTGCGTAACTTCACATTCTTCAGACTGGCCTCAATCTCGAGCGGTAGTGTGGTAGCCCGGGCCGATCGTACCCGCTCGGTGAACTGTAGGAACAGGTTCGGATCGGCCGGTACACCGTGATCGGGCCAGGCGAGATACTGCATGTGCTGGATCGTACGCCGTTCCTTCGTCCGCTCGTCCGTCATGACAAGATCGCGAAACACGAAGCTCCCCGTTTCGTCCGCCTTCTCCGACAGGCAGCGAATGGAGAGACCGGCCGACGGGACGAGCGGCTCATCGTCCGCCGACGGCCAATACTGATGGCACTTGGTGCGTCCGCTTTCCTTTACCGTCGTGAGCATTACCACCAAGTGGCTACTTTCTTGCTGCACCATCCGCCAGAAATCGTTCACCGTCGTTGGTAGCGGACCCTGCG
>NC_064875.1:40765938-40820938 GCF_943734745.1 Anopheles darlingi | reverse complement strand
ATTATCACAAGTTAATTCATGCTCGCTCGCTTACAACCAAGCATTGCAACAAAGCTTGTGTTTAAAACTCGTGCGATGCTCCTGCTCTCAGAGTCTGTAAGCCTGAGGAGAGAATGTGCCTGACACGTGGCTTTTTGCAAAAGAAAGTTGCCTGATATTCACTCGAGCAATTGCGATTCCATATTGCACGAATTTTTCGACAGTTTCTAACTGCACGGCGGGTTTTGAATCGCCGGGGTCGCTACCAATGCCGAGGCGTTGCAAAACAGCGCAGAAACTCGATAAGCGATTGTGATACACCCAAGCCACCCCTTCTTTCGAGCTAAGCGCGTCGATGATATCGACTTAAAAAATGTGACTATTTCTCGTTAAATCTACCACACCACCGTTAAGGGCTAGGGAACTGGCTCTGAGATTATTATGTTCACTAAAAATTAATCGGGAATCAAGGCACGCTATCTTCTTTACAAACAAAACGGTGCCTCAGACGTAGCACAAGGCGACTCAAATTGAAATGATAAAGGAAGCATTTAGCGCACCCAAACTAAGCATGCTGACGGATTCGTTAATTTATCGGACTTAAGCTAGAACGCATACTGCCAAATAGAAAGAAATAAAAATCTTCATTCCTTTGAGGTCGTACTTTGAAATATTCGTGTAGGAACCGACGATAGCAGTGTCATATTTAAACAACATATTGATAACACAGCATAGAAATAAGAAGAAATATGCCACTTAAAGCGTTCTACTTAATCAGCACAATAAATGTGTATTATACGGACCCAAATCAATCAAAGCAAACAAAAGAGAAACATTGCACTCAAAAAAGGTAGGAATTATATTGATGGGTGATTTACTATGCAATCGAATCACTGCAAAATCAAAAGATCGACATTTGCTTCGGTGAATGATGACCTCAATAACCTAATGCAGTATCTCCCAAAAGGAACACGGGAGAACACAACATTAGCATTCAATTAAGCTGCCGAAGCACTTTTAGAAGCATCAAGCGAAATCGCTGGGTCCATTTATCATCCATGGCCTGTTGAATTGTTTCTTAGCTGCCCCGAAATAGATGTTGGTCCTATGAGCAAAAATGTGCAACTGGGAAAAATATTCTTGAAACTGATTTGGAAGACTACTTTCATAAGCGATATAAAAAAATTGAAATTCATTCCGCTAAGTTACTAAGTTGCGATTGGTTGTGTTTCAAAAAGAATAAACAAAGACGCGCTACAATCAAAGCCTGCCATGTGATGTCATGGAATCGCATGATGCGTTTGCTATGATTCAGGATTTTTTTCTATGATAAGGTTACATACATTCTGGAACATCGGAATCGTACATCCTAAATTCGGTTCAACTGTGTTCTTTCAGACCAAATGACTTTCCGTTCGATAATAATTGGTCTAGGCGTTTTTGTTACCCGCGGTGTCTAGAAGTTATCCGCGGTTTCGATGAGAATAGCAGACGAAGAACCAACCCGTTTAGTATATGACCTAGCGGACAGTGAGGGTCCAGATAGAGTCGATAGGAAATTAACGACAGAATTGCTGGAATTGCCAGGCTTGGACGGACGGACTCGATCGTGAGCAGTGGAACGATCTTCAGTCGCAGGCTAAAACGGCTGATTAGTTGTTGCATCAAATGAATTATTAATAAAGGGACCGTCGTAGTTTCGTCTTTCTTCTTAGAAATGTTGAGAACATACATAGCTTCTTTTTTAAATAGTGAAGCAATAACTAATTGAAAGATGTTTCTCATACTATTCCTAAAAGCAACCTTTTCGTTGCTAGCAAGAGAAGATACAAAATTCATCGTTGGCTCGGTTCTATTGTAATGTGGCCATTGGTGCATCAATGCAAGGTGTTGATGGTGTTGGCACTAGTGATGGGGTAGGTCGTTCGAAGGGCATCTTTTCAATTAGTTTCACAAAATCTCATGCAGTCCCTCCTCATGCATGTTCAGGGCGTTCCACCGACAAAACAAAACGACAACCAAGACACAAACATGCCCCATCGAGGGTGGAGACTTTTCATGAAAAGGTAGTATCGGCGCGTGGAATGAAAAGTCGGTATTTCGCGGTCACCGTTCGCGTGTCTATCAAATCTTTTCCGAGCTTAGAGTAAAAGAGATAGGGGAAGCACAGGGAACCGATTGCGATTTAGTGAGTACGGCGAGGAAGAAGCAGCAGCTCAGCAATGGAATGTGTTCCGCGCGGCGTGTTGGCCAAATCTATTTTTGTGCCGCGTTATTCTTGACATCGTATTTTTTTCTTGTTCTTCTTAAAATTTGTTCCTTCATTTTTCATCGCTTAGAGCCGCTGTGGGCGCCGCTGGGTATTTTCCTCGTCCCCGGACCGGCAGCCTACATCATAATTCATCCCACAACCATCTCCGCCCCATCATCTCGGGTGGTACACTAGATCAGAGAGAGAGAGAGAGGGTCATGGTGTCATGGTGAGGATGCGGTGGTCCCACTGCGTCACGCGGCCGGGCCGGGAGATCTGATAGAAAAGCGGGCGGCTGATTCTAAGCAACCGGTGTGATACGTTGCGTGTTCACAGAGCATCACCGGGGCGTGCGGTGGCCACCCGAAACATGCCCGTAATTTATCAAACTCTTCGAATCCTCTTCGCCCGTAGGAGGATAAGCTTGCCTCGCCTACTGCTCGCTAGGCTCCTTCGATCTCCATCACGTTTGGAGAGGCGACTGGCAATTTCGGGATTAGTTTTCCGCCAATTTCACCCACAAGCGCCATAGGGAGTGGGTGTGGGCCCGAGCACCGGGTTGATTGGCAGGAGGGAAAAGGATTAGATTAAATAGCCCGACCACCCCTCCCCGGCCGGGAGTCCTTCTTTCGGTTCGCTGAACCCGATCGATACATGGACTGCGCCGTCCGTAGTTAACGGGTTCCCGGGTTAGGGTTTGCTGAGATTGACTGCACTAGGACCCTTGGGTTGTCCTCGACGTCAAGGATAACGCGCGAGTTAACTCACCACGGTCATACGCATCTCATCATTCAGAATGCACCGTAACCGGAAATGTCGCCGAGTGCATTCCTTCCTCTACATTCCTTCCCCCAACCCTGTCCAGATGATATGTAATTTAGATTAAGCGGCATTAATCAGTCAATTAGAGACCCTCACCAGGAACAGATTGTACACCCTTTGCTTCTCAATAAAGAAACGAACTTAAGTTGATCACCAACCCAACCCACTTTCGTTAACTCGCGCAGGTAAGGGCATAGCCTGCTTGAGATGTTTGCGCTTCCGTCGTGACCGTCTCTTCTTCTTCTTCTTCACCACTTACCCCGGCTGTTTTCGGCCCTTTTCTCGATCTGTTTGCTTTTCCGGATGTTGACAAACTCAATCCTGGGATGGATGGCGGGTTGCTCGAGTGCAAACAGGTGTGTCCACGGAGGGATTTGTGTTCGGATGAGCGCAGGACTGCGCTCTGGTACTGGACGGACGGAGAATGTTTCACGTTCTTGGTGGTTTTTGGGTCGTAGTCGAAGAAACCGCGACCAAAACGAAGCTGGCGTTGGCGGAGGTACTTGGGTGTTTGAGGTTGCTTTGTTCTTCCCGGGACCGGGCGTTACCGATGATGATGATGATGATGCACTTGCGATGATGCACTTTTCGATGTCAAGGTGGTTGTGGCCTCGAACCAAATAGCCGAATACCCTCCTCCCTCAAACAGGTTGGCTCAGGCGCACACAAGCTGGAGATCACCCCTTTTGGAAGGATTAAAATTAAACGCCGCCTCACACACGGCCACAAGTGGGTGTCGCCGCCGTCGTGCCGTGATGCAATTGCAGCTGCACTAGAGACAAACCATAAACCATGCACCCGTCCGCGCACAAACACACGCGCAAACACACGCGCACACACGCAGGCACCGTGCGGAAACCGGAGATGATTAATTTAGCCCCGGAGATCCCCCTTTTTCTCGCTCCGCAAACACTTCACTCGGCTTTGCTTGGTTTTCCTGGCTGCCGTTTTCCTAGACAACAGCCGTCGAAGCAAGCGGAAACGGTAAAATAAAGAACAGCAGCAGCCGGGAGGAGAGCCGGGGCGAGAGACGTTAATCACGGTCGGAAAGAACGCAGAGACGAGGAGCGACCGGAACAGCGCCGGATGCGGATTGTCTCATTTCCGGTGGCGACCACGACCCGGGAGCGACCGGGGACGGTGGGGACGGAGAGTAAGGTCACTTTGGGGCCGCTTTTCTTCGCACACTTCACACGAAACTGGGGCTGTGGCTGGCCGCTGGTTTACGCACTTTCTGGACTCTCGAGACAAGAAAGAAGCAAAAAACGGGCCCGCGATAGCGAAACAAGCGGCGTTGCAGAGGAGAGAGAGGCGCGGGTTGCTTCAGAAGAACGCGCGGACACGGAAAATTCACCGGAGTTAGAATCTGTGGTCGACCGAATTAGGAATCGGAACGAAAGGAACGATGGAAACGCAAATGAAAACGTAAAATCTGCTGTTGTACCGCGGCCAAAAAGGGGGTTTTCGTGTCGTACACAGCGAGGTGTCTAAAATAACCAGGTGAAGTCATTCCGACCCGAAAATGGTAAAGGCCCTGCCAGACGGAGCGTAAACTCTAGCTTAAAGGAAAAAATAATGACAAAACGTTTACGCTTGCCGTTTACATGCTGTATAGGTCGGTGGAGCGTAAAACCTAGCGTAAAAGCTGTTTGCAAACGGCAGAGCTCGCAATATGTTCTATTTCTTCCACAAAATGATTTTAATTTCCCCAACCCGGCCCCGTTCACATAGAACCGTAAACGTTTTGGCGTAATTTACGCTCCGTCTGGCAGGGACTTAACAGTTGAGGCTAACGCGGGATCTCATCCGTTTCCACTTATCGGTGATTCTCTGATAAAAACTGAATTTTCATTTGATTTACGCTTTTTTGTGAATTAAAATTAAAAATGCACACGTGTATTTCGGAAATTTCAAGTGAATTTTTCGGAGTTCTTTAAGACAGCTTGGTTTGCTCGTATGCGCTTCGTGTGGCACGACCTGAAGAGTTTACGTTAAAAGCCGTGGCCACACGGGGCGAAAACTCTAGCGCAAACGAAAAAATTAATGCCAAAACATTTACGCTTGCCGTTTACATGCTGTCAAACGATTATAGGTCCGTGGAGCGTAAAACCTAGAGTAAAAGCTGTTTGCAAACGGAAGGGCTCGCAATATGTTCTATTTGTGGTTTACATTGATAGATAGTGATCATTGCTAGTGTGTTCAATCCTTTTCTTCCACAAAACGATTTTAATTTCCTCAACCCGGCCACGTAAACATATCGAAGCGTAAACGATTTGGCATTAATTTGTAAATTTGCGCGCAAATTTTCGCTCCGTGTGGCCACGGCTAAACGGTTCAAAAACGGAACGAAAGTTTAGAGTTTTATTTCTGGATTTTACTAAAAACTAGCAAGGACAAAGCCCAGAGGGTCCTTCTCGCTTTTCAGCGAATATATTAAAAATACTTGGTTTTGATTTATATTCATGGTTTTACTTTCTCAATCCCTTACGTTGCCGGTGAATTGTACCTTTCAACCTTTTCAACGTTTTATCTTCGGAAAAGTCGTAAAATTCTTTGTTTAGTCCACAAAAAAACTTTAAAAAATTGGGGAATTTCCTCAACACCACTTGTCTACTATGATGAACCTTGCTAAACTCAACTTTTGTCAAAAACTCTCTCTCGAAAAATATATCTACGATTACGTGTTTCGCCGGGACATGTTTAAAGTATGCCTTTCTTATCACTCGTTCCCCTTGTTCGGTTTTTAAGAAATTATTGATACAGTGTAAGTCATAAATGCTGCCCACGGGCAATTTGGGGGGAGCGTAGGAAATTAGGCGATTTGTTTCACTTCTTTCAGAGTCCGGTGGCAAATCGTCCTTTAACATGAGGGGGGGTTGGGAATCTGAGGTGTCAAGCGTTTCCTCTTCAATCTCGTCAATCTCGTCAATCTCTACGGTTTCTTCGATTCCTTCAGTCTCTTCAATACCCATGGTTTCTTCGATTCCCTCAGCATCTTCGATCACAACGGTTTCCTCGATCCCTTCGGAATCCTCGATCTCCACGGTTTCTTCAATTCGTTCGGTTTCCTCGATACCTTCGTTTTCTTCGATCTCCACGGTTTCTTCGATACCATCGTTTTCTTCGATATCCACAGTTTCTTCGATGCCTTCGCTTTCTTCAATTACTTCGATCTCTTCTGTGTCATCGGGCAGGTTTTCTGTAATAAAAAAGTTCCCCTTTTTACCAGGAGTGACGAAACGTTATCCGGTTTTACTTACTCATATGGCATGTACATCGGCTTTTGAAATCTTGGTAGCGCGCTAACAATTCTTTATAAAGCTCCTTCCAAGCTTCCAATTCTTCGTCGCGGTTCATTTTCTCTTTTCCAGTTCGAATTTCCACTCGTCCGGTGGAGTAAAACTGTTTGAAGAATTCGTTTTACCTTCCACCCTCATCAAACCTGCACAGCAACTTTGACGGGTTATTTTGCCAACGCGAACGAATACCCTGGGTGAAAACTAACTTAATCCGTTCCCAAATGCGTATGAAACCGACCGAAAATGTTAATAAAAAGTGTTAACTTCCTCACTTTTTGCCGCCGATTTTCCGGAATTTTGTTTAGTTCAGAAAACAACAAACCCATGCAGCAAAATTTTCATCTGCCCAGGAAACCATGCCCCATACAACTGGAGCATTTTCTTGTCTGCGTAATTTCGGTGCCGTTAGAATGCTTAACTTTTTATGCCTTTTTTAGCATTCACAGTGTAGAGTGAAAATTTGATGTAAAATTATGACTAATCTGATGAAAAATAAACTAATAATTTCCTCGTGCTCGTGAATCTCTTCGTCGTAAGATTTGTTTGAAATTTTTTTCCTATATTGTATGGGGTGTGGTTGCCTGGGGAACTTTCGCTGGCTGTCACTTTTTGGTTGTGTCATCTGTGGAAGAAAATTTTTTCGTGTTTTTTTCTGGGTGTAGGCTTGTGTTTTTGGCGAAATTACCCCTGAAAATGGAGTAATTCGTTGTTGCGCGTTGTGAAAAAGTTGCCGCGGATCGCTGCGATCACAGGTAAGCGCCGTGGGAATCGGGTGTGGCCCAGCCGGTGGCCAAAGCCGGTGCGGAAACCGTCGTGTTGGAAGACATTTTTCAGAGCGTTGACGGCCCCATTGACAAAATGTACGCAACCGGGCCTCCTCATGTTTAAGAGACCAGAAATTGTTCTGCCCGACGGGTCTACTAAGCGTTAAGAGACCCGGTTGCATAGATTTGGACAATGGGGGTACTTCTTCAATCCGAGAGCTTCTTCTCACGCGATGATAAATGGCTCTTTAAGTGGCTGTGATGATTGGATAAGGACTACCACCATCGTCACCGACACCGTAATTCCCGCTGGTTCTCTAACTTAATTCAATATATTGATTTCTGTCCTTTCGCGGTCGCCCGTTTGGCATTTTTGCATGCGTTTTCTCTCTCTCGGCACCGCCAAGAGCATATCTCAATTGCACTGCAGGCAAAGTGGGCGTTAATACCCCCCTCCCTTCTTCCGTTCTCTTTGCAGTGTAACCCGTGTTGATAAGCAGCGAGAGAGCTATCTGGATCCGGCTGCGGTCCACGGGGTGGGGGGATTGGTTAGGCAGCGACGGTTGGTCGGTCGGGCGGGTTTTTTTTTCCACAATCAGAGACAGCTTCCGCCGCTGCTGCTGGTGATTCTCTATCTCGACGAGGAGAACTAGATTTCTTCGTCTTTGCTTTGTGTGAAAAGAAGAGGCCGGCCGGTTGATCAAGATGATTGGTGGACTGTTCGTGTACAATCATAAGGGCGAGGTGCTGATATCGCGCGTCTACCGGGATGATATTGGCCGCAACGCGGTCGATGCATTCCGCGTGAACGTCATCCATGCCCGCCAGCAGGTGCGCTCTCCGGTGACGAACATTGCCCGTACGAGCTTCTTCCATATTAAGGTATATTTGAGCGTGCGTGCAGAACCGATTGTTGTCCCCTTAACCCGGACATGTCCGATTAACCGATTTCTTCCTTCCCCACTAGAGAGCGAATATCTGGCTGGCGGCGGTCACGAAGCAAAATGTGAACGCGGCAATGGTGTTTGAGTTTCTGCTCAAGATCATCGACGTGATGCAGTCGTACTTTGGCAAGATCTCCGAGGAGAACATCAAGAACAACTTTGTGCTGATCTACGAGCTGCTGGATGGTGAGTGGAAGCTTCCATGAGAAGAAGAAACGCGGTGTGAATACTTATAATAACGACTCTTTTGGTTGGTATCCCGAACAGAAATTCTGGACTTTGGTTATCCGCAAAACTCGGACACCGGCGTGCTGAAGACGTTCATCACGCAGCAGGGCATCAAGACGGCCACGAAGGAGGAGCAGGCGCAGATTACGTCGCAGGTGACGGGCCAGATCGGTTGGCGCCGCGAAGGCATCAAGTATCGGCGCAACGAGCTGTTCCTCGATGTACTCGAGTACGTGAATCTGCTGATGAGCCCCCAGGGACAGGTACTGTCGGCTCATGTGGCCGGCAAGGTCGTGATGAAGTCGTACCTGTCCGGTATGCCGGAGTGTAAGTTCGGTATCAACGATAAGATCGTGATGGAGGCGAAGGGTCGCAGCGGAATCTCGGGCAATGCGGACAACGAAGCGTCACGATCGGGCAAACCGGTGGTCGTGATCGATGACTGCCAGTTCCACCAGTGCGTCAAGCTGAGCAAATTCGAGACGGAACACTCGATCAGCTTCATTCCGCCCGATGGTGAGTTCGAGCTGATGCGCTACCGTACGACCAAGGACATTTCACTGCCGTTCCGTGTGATACCGTTGGTTCGGGAGGTTGGCCGAACCAAGATGGAGGTGAAGGTGGTACTGAAGTCAAACTTTAAACCATCGCTGCTGGGTCAGAAGATCGAGGTGAAGATTCCTACGCCGCTCAACACCTCCGGCGTGCAGCTGATCTGTCTGAAGGGAAAAGCGAAGTACAAGGCCTCGGAGAATGCAATCGTATGGAAGTAAGTAGCGAGTATTTGCGGCTGCGGACCAACTCAGCATCACGCTAACCTTACTTGGTTATCTTGGTTTTTCGCTTCGCAGGATTAAGCGTATGGCCGGCATGAAGGAAACGCAACTTTCGGCCGAAATCGAACTACTTGAGACGGATACCAAAAAGAAGTGGACTCGACCGCCGATCTCGATGAACTTCGAAGTACCGTTTGCACCGTCCGGATTCAAGGTTTCTACCCCCCCTGTCCCTCGCTTTGGCAGTTTAAAACGGAATATTCCTTTTTAACACTCTCCTATTCTGGTTCCATTTGCAGGTTCGTTATCTGAAGGTGTTCGAACCAAAGCTGAACTACTCCGATCACGATGTGATCAAATGGGTGCGATACATTGGCCGCAGTGGACTCTACGAAACTCGATGCTAAATACGTTCGACGGCAATTTTCTGTTTTCTGTATTCTTTAATTCGCTCGGATATGGATCCAACCCCGACAGTAGTAGTGTTGCGAAAGCGGAGGGAGGGGTCCCCCTCGATATTCTAGGACAATGATTTTCGGGCGGAAACACGCGGCATACTGTAAACCACCGCCGGATGGTTTCAGTTGTAATCGTGGAAGCTCACACTCGAACGAAGTACGTCACTTCTCCGCCAGTTTTCTCTCTATCACGTCAGTTAGCTTAAGATTAGTGGAAAGAGGACACATTCAAAGCACACACTCACACACATCCGGTCAGTCAGCTATTCCGTTTGGTTGTTTCTTTTCGGCTGGCTGGAAATGATTTTTGTTTTGTTTTTCCTTTTTGTCGGATTTCATTGAAAAAAAAGCGATCTAGAATCAGTGTGGCAAATGATAACAGTGTTAAGAAGCAACAATGCGGTACTGCCATATGCTGGGCAGTGCGTTAATGATTAAACGCAGAAGCAAAAGTCAAACGCTTGACGCGTTCAGTAGTGAAGGTGATGTGCAATAGCAATTGATATCGTTGCAGCATCAGGAGCAGCATCTTACAGGCAAAACGATAAATCTTTCGATAGGTACCGATCCTTGCTATCTTGTTTTTGCATAAGCAGCAATGAATGCATGCACCAGCAGCATGTGCACGTGCTTTTGAATGCGAAACGGAATACACCTTTACACAGACGCGAACACACACACATCGAAACGCGTACGAATCTCGCACGATCAAGGGGGATTAATTAAAATGGTTCATTATTGTCCCGAGCAGAAGAGGCTGCCGTCGATGAACGAATACTTGATTGAAGAGGAAGACAAGGAACGGAGTGATCACTTCTGTACATATTTGCTACCTGACTCGTCATTCATTCCAACAATGCTGTTTAGACGATTTTCTTAGTCGCTTATTATGTTGCGCTTTCGTGCATTTTTGTCCTTCTTCCTTGGAGTGAGTATTAGAACAAATTTTGTTTATTAATGTCTGGGAAGACTCTGAAATATGTCCCATCCTTCCATACTATTCCACACACAAACACAATCAGCAGCAGCGCGGTGACTGTTTAGAAGAATTAATATCCTCCTCTTACGTTGATTAAAATTGATTTCACGGCTGAAACACATGCAGATGTGCATCGTAGGCTTTCCTTCCTGATTTGCTGCTATCATTTTCATTCAATAATCAAACCGTTTCCCATAAAATTGATGGTTTAGTGTCCGTTACACTAAAAGAGATGCTAAGAAAGGAGTTAAATAGAAAAGAAGAAAATATCCATCGTACGATCATTAGCCATACACGAGCAGAAAACGTGTGACCGTAAAGAGTATGAGACGAAGAGAGAGAGAGGGAAAGAGGGAGAGCTGGATGGTATAAATCTACTATTTAAATATACATACATATATCTCTAAACTTATCATCGCCAATCATGAAACAGAATTCTTAGCCGTACGCGCCGCATTTCTCTTCCGTTTTCCTGCGTCGTGCCGAATCGGGGACCGGATGTACGAGTGCTTCTATATTCAGCGCCGGTTGCCGACTGCCGCTTACTCATCGCATAGCATTATTTACGGTGCAGTAGAAGATCCACCGCGTGCGTGCGTGCGTGCGCGCGCTATCCGCTGTGTGTTATCGAAATACAAACGATATCGCGATATCGGAAAGAGAAGGGTTAGGCCAGAGTAACCAATAATTCAATGACATGAAATCAGTGTGCGCGTGTCGGCGCTTAGTACAGTGCACGACGAAACAGTGTGTAGTGCGTAATAGAAAAGCATATATATAGTTCGTGGCATCGTTAGCAACACTATAGCCGTGGCCACACGGAGCGAAAATTTGCGCGCAAATTTACAAATTAATGCCAAATCGTTTACGCTTCGATATGTTTACGTGGCCGGGTTGAGGAAATTAAAATCGTTTTGTGGAAGAAAAGGATTGAACACACTAGCAATGATCACTATCTATCAATGTAAACCACAAATAGAACATATTGCGAGCCCTTCCGTTTGCAAACAGCTTTTACTCTAGGTTTTACGCTCCACGGACCTATAATCGTTTGACAGCATGTAAACGGCAAGCGTAAATGTTTTGGCATTAATTTTTTCGTTTGCGCTAGAGTTTTCGCCCCGTGTGGCCACGGCTTATGACGAAAGCAAAACAAGGCATACAACAACAAAAAAAAAAACAAAAGAAAAACACTCAACCACACAAATACTATTATGCTACACAAGGGTGAATCCTCGGGTGGACAAAGACGGAAGGAAGGAGAAATATACTAATGACAAGAATAATATTATTGCGTAAACTATTAAGAAAATAAAATTAGTTGTTGAAACAAAAGAAGTAAATGGAAGAGAAAATGAAAAAAGCAAATGAACTTTGTCGCATTGTAATGTCGTGCCATCGTGAAAGAATCCAAAATTGTACGGAATCACGTGGTTTGGTAAATGTTGTTCTTCCTTCTTTCTTTTATTTTAGGATTTATCAAGTGTGTAGGTTGCCAAATAGGTATCGCTAACTACCACAGTTAAATTGTCTTATTAATGATAGCTAATGATACCAACGTTTTCAAAGTTCGTACAACGTACTATAAAAACTTCTACTAAATTCATTTTTTTACTTTTTGTCTGTGCACTAATGTTCATCATGCGCTCGGAAGTAATATTGTCAAATCATTTCAAAGCTTTGTTTGCCAATACCCATGTTTGCAATTTTCTGCCTGAACCAGAAAAGGGAGAATCCCAATAAAAAGAAAAAAAACCAAGAAGTTATCTGATTGATGATTAGTAGGTGCAACCAACAAAATCGAAGTTTGACGATCAATTTGACCCTGTGTATGGGGTTTTAAGTCATGCACATATTTTGTTTAAAGCAGTGTTTTAAATTTATGATTCTATTTATCAAAAAACTTCACAAACAATTCTTGAAAGGTTTCTTTCTTTTACTCCATACTTTTTTTTTCTTTTACTCCATACTGTCCACATATGAAATTTTAAGTGAAATTATCTTCAAACTATTACATGTTAAAGCGTGTATTATCAGTCCTCTTCTTCTTATTGCGGATCTAATTCTTCTTACATTAGATTGGTTTAGCATCATATTTAGTATTGCTCTGACTTGTTCACGGTGTGCTAGTTCCTGCTGATTGATTTGGGATTTTCGTAATCAATTTCTCCTGCTATTGGAGCTAGAACATTACTAAAGCCTTCTGATACTGTTTCCGACCCTCACCATAATCACATGTTCATTGGCGGTTGGAGCAATTTCAGCAAACATTCGAATCTCGAGCTCATCATTCCATCCGACTACGAGTCTCGGTCAACGAGCAGCGAGCGCCACGCGCTCTCTCTCTCTCTCTCTCTCTGTAACTCTCTCACGCATATCGATCTCGGTGGGGGCCAACACGCGCGCTTGCAGCCGTGGCGGCGACAGCGGGGACGGCGGCGACCACGACGACTACGGTGTGTTAGTGCCCATGGTCAGTCCAGAGCAGCTGTCAATCGCGACGAAGCGCTCTATTTACCGTTTATCGCGACAAACAACGTGCTGCTGGGTCGAAACGGGTGTCCAACAACCAACCTGTCCCCCTCTGTTGGTGTCGCTAGAGACGTGGTGTGTCGATGCAACGTGCATCGGGCAGTCTTCGGTGAGATGAGCTGAGCTGTCGACCTAGTGAGGAGCATTTTCGGGGGGGCCTCCTTGGATCCGAGGAACAGTCCTGTATGTTCCACGGAATGGTGCTTCGAATATCTGTGTTTATGCTAAACAAATCCCGTGATGTTGATGCTGGATGATTCCTCAATTCGTTATTAATGTGAGCTTTTCGTTCAAAATCCACGTGAAACCCTGTTGGGGCTGCTACTCCCGAACACAAACACCTCACCGCATGCGGCGACCAGAGTGAGAACGAAAAGTGCGAAAAACTCGGTTAGTGGAGTGCGATCGCCGTGTATAGGCCCCTATTGCGATTGTCTTGTCTCGTTTCCAAGACAAACGTCAGTCTGGTGTCGGTATTGCGAGTGTCTTGCTTGACACCGATTTCTGTCTTGGAAACGAGACTCAGCTGTCTTGTACTCAAAGCTACCAGACTGGGAGTCTGCCAAACAAGACTGCGATTTAAGATTACCGTAACAGTTTTTTGTTTAGCAGACTGGCGGTTGATTTGGAAGAATTTAATGGAATTAATCAATAACCTATTACCAGTAATCGATTATGTTCAATTGCACGAAATGGCACATTTTCTGAGAACCATGTAATGGGCTCAAACCTCAGCATTTGCTTTCGTGACGATCGAGTTCCTGAATAAAAATGCATCAGAGATTGAGAATAATTGAACAAATATTGTACGATTGAAAACATTTTTTTGATGAATTAAAACACGTTAACGGTAAGGAAACTCAAACTGCGCACGATTGTTTACAAACAAAGCTGCGATTTTGATGGCTTTTGACAGCCAAATGAACACTTGTTCATTCAAGTGTTCATGCGACTCTCGCAATACCGATTTTAGACAACCAAGACTCGGCGGTTTTTGCCAGACAAGACTGGTCGAGTCTTGTCTTGGAAACGAGACAAGACAATCGCAATAGGGGCCATAGTGTTGGTGGTGTGTCGAGACTCGATACCGCCGTCGTGGCCACCATCATTACCGTCATCCGCAAATAACCGGGCAGTCTCTCCTGCAACCGGTCCGGAGCGTGCTTAGGGCCAACGTTTCTCGTCTGTCTGTGTGCGTGCTGAGCGAGAAGTGAGAAGAGAGCTGTTCCAATAGTAAACACATTACTATTGCATCGAACGCCAGCATGGGACACCATACCCAAGGGGCTTGAAAAAGGGGGGGCGGTCGCTGAATCGCTTGACTCGCTCTCCGGAGTTCCTCATGCTGCTGGTGGTGCCATTCTCGCGCCCATTGAGTACCGTGCCACTCGCAAGGCACGCACGCACATCGAATATCGCTATCGAACGGTCGCACGGTTCCGTGGGTGCCCAGTTTGGCGTCTCCATCGAGCGCGAGTAGAGGGTTTGCGTGTTTCCGTTTTCGCACGACCCTCACCGTTTATCCTTCGGGCTCGCTGGGTGTGGAGGGACGCGCGCACACACACACGGTGTGCGGTGTGAAACGTGTCACGTGGCAACTGGTACAGTAGTGCTGCGGGGAGTTCAATAATTGTCCCGGGACTGCCGTGCCGTGGAAATCAATTCAGCGCGCACAGCAGTTTTCCTCACACGCACAGCGTATCCTGCTGGGCACCCCCGTGAGTGTTCTGGAGCAACCACGAGCTGTCGATGTGAAGGACTCACCTCGACACAATCTCCCCCCTACGTTGTGAGTCCTTGTGAGTGATGCCCAAAAACATGCGACCACGCGACCGCATGTGAGCAAATTGTGCGTGCGCTTGTGCGTCTGTGGGTGTGTATGTGTGTGGCTTCGTGAGCAGTAATGATGCTAGAGACAACCGGGGCAAAGGAAAATCCTGTTCGCGGGCCCTTTGGAAAACCTCGTGCCAGCGAGTGAGAGCGAGTGAGCTGGCGAGCGACCACATGTCGTGACTCGCACTCACCTCCCATCAACGGCGAGCTGGTTCGTCGAGGGTTCCTACTATACTGCTGCTGGGGGCCTATTTTTGGATTGTTTTGTTGTTATTGATTGGCCACGACCATCCGTTCGTTCGTGTGTCCACCACTAGCAGATCCGTGTAGGTGTAGAATGTGATTGGCGGCGTCGGGTCGACCAAGGCGCTTGATCATATTGTTCGCAGGTGTGTTTAGGCCTCCGTGCCGAGAAATTGTTTACGAGACCTTTTCTGGCCACAACGCAACCCCGCTGTACCACACGGTTTAGTCCAGAGGAGGAGGAGGAGGAGAGGAGGGAGTTCCATGGACGTTTCTCGCCATCGTGTCTAGCCGATGGTCTCACCACCATCAGCGTTGCATCCGTCGCCTTTCATCCATCCATTTCCCGACCGTGCGTGCGTGAGTGCGTCGCCGATGGCTTCGTCCAGCCACGGTGAGAAGTCCATTGAATATCGGTTCGGTTATCGTCCGTCAGTTGGCTCGTGCAGCTGAGACGTGTGCGTCTGACTACGTCACGACACTCGCTAGTCTTGGCCTTGTTTTGTTGTGTTGTGTTGTTGTGCTGTTTTACTAAGAGCCTTTGCCCTGGTATCGTGTCTCCTGCGGTAACGCGTGACAGGAAAAAAAGCGTTGAAAAAGTCGGGCGTGAAGAGTAAACGATTTTATGGTGACCCCCGGGGGACCTCTATAAGGAGCTAAAACCTCACGAGTTTCGGTGCCACAAACGAGGTCTGCTGCGAGTTCTCCTTCTACAGCACACACTGTTTCGCGCGCCTCGCACACACAGCACTCACACACACACAGACACATCTCTTTCGCTTTCGGGCTCATCCATCGGGTGTCCTTGTTCAACTTGAAAGGCCTATCGAGCCTTCCTTTGTTTCTAAAAGATTCGTTCCATCCCTCTCTCGCTCTCGCTCTCTGGCCCGGCAAACCCCCCAGCAGCAGGAGCAGGGCCAGCAGGCCCCCTAGCCCATAATAGGCTTTACGAGCCCGCCACTAGGCTGGAGAGTGCGCCAGTGTAGTGGTAGTTCTGGCTTTGAGCCAGCTCGTGCGAGAAAGTGTGAGTGAGGAGAGTGAGTGGAAAAGCCTCACGCGTTCGTATTGAGTTGGTTGTGTATGTGCGCGTGTGTTGGCATGGAGGCGCCACATTTTCCTGCTGCAACAGTGTGTACGTGTACCTGCTAGGCTTGTGTGTTGGGGCGACTCTCTCAGCCGTCGTTGCCACCGCTGCCACTACAGCGATGCCTGTGTGTGTGTGGTTGTGCGAGCCACCGACCTTAAGCCTACTGGGTGCCAGAAGTAGAGCGCGAGTATGAGCGAAAGGGCAGAAGAGCCTGAGAAAGAAGGAGAGGGAAAATTGAGGGAAGGATGACGATGAGGATGAAATTGTAATTTAAAATAATAAATAAAAGCAAAAGTGTATTAAGGCGAAATTCGAAAAATCTCTTCCGCAGAGTGCAACTGACAAGCATAAAAAGGTGATGTAGATAGAATAAATATTGCAATTGAATCCAGAGTAATATAAATAGTATAAAACACACCAGCACAAAGGCGTGACGGCTAGTGTAGCAGTGTACAGTGTCGATGTTGATATTCGAGCGACATGCGGAAGTTGCTTAGCGTTTGATGTGAGCGCAGGCAGATCGTCTACGAGAGCAGCATCAAAGTGTGCGAGTGAGCCAGCCAGCCTGCCATACATCGGGCAACGCATGGCCTGCTTGATGCTGCCTCGCTTGTCGGTGCAAACGTCAATAGTATCCTTGGACTTGGATTAGACCCGAGCCGAGCGTGAGTGTACGGTTAGTGTGTGTGTGTGTATACATCCGAGATCCAGCACGCAGCTGGTCGGTTTTTTTTGGTTAAAGTAGAAAAGGGCAACAAAGCGATCGTCACCTTTTCGCCGTCACCTGCTGCCCGCTACTACCCCTCCTATACAATCATATAAAAAGCAACCCCACAACATCGCGCTCCGGTAACCCAGACCCAGACAGCAGCCTACTGCTGTGCCAGCACAGGTGAGTTAAACAGCCTCGTTAAAGTGAGCCAACCATACTCACTCTCTCTCTCTCACACACACACACACACATGCTTGGTACACTTTCTCAGTGAGTTGAAATTAAAGAAGCGAACCGAAGGAGCATGGAACCGGGATGGAAAACAATATCCTTCTAAAACGGCTTCGCAAGCAGAAAGATTGTTTTGATAACGTGATAAACCGAACCGAACCGAACGGAACCGAGGGAAGGTACGTACGATGAGGTGGGGAAGGGCGAAAAAGGGGGTGGGCAGGCGGCCAAGATAATAGAAGTCTTCCGGATGGAGACGCATGGTAACATGCCATGGCATGAATAACAGAGCAGCGAGAGAGAGAGAGAGAGCTTACGAAGGAAGCGAGAGAAAAAGAGATAGAAAGAGAGGGAGAACAGGCAGCCAATATCCGCTTATGGTCGAGGATAAAGGGAGGCGAGAGCGAGAGAGGCAAAAAATGGAAATCAAGCGAATCTGCACTCCGCTGTGCGAGAGAGAGAGAGCGAAAGAGAGAGAGTGATAGAGCGGGCGAATGGTGGGTTGTTCACTTCCCACGCTCGTACTGCTACGTTTGCCTTCGAGCAGGTGGCCAGAATGATTGTTGCGAATGGGCCACGGTGTATTTCGTTCTGTTTCTTTTTTTGAGTCTCGCTCGATGGTCTTCGTGTCTGTATGTGTATGTGTATCTCTAAGGGAATGGGGGGAGGTTCGAGAGGAACCTTTCTCTTGTTGCTCGGTCCACGTGGGTGAAAGTGTACGGTGGAAAACCACCCGTAGCACCCGTAGGCGACCTTTCCCTCACCACTACCACCACCACCGCCACCACGGAATACTGAAAACCGAATTCCCGTTGTGTTGTGTGCCTTTGCTTTACGAGGCTTTTGGGGCCGTAAAAAGTCCCCGAAAATCTGAGCTGCAACTGACAGCTTTTAGGGAGGCTAGGATGGGTGGAGGAGGAGGATGTTTTGATAAAACAAAAAACGACCAGAGAGGGTGACCGAGAGAGAGTGAGTGAGGTAGAGGGAAAGGTGCTGCTTTGAATCAGCGAGAGAGAGCTACACGGAGCGTCGTAATGTGTTCGTCGTGTTGGTACACTTTTCGGGGAATATACGGCGGATTTTCCGCCTTTTCCCGTTTATGAAGGTTAGCATAAATTGATGACAATGTGCAGCACCTCCCTGACCCCCCCCTCCCCCTCGTGGTCTCTGAGGTAGAATTTATTTGCATTTTCATCGAAATTATTCTCCAGTTTTCGACTGTTGGAGTAGGAAAACGGGAAATGGAAACAAACTGTGGTCCACTGTGGACCGAGACCTCAAGCTCAAGAGTGAGTAAGAGAGCGAGTGAGAGAGAGAGAGAGAGAGAGAGAGAGAGAGAGAGAGAGAGAGAGAGAGAGGATGCGTGTCCGTTTCCGAGCAATTACTCAGTAAAGGACCTAACGATGCGTGACGCAGGTCACAGACAGGGGCTTGAGTTTTTTTTTGGTGACCAACCGAACAGCGCTGTTCGCTCGGTGGATATGGAAATCAGTTTCCGAAAACTACATTATGCATCATGCGGAAAGGGGATCCCCGGGACACTGGGACACCCCGCCCCCGGCATTGATATCCGCATGATGGAGTGCACCTCCCACCCCCACCCCTGGGGATTGTTGCTTGTTGTGGTAGCGCTTGGCATTAGCGTGCTCGTGGCTTTGCTTTGACGCTGCTTATCATCATCATCATCACCGTCGTCGTCGTCGTCGTCGGCATCATATCGATAGCATGTAATTACCATTCACAATTAATTAGTTTGCAATTTTCGTGATCATATTTTACATTTTCCTGTGACCTGTGACTGTGATTGGTGGTTTTCCAGCATAAGGGCTTGCTACTAACACCAATTCATTCAATATAACGCTCACAGCGGTTGCAAATAATAACCATTTACTGCTCTGGTGGTGCTAATGGAAATGGATTCCCCGATTAATAAATGTTCGTAATTGATCTGATTGGAATCTGGAATAGTTTTACATTCCAGGACCCGGGAATCGATCAACTATGTGGTTATCTGTTGATCGATTGTTGGAAAGGTTGCTAATGCTTCAATGTGTCACTTTATTACTGAAATTCTAGCAGGCACGTACTAATAATTATTGAAGTTTATATGCGAAACGATCGCATAGAAAGTTTTGTTGATTTAAGCTCTAAAGCCTGTTCGAATCAGCAGACACAGAAGAGGTCATATTATTTATTGTTTCTGACCATTTATTCCCTTTAAAAATATTTTTTCAAAAAATTGTCATCATTAAAGGCCATATCGCAGTCAAGAAATGACGTAAACAAACATTTGAACAAAAGGAAAGGAAAGGTAACATTTGAAAGACTTTTTTATTGCCTTTATGATAAATATGAGTGCAAATTATTCCTTAGTTTTTTATATGACTTATAGGCCCCTATTGCGAGTGTCTTGTCTCGTTTCCAAGATAAACGTCAGTCTGGTGTCGGTATTGCGAGTGTCTTGCTTGACTCCGATTTCTGTCTTGGAAACGAGACTCAGCTGTCTTGTACTCAAAGCTACCAGACTGGGAGTCTGCCAAACAAGACTGCGATTTAAGATTACCGTAACAGTTTTTTATTTAGCAGACTGGCGGTTGATTGGAGGAATTTAATGGAATTAATCAATAACCTATTACCAGTAATCGATTATGTTCAATTGTACGAAATGGCACATTTTCTGAGAACCATGTAATGGGCTTAAACCTCAGCATTTGCTTTCGTGACGATAGATTTCCTGAATAAAAATGCATCAGAGATTGAGAATAATTGAACAAATATTGTACGACTGAAAACATTTTTTTGATGAATTAAAACACGTTAACGATAAGCAAACTCAAGCTGCGCGCGATTGTTTACATACAAAGTTGGGATTTTGACGGCTTTTGACTGCCAAATGAACACTTGTTCATTCAAGTATTCATGCGACTCTCGCAATACCGATTTTAGACAACCAAGACTCCGCGGTTTTTACCAGACAAGACTGGTCGAGTCTTGTCTTGAAAACGAGACAAGACACTCGCAATAGGGGCCATAAACTTTTTCTTTGTCATCACCCAACATTTTGAACCACAACAAAATGCACAATTTATTTTAACATTTTAAAATTATCACTAGACAAACAGGAAAATTTCGTTTAAAATGCTGTCAACAAAATCGCAAAGTGACCACTGAGCGCGCTGCAGTGATTAAAAACGTGTGTCCAGATTCTAACTGCTACAGCCCATAAGCTAGCTAATTAGTTGGCCGAAATGCTTGTGATATTTTTAACTCCATTAGATCATACTCGATCGAACTGATTACTGTTACGTCATTGTAAAAAACAAATCAATAAGCGTTTGGAAAGAGGGAGTATGCTATGCTCATAGATTTACTCCCGATTAATGCGTCGCTATCCATTCTTCAACATTAAATTAGAGTATAAAGACCCAAATGGTGATCCACACACACAAATTCTCACGGATTCGGCACGAAGAAGGAGGAGTAAAAGAGTTTCACGGGAGTTAATATGATCACGGCTAATAATCGTTCGCCAGCCGAACGTCAATACTTCCTACGGGATGTTTCTACCCCCCCCCTCCCTCTATCTTGCCAAAAAACGCTCGGAGGCGTAAACAACGTTCCAACGTTCCCGTTCAACCCGGGCAGCATATAAACATTGGAGGATGATAGTTCGTGCCGGGGCAGCACCGTCCCACCCCAGGCACGTCATAGGGAAGAGAAGCGAAAAACCTGCGGAACACACGAAGTTTCGCACCAAGTGAAGCGATTATTATCTTGGCCTCATCGTTGGCCGACCCCTGCTGCTGTTAGGCATTCCGCTCCGCATGGTTTTGTGATAAACTTTTTACGACTCGATAGACTTCCCGTCTATCTGCTAGCCAGCCGGTGTAGTAGCAGTAGCACCGTGGGACTATACGGGATGGTCTACTCGTCCTCGTCCTCACTATGGGTCTCTCGTTTGGGGATTTAAGATGGTGGCTTTTGATTATGGCCCAGCCAAACCGTCCCGGCACGGCACGGCAGCTGCTGCTGGTCCTCGGAGTTTTCCTCGGGCTCCTGGGCACCAGCTGGTACCGATGCTGGTCTCACCGTCGATGGTTTCACCGTCTTCACCTTCTTCACCAAGGTCCAAGTAGCCGTAGCCAAAAAAGAGCAACCGAAATGGCGGTGGCGGTCGGTTTTTACGACTTTGTTCGGCTTTCGGCTCCTGAGGACGCGCGGTCATCGAGCGGACATCAAATTGGTTTCTACACCCGCAACACCCGCAACGGTACCCGCCGGTACTCCCGGTACAGTGCCGGTCCGTACAGTCGCAGCACTCGTCGCAGTCGTCGTAGGAGAGTGAATCACGGCCACGGGCACAATGCGGATTAAGTTGCAATTAATAATAAAAAGAAGAAATACAGTCGCCGTGATGGTTTCGTACGTCGCTCTGTGCTCTCATGTTGGACTGTGGATGGATGGTGCACGATGGGGTACGAGGAGCATGTGACGTACCTGCGGTGGGGTGACCGTTTTTTTGGGGATTGGCCTTTGTGCCGGGCGCGTTTGTGTCGTTAGGCTGTCAGGGGCCTTTTCAAGGAGTGCATAATTGCATGTGTACCTGGTCTGTTCATTAAATCGTGAGGCTTGGTTTATTCATTAAATCGTGAAATTGTTGATTAAACAATTTAAAGTTTGTTTAAGAAACGAAATGGATGAATTCCTTAATCAAATTAGTATCCATCGCTCGACACTCGATCAGAATTAATCAACCGAATGTTTATTTAAGCTGTTATCGTTCCACAATCATCAACTTCAACAGGATTGACATGTGCATTGAGGTTAATACCGCACTAAATACACGGCATATCTTGTAGAAAATGATTATAATATATTGATTGCGGTTTTAGCTGGCTTGAAACTGCTACTCTTATGATTAGTGTTTCATTCAGTTATTCATGCAGTAAATCCTCAAGGTTTTCTTTTCTTTCTATGCCTTTTCCTATCAATTAATCTTAAATAGAATGTGTTTAACATCAAATACATATTTGGATAAACGAAATAAATAATCAAATGCTGTAAGCCATGGGTATGCAAAGTTGACGTTAGCCTTACACATCTAAAATGCTTAAATCTTAGCCTTCTTTTAAGCCTAAAAGTGATTTACAACATATTCAAATGGAACAACATATTTGATAGCAACCTAATGTATTTTTAAAATCTGAAAATAATTCAAAATTTCATTCTTGTTTTATTTTTTTATTCGGAAAAAGTCAAAAAATTGCTAGCTATCCCAACAAGCCCTTTACGTAAGGAAAATGATCGAATTACTTTCACGATTCAACGATAAACATGACTTACAAAAAATGCTAAAAGTGTAATACCTAAGGGTTTATTTTCAGCTATAGCTAAATGATAATTTGATTTTGCAATCAAATGTTGCTTAACAAACATTATTCCCAGGTTTAAGTGACTTTTTTTGTATGGTAATTATTTGAGAGCCATTGAAACATCACTTGTTGTGATCTTAAAGTTGTGCGTCGAAAATTTAAAAAGAACACCTTCTTCTCTTAATGCTTGAGTAATGGAAAACTCTAATTACATTTGATAATCATCCTTATCTCCAACTCACTTTTGTCTACTTCAGCATCTAAAAGATGCGCCAGCGCGATGGCATTGCATTACCCTTTTCGCCGGCCCACAAAAAGCATCCTCCCCAAGATGCCCAAGGTGCCAACTTGTGCCAGCCATTGCTCACGATTCTTTATGCAAGATTGCGTTTATCAAAAACAATCTTCAAGAATGCCCCCGTCCGTCCTTTCCCCGTCCCCATTCCTGTTGCAAATGTTGCAACTTTTCCATCCTGCATTCGCAAAGTCGCCTCAACCGGGGCATCGGCGACAGTGAGAACATTCGGGAATTCGAGAAGCCAAAATGCAATCTTCTCACAAAAAACACGCTTTTATTCAAATCCCCTGGCCCCGACTCACCCTCGGGTTCCGCGTTTGCGTTTGGCCACTACACGGTCGCTCGGCACAATCTCATCGCCAGCGTGCCAGATCGGTCCCAATTGTTGCTGCCACCGCTGCTGCTGCTGCTGCTGCTGTTGATCTGCGGGCGTGAAGTGGCATTCCTGAGCGCCGATTTTCTATTCTTAGTCAATTCTTACCAACTCGTCGTGCGAGCAAGAAACGGGGATAGCAAGTGTGCGACCGTGCGAGTGGAGGTGGGGATTCCGAATGATGGAGGAGGTGAATTGGTTCGGTCCGGTCCGGATTTTCCCCAGTACGGGGTCTTTGTGTGTGTGTATGAGCAGGTGCAGCAGTACAACAGCGTAGGGAAAATGGAAAATTCGGCCAGCCAACCAGCCTATTTTCTTTCCTGTTTTTTTCTCACCCCCCAAAAGACACAGTGGCCCATTTGGTGCACAACAAATAACCCTTTTGTGTGTGTCTGTGTGTGTGTGAATCTGTGCGTGTGCACAGACGGAGCTCGTGGCCCCTTGTTTTGCTGTTTCTGTTTCAGTTGCTCCCTTGCTGACAGCAGCAGCAAATTTGCTTATCGTTTTTTTTTTCTCAAAAGCATTTACCCTCAATACATAGCGAGTGATCGTGAGCGTGCAGCAGTAGCAGCAGCATCTTCCTTGGTTTGGTCAGGGGCGGTCAGTATTTTTTGTGTGTGTCTGGGCGAACGGCAGCAACTTGTGTGCAGTTGTTGGCTCTTGTTGCTGTTGATTGATTGCGGCAGATGGAATGCATTTATGGTGGTTTTCCGGAATGTTCTTCCATCTACGCGAGCCGAGCTGAGATGATGGATGTGTGTGTGTGCGTGTGTGTGTGTGTGAGGAAGAGAAGGATGGCACGATAGTTTTTTCGCGAAAAGCGTTCTCTTCCGAATTCGAAATCTTCGACACACATTGCTTGCTGTTTCGGATACTTTAATCAAGTTAATGGCGAGGTTTTCCCTTGTTGCTGGTGGGTTTTTCAAACAGTTTTTTGCCCAAAAAAGCACCTCAGGTGGAGGTATTATCTCTGCCTTTGGTATATTCACGAATTGAAACATGAACATCACATGACGTCCTAGTGCGCGCTCTCTCTGTCTCTCTATTTCTCGCTCTCTTTCGCACACATGTCGACACACCCAGCTTAATAGAGAAAAAAAAACAGGAGGAAGAGAGAAAAACACCAAAAACCGCTACACGTTTGATGTTTTCTAATTCAAATAATGTGCGAAACGAATGCACCACCCCAACCATTCCCCCCATATCTAAAAGAGCTCCCCGGAAAAACGGACGCCTGATGGCTCACGTGCGTGGCTGGTACCGCTGCTGCTGCTGCTCCACGTCTCAGTGCTTTTCGCTTTTCCCCCCTAACAGTCTAGCTGGAGTCGAGCTTCGTCCTCTTTCGTTTTTTTGGCAAAAGCCCACGCGGCGGCTTATCTTACGGTCGGTGTTTCGAGGACGATGACCCACCCCTGAGGGGGGATGGAAGGGGTGTACGAAGCACTTCCGTTTGTGGTATGGTGGCCGCACGATGAAGCATTCAATTTATTCGAACGATCTCTGGCCCTTCGCCGGCCGGGTGGTCACGCAGTGGATCCTCTGCTATTTCACAAGGAGAGAGAGAGAGAGAGAGAGAGAGAGCAGAAGGTCAGGCCAGAAGGCAACACCCGTGAACAAAGAGCGCCTCAGAGACGGGCCAAAAAGTAGTTTGGGGAAGGCCACACCGGATCCCCCACACCGGTTCTCGCCTCGAGGGAAAACCACGTTGGGCACGTCGGCCGTTTTAGTGACAGTTGTATCTAATTTTCCGGCCGTGTGAACGTGCCCCTTCGGCGTGGAAAAAGGAGCACAACCCACAACCCCAGGGGCCGCAGTTCGCGTTGAAACGAAATTCATTGAGAGACAGAGAAAGAGGAAGAGAAGCTTCTTCCTCGAGGCACCGGATTTTATGTCGCTTTCCATCCGTTCGTGTGTTCGTGTCTTTTTCTTCCTTTTTTTACTTGGATCATAATTTTCCAGACGATCTCAAACGGCAAAAAGAAAGTGGGAAAAAAAATCTCTGGTGCTGCTGCTTTGCAATCCTGCAATCGATACTACTGTCGGCAGGTGATGCCAACAAATGGCCACGCAGCAGCACCGCACGCAGGAGCACCATGCAGAGCACCGAAGCCTAATAAATCGTTTCCCCATCGGTGTGCGATGGAAAAAGCGTGTAAGATGAGCACATCTTTTGGGGGGGCGAGTGGTCCAAAAGGAATTTGAATATATAAAATGTCCGCCACATGGGAGAACGAGTTTTCCACCAGAAGAAAGCCCCCGGAAAGCCTCGAAAAGCGAAAGCGTAAAAGGCGCACCGACTTTTGGGATCGAGTAAAACCGGTTGGGAAGGCGGGGACTCTACTGGGGCCATTTCTCGGTGGCGCTCTCGCTCCGGCCCACCAGCGCGTGAGTGAAAACGCATAAAACGCGGCATAGGCATCGGTGTCGAGACGAGCATCGAACATCGAGTGTGTACGTGTGTTGGGAAAGGTTATCCTTCGAACACACACGGAAAGCACCGGCGCACACGCACACACGAGTTGAGCTGCTTACGGGTTTCTCCTTTTTTCTGCTCCTGTTTTTGGTGGTTGGGAAGAAAATGCGTTAATACCGGCATCATTAGCGACGGCGCGTTGCTGTAAGGCGCGCATAAGCCTGTCACCGTCGCGGTCCTAGTATTCTCGGTGGAACGTTTCCAGAGCCCCAACATTGTGTGTTTTTTTTTAAAGAAACCATCACGTGGAAAGTGTGAAGCAGAGAAAACACTCTTCTCGGTCTCGAGCTCGAGCCGTATCGCTATCGCCAGCGCTCGTGCTTTGTGCTTTGTACTTTGTGTGTCTCCGAGGTTTCGAGGATGATACCAGCTTTGCACACCAACAACAAGTGAGGAAGGTTGCCAGGCCGGGAGGCTGGTTTCTTGGTGCGAAGCGATAGTTTCGGTTATTACGTTCGCAAGCGCGCAGAGTTTCGTTGCTTTGTTCACACTCGCTTGTCGCTTTCAACCGCCGCTTCAGCCGTTCCCATGTCGATGGTTGCAAAAGCAGCCCAAAAGCCGCATCCACATTGCACACATACACACGTACCGTGCACACCATTCTGGGTCGGTTCGATGGGTGGGGGGATTTTTTGAGTTTTTTGACACAAACCACCGGCACCGACACCGACGACGTTTGAACGTTGTCGCTGTTGTTGTTAGGAACCCAGCCAGATCCCAGACACGGATACGGTACGTTGGTTGGCTAGTTCCGCGTGTCCTTGGTACATTGGGAATGCACAGTACGAGCCAAGGGGCTGGTGTGTCTGGTTCGTGCGTCGTGGTTGGCGTGGCTTTTTCGGTGTCCTTTTGTCGGGGCCCGGAGTTTCCATTCCGGCCCATTGAAAAGCCCGGTCGGTCTCTGCGCTGGTGCGCTGCTGAAATCCGCGAGTCCTCGGGAAGGAAGAGAAGAAGGTTGCGTCTGTCCTTTTATCGCATCGCAATCCCCATTTCGAAGAACCGTCCGGTTGGTTGGTTGGTTGGTTGGTTGGTCATTTGGGTCTACCGTTAGCCGATTATGGTTGGCTGGATGGGAATGCTACGCACGGGCATTGCGAGGTGCTCGCGATTGCGATTGCGAGTGCGGACGAAATGCGGAAAGGAATGCTCGTTGAACGTCGTTGTGTTGCCGAAAGAATGGTCGACATTTTATTAGCGAGAGCGAGAGACAGAGACACAGTATGGTGTGAGTGCCGTGGAAATGGGAGTGCTACCTTCCTCCTTCCCCCAAAAGGAGGGGGAGATGAGTGCTTCATGCCGTTCATGCCACTTTGTCAAGGTCACGCGGTAACGCGCGATGGCTTGCTGGCTGGTTTTTGTATTCTGTGGCTCTCTGGTCGTTGTGCTTCTTCGTTTTTGGCGACAGAACCCGGGGAAGGGCTGTTGCATGAAGTGATCTCAATAACTTGCAATCTTGATGGTTGGATACCATTTATTAAAGTGACATTAAAGTGCTACAAGAGTTCAGTGTTGCTTCTGTTTATCAAGGCATACTAGACCTATGCCATCCCCGTCTACCTTTAGATATTTTGCATAAATCGTTTTGAGTAGAGAAAAAAACAGAGAGCAAAACAGAAACAGAACCTTTAAACGCCGTTCTAAATACTCTTGAGGCTTGAGCGTCCGTTTTTCCGGTTGAGCAGTTAGCAGCTAGCGGCCTAAATCATTATCCTAATTGAAAAGTCATGCTGCGTAGCAAATCACCCATCAACCTCCCCGCTCCACGAAGGGGATGCAAATCATTTAAGACAAGTTACGATAAAAAAGGAGGAATTTGCAAGACCGTTACCCCCAGACCACCATCACACCACCACCATCACCGAGGAGGCTGTCCTGAGGGATGATAATTCGAACGAATGAAAAGTAAATAAATTCTCCCCTAATCGGGTGCGACTTTCATCCCCCTATCCCACGTTGTTTTTTTTCGTGCGGAGTACCCACAAGGGATGCTTAACGAAACGTCGAGCGGCCTGGGAACGATTTGCTGCCGGAGGAATTTCGCTATCTCTCTTTCTCACTGTCTGTCCCTGTCTCTCGCTGTCTCTGTTGTGTTTCGTCCTTCAATGCGCGGTCAAATACATTAAACTGCTTCAGCTGCTGCTATGAATGGCTTCCATCGGTCGCATTCCAGGCGTCTCCATTAGGCAGCATGGTCTAGGGAGCAAAGGAAGCTGCGGAGGTCCGTCGGTGGCCTTTCGATGTAATCTTTGCCTTTAGACGTTACTTTCTCTCAGCCTCGAAAAAGTAACAGTTAGAAAAGGAAGGAAGGGGGTGGGGGTGGCGTTGGTGAAATGGAATGTGCCATCGATTGTTTCATTGAATAAATTTCCTTCCCAACGACAGATCGGAGCGAAACGATAAGCACGTTAACCTGTCTCCTCGGCTCGGCCCAGAGGCGGTAATTTCGGTTTATCGGATTCCTTCGCCTTCTTTTCGCAAGTACTTCCTGTTTCGCACCCTGTTTTCCATTTGCTCCCTGCTTGGGGGGTGGTTTGTATCCATGCGCCCAGCATCGAAAGTGTTTCCTCTGGATTCGTTTCTAGTGCCAACGAGTGAGAATGTAAAGCAGTGACTACTATGACCACCGTCTCTGTATGTGTGTGTGTTGATGAGTTCGTGGAAACCGCGTGCGAAACAAAGAAAAGCAAATAAACAAGCATCCAAGCAGCCAGCGCGGCGTACATCCCGAGCAGTGAGTGCTGATGAGTTGCGTGAGCCTGATGAGAAACTGAGTGAAATGAGCGAGAGCAATCGGCAACTCACACTGGGCTCACACTGAGCTCAGTACGTATGTAGGGTAAATCGAATCGCCGGCGCTGGGGCCAACAGATCGATACACGTTGGCCGCGTTACCGTTCCGTCACCGGGAAGAAGAGAGAGAGAGAGAGAGAGAGCGAGAGCACAACACCATGGCTTGTTTGTTCGTGAGTGTACGCGACAAGCGCCGGACCGTTGTTTAGACGCGTGTCGCTGCCGCGTGTGAAAGGAGGGTGAAAGTGAGCCCCCGGTGAGTGACATCAAGAACGGGGAAGACAGGAGCGAGGGAGCGGTTGTGCCGCGAAACGGAAGCTAATAAATAATGACGACTCCCTGTCAGCGGCCCAGCGGTGACGAGCATCGGTCGGTCGGTCGTTCGTTCGGTCTGTAAGTGGCAACACGTGAAATGCCACTCAGTGGGACCTGGTACGTAGCATACCTCCTGCTGCTGCTGCTGCTGCTGCTACTGCTGGCGGCCAAGCGTTTAGCGATTGATTTCTCACCGAAGCACGACCATAAACGTGCTTTCCGGTCCGGTCGCCGACGCAGGAATGTGCTTGGAATTTGTTGTTTTTATACAAATATTTTCATTCTTTCGTTTTCTAACCTCGAGAACCGAAAACAATCGAGTATGCTTTTCGATTCTTGATATGTTTTCTTTTTCGAGAGGGTCTGGGTGGTTGAAGCTGAAGTTATGTAGAACGGAACGGATCCAAAACAGAGTATAGGATGGCAAAAAGTGTTGGCGTGTGATTGCTGCTGCTGCTGCTGCTGCTGCTGCTGGATCGTATCACACCTTTCATGACAGCGGTGCCGTGTCGTCAATCAGACCACCGGGGGTATACCACAAAACCGGAGCGGAAGTTGTTTACCGGGTTGATGCGTTTTCTATGCTCCCCGGTGCTGTGCGTGTCGCGCTGTTCTGTCATCTAGCGCTCTAGGGATGGGTGAGGACACAAAGCAGATGCCATAAACCCGCCCACAAAAAAAAACACAAAAACATGAGAAAGAGCTGGAAATGAAAATGGCTGTTTTGCTCGCTTGGTCCCGTGGTAGCACGCCAGGGAAAGCGATGCCTAGGAGGGCTTCTTGTCACGAGAACGACGTCGACGAGAACGCTGTCTTTTGCCAATCGACGCGTTTTGGTATTTTGCCAAACGCCTTCGATTTTATGCGTCATCGAATGCGTAACATAACCGGTCTGCTCCTGTTCATCGTTCGTGTTCGTGTCATCATCCGGTGGCAGCAGCTCATCATCTCTGTGCGAGTGTTGTGCAAGGTTGTCTCGAACAAGCCCTTTGGTTGGTGAATGGAGGCGCATGGTGGTTGCCGCGAGCGGCTCCCGATGGAGACGCCCGGTGTTTGGTGTTTTCCGGACGCCGCCAACGACGGCAAAGGGCTTTGTGTTGCTCCCGTTCCCGTTAACCGAGGGTAGGGCGGCTGATGAGTGAATAATTTAAAGTCATAAATAAAATGCAAATAAGACAGCTCTCGCATAAAATAACCAACCAACGACGTCGACGACGACGACGACGACGACGCACAGCGAACGCGAACGAATGATCCGCCATGCTGCACCCCGGGTATCACGTGCTGCGTGCGTTGCTCTGCTACGGCCCTACCGTCGGTTCACTCGCTTCGAGGGCGTCTCTCTCTCACTGCTCTCTGCCGCTGGATTTTCCCCGGGCCCTGGTAAACAATAATTTATGCCAGAAAGGAAGCCAAACCCAAGGCTCGACAGCGGCGGCAACGACGACGACGACGACGACGACTACGAGGACGAAAACAGTCCATTTAGTCCCGGCGGTAGTTAAGTCTTTAGTTTGAAACTGCGTGCTGCTCTTGTGCTTAATGCTTTGCATGTTCCGTGGGAATTTCCTTTTCCGCAAAAGCCCGGAGGCCCGGAGGCCCTCGGGGGCTCGGGGTCACGTCTCTCTCTCTCTCGCTCACAAAGGTCAAATGGATGTTATGGGCTCTCTAGTCGGCTGGCGCAATGGCACGATGTTTTGTTGCTGCCTGCCAAGCCAAGAAAATTAAACAAATTAATTGCCAGTTGGGAAAATGGGGTGGAATGTTGGGGCCTAGATGATAGAATTTGCCGATCAACAATTGCAATGGCGCCTCACTGGTAGGTCATTGGAAAGGCAGTGAGCCTATTGTGGAAGCGCAAAGTTGGTTTTGTAAATGTTACTGCACCTTGCGCTGGGTATTCAATTTTCCAAAAAACCCAAAACCACGAACGATTACCAGTTTGTGAATGACAGGCAGACAGCAGCTCAATCGCCGTTTCCTTCCGAGGAAAAACATCTAACGAACTTTCACGCAACGCGCTGCGTGTCTGAAGGAAAAACAAAACCAGACCCGGCCCGCGGCAGAAAACAAGCTCGGGCTCAAATCGCGCCAGCTGCTCCGTTTAATGCAATTTTGGTCAATTCGTTCGTTCGTTCGTTCGTTTCTGGGAATCTGTGAGAAGGCGACGACCGAGGCGACGACCAAACACCAAAAACAGAAAGAAACGAAAGAACAAACGACCACCACCACCACCGCCACCTTCGGGCACTCGGCGACCGAAACGCGTGACAGAATGACAGCGAATAAATTATGGAGCCTGCGAGCCATCGAAACTTTTCCTGGAATGCCAGAAAAATCGCGCGAAGCACACACAAACAGCGCATCGAATGGCAGAAAAGGCGCAAAACCCACCAGGAACCAGGAACACGAGAGTCACAAAACAGAAACCGTTCCACCCCTGTGTGCGCGCGCGATTGGAAACGGTTGCCAAAAGTCTGCTACCGAGTGGATGGGGAGGAGAAGGTGCCGCCGTGGCCCCGAAACTGCTAAGCTTCCCTCGAGGGCCAGGGCTAAGGGCTGGCACTCCCTCCACAAAAAGGGCTACATTTGAATGCTAGTTTCACTATCCAATTAAAGTGTGCTCCAGTGTTTCCAGGGTGGAGTGGAGAGAGTATTAAAAATTGTACAGCCCCCTCCCACCGGCCCCTCACGCACACCTTATAACCTCTTGTGGGGTCTTCCGTGACTCTCGAGGTCGAAAGGGAATTGGGGAAGGAGAGAACGGCTCGAGAAACGTTGGTGAAAATCGATAGCCCACCCCTCTTTTTGGACACGTGGTGTACGCTGTTTCTGTGCACTATCCTCACGCACGACAAAACGGGAACCTCAGGAGCCATTGCTTTTTCTCTGAATTTTGATACTCGACTAAACTACTGCAAGGCACCAGCTTGCGAGCTACCGTGTTGGCAACTGTTGGCTTTCTTTTATTTGCGATTTCGTATCCTAAACCCCCTAGGAGCTACCTCGCCCTACACTAGCACTAGAGAACAACAACAGCACCGTGACCAGGCCACGTCAAGCGGTACGACCAAAACAGGGTGCCAGCAGCCACGTCACGGTAGCCTTGACCTAGACGGAAATTAAGCAAAACTTTATTAGCATTATCAACACACACACACATGCGCGTCGAGGCAGCACAGACACAGACAATGGTAGAGAGCGAGAGCGAATGGTGCAAGCAGTTGAAAGGTGATGGCGACACGACGAACAGGGCCACTTTCTACTGCCACAACTGCCGGGGCTGTGGGGAAGGATGGTGTATGTTTAGTTCGATCGAAGAGCACCCTAAGCGTGGTGTTGATGGTGCTGGTGGTGGTGGTGGTGGTGGTGGTGGAGCTGAGGATAGTCGCACCTTTCGCCTCTGTTTACCCACGCAACGCAACGCAGCACACAGACAGATACACTATCCAGCTATCCAGGAGGTTGGTGCAATTTGCGATTCACAACTGTACGTACACTAAACACACCTACAGACACACATACACGTACACAAACAGAAGGCACACAACGGAATGGCCACATCGTTCGCGTACCTTTTTATTATTCTCTGTTGTCCTTTAATCCTGGTGCTGCTGGTGCTGGTGGAACGAAAAATGTGCGAAAATGGGAAAGCGACCAACGAGGAGAGAGATAGAGAGAGAAAAAGAGAGAGAGAGAAAGAGAGAGAAAGAGAGAGAAAGAGAGAGAGAGAGAGAGAACGAAAGGTTTAGGTGGAAGAACGATGGAATACCCGTGGGGATGCTTCCGGTTTTAACGATGACCGGACCTGAGGCCGCTCACTATAAAACAGCTGCGCTTCTGTGACTCACGGTAGGTGTGTTTGTGTGTTTATGTGTGTATGTGTGTGCGAGGGTATGCATTGCGCTGAAGGCGCGCATCGCCGAGCACCAGTCCTCTCTCTCTCTGTCTCTCTCTGGGGACCATTCCGATTGACCAGCATTTCATCTGCTGCCCGAAATGTCCGACCGCCGAGTGGCCCTTCCGCCAACGTCGTCGCTGTGGCCTCGTTGCAATGCCCGGTGAACGATGAAAAGGCATCCAAGCAGCCAGCAGGTGGATTGATACGTTCCTAGAAGTGCCAAAGATCGTTGACAGTTGACTGGTGACGGTTGCGTCGAATGGCCTACTGTGGTTAAATCGTATTGCACGAGAATTCGAGAGGATTTTATGAACGTTTGACACTGCGACGACGACTGACACTTATCGAGTGTGCAGACTACTGGAGCTGAGATCCGAGAAGAAGGACAACACGCAGCACAATATACGCGTGTACGCGCATCATTCGATGGAAGGGGTAGTGGGGGAAGAAGGGTAGGGGGAGGGAATGAAACACACATAAATCCTCACTGTGCGTCATCATAATTATTTGCACACACACAGATACACACACTCGAGCACACGTACGCGGGGCAGTGCGTTGTGCCGAAGCCCATATATAAAACGTGGTCCTTATTTATGGCCAAACGCACACGACCAGGTTGCCGGTCGGTTGGGGAGGGGTTTTTGGCCGTCGGTTGCCGTGCGCGAGATCCCGGGAGGTGGTATCACCAGCTGGCGCACCCTGGCCGGAATGTGTTCCGTTTCCAGCTGGCTACTCCTTGGCTTTCCTCTGGCGGTGTGTGCAGCCCGTGACCGTGTGCTTGTATGTGTGTGCGGTGAGGTGTCAGGCCTTCTAAAGGGTAAAGGGTATACGGAGGGGAAGGTAGTGGGTAGGAGGTATATGTACCAAGAAGATTCCAGCAGCGGGTGCCGCTGCTGTGTGCTGTGTTTGTTTACGTTCCAGCAAATCCTTTTGACATACGGACACGGCCAGGGTTTGGGGTTTGGCATCACGAGCACTACGAGAGAGAGAGAGCGAGGAGTACGAGGACGAGCGGTGGGATCACGGACGTACTCGAATGTCGGTACACCGTGGAATGTTATTTTCCGCGCAATTCGTTGGACTTCGTACAGCATCGAGTTCGATCCCGGCGGTGCCCGGGGTACAATTGATCCTTGCGAGCGAGAGTTGGATGTCAATCCTTCTGAAATCCTTGTTTATTCTCTTAAGACTCGCCTTGCGTTGACATAGTTACACACAGAGCAGGCCATTTCCTGTGGCCATTTCGTTTGCGCTACAGCTCCAAAGAGTGCAAAGTCCCCCCCCGTTACGACTGTGCATGTACACGTACAGAGAAGTGTGTGTGTGTGTGTGTGCGTAGTTGTGGTGTATCCTTGTGGCTCTACTCCGGGAAGAAGAGAGTCGAAAGGGAATAGGGGCCTCCATTCCAGAAACAATTAGTCAGCTTGTGGTCTACGATAAATTTGTTGTTACGCCTGTTTCTGGTTACCGTACACTCCGGGCCGGGAACGCAGCAGCATTGTGTCCACCACCACGGGGGCAGGACTCGCAGGATAAGGACTGTTGTTGTACGAGAGTTTTGTTCTTCTAAGAACGAAAGAACGACTGGGTCCTTCCTCGATAACTGAGAGAGAGTGAGTAAGCAAACGATAGGTTTGCCCTTTTTCCCACCTTTTCCTTGCCCCTCCGAGGGGCGGAGAGGTCCCCTATCCGAAGGGCAGTCGTCGAGCCGAAGTCGAAGTCAAGCCCCCGGGGCTTGGCCCATATCCGCTCATGATGGATGGTGTGTGGAGTAAAGTTAATAAAAGCTGATCTGTGATTTGTTTCACTTTCCGTGGGTGGCACAGTGGGTGGTGGGTGGACCGAGTGGGTGAAGGGCCGAGAACCGAGGGCTGAGTGTGTACAACCATCGTCACGAGCGATTAGCTCTTCCTGGCTTTGGTTCTCGTACTCTTCTGGTGCAGAAGCAATTTGAGGTTATGTTTGCTGTCGGATATAACAGTGCCCCGGATCGACAAAAGAGGGAGCTTAACCCGAGGCCGGGGAGTGCACGACGGTTGTCCGGAAGGCTGCCGTAAGGCCGGGGGACTTTTGTTTAACTTGGCTTCCGGCAGCCGAGTGTGGTCGTCATGTTTATCGGCTGAACAGTGATGTGTTGAATTTGATGTTTGTAATTAGTTTTACCACGAGGGTTGTCCCCTGTGTGAGTGAATGAGCGAGAAGCGAGATTGTTACGTTTTCCAGTTATGGTTATCCATGATTTAGCAGCAGAGCAGGCGGTGGAATTCTGATTCTCCGTTGCATCGTTGGACGTGGCCAAGAATGGGAATCATATCCAGAGAGTGGTTATTGGATTAAGGAAGTTTTTTTATGTTTCTTCTCGATGTACAGATATTAAATGGATTTTCTTTTGTGCAAGCAAATCCTTTATTCTAATCGCACTATTTTATTCAAAGTCGTGGGCACGATAGTTACACTTTTTTCGCATCTTTCAGGTTGCTTGTGGAATTTATCTAATAAGTCACATTAATTTCGACTTCCTCGTTGTGAAAACCTTGTCATTATTTTCGATCGATGCACGCATCAAATTGATCAATTGGTTTCGGTTGTGATTCTTTTTAATGCTTTCACCAGGGTTTGAAAGCTTGTTATACACCGAAGCTTTCTGATTCCATCAAGCACACAGTATTGTCTTTTTACCACATCGATCAGGTTTTGCTATCGAAAGTTCGTATGAAATTCTCAAAATATCATTATTATTACGTCAGAAATAATTCGATGCAAAATTGATCATTAAATCGTGTTTTTAAAACCTTTTTGGGTTTCCATCTGCATTGCATCTATTTTCCAATATGTTAGATGATTTCTATTGATTTTAAATGGTCAGAACTTGTTTGTTGTTCAACACGTCACCTTTTTGCCTTTTTTTGCTGGTCCAAAGTGTCATCAGAATTCAGTTTTTCTCCATTTCGTGAACTTCAAACTTTGCACATTATCCAAATGTTATGTCAATTTGTTTAGACCGATGTTACAAAAAGATATAATATTCGAATTAAGAGTAGTGCGCTATAAATAGTCAGTATAACCACATTTGCCTGCAAAAGTTTATTTCAAATTTGAAACTCTATTGCTATGTCTATTGCGAGCCTTTGATGATATTTCACCAACAAGATAATCAATGAAATTTCAAATGACTTCAACAATACAGTTTTTTTCCATAAACTTTACAAAACCCTTACCGAAGTTCCCAACAACCACTACAACAAAGAAACATTACATTATGTGCTGTGCAACTCGCCGACCTTGGGACAGATCGTTCGTTTGTTTTCCATTTCCGTTTCAACTGAGCCAATCAACCGACTCAACCCTCGCTCCGCAAAGTACCCGGGGCAATAAAATGGCTCCCCGTGCGAGGCCAACCTAGGACGCGTCCAACGCAGAACACCTCGAACACACCACCACCGGCCAAACGCATCAATTCCAACGATTCATCCGACACTTTTCATCATCACACCCTTCTTCTCGGCCGTCGTCGTCGTGGTCGTCGTGTTGTTGGCTCTCGTTTGCCCTGGTTGGCCGGTGCTGGTGCGTTCGGGGATCATTTGTTTTCGCCGACACCATTTTTCACCACCACGTTCCCCTCAATTTGACCATGGGAGGCCATGGAGTTGCGGGCAAAAGATGCGATGCGAACTGAACCGTAAATTGGTCGTATTGATTTGATGTTTCCGGGGTTTCCGGGGATTTCCCTTCCCCCTCGCCCATTTTCCTGCTCCCGCATTGTTTTCGCGCTGGTTAGACGCAAAACCCGTTTCGCAATGATGTCCGCTCCATTGTGTGTGTGTGTTTGTGTGTGTGTGTGTGTGTGTGTGTGTGTGTGCGGCCGTTGAACATCGATTATGTTGTGGCTTCCGTTTCGACATCCGGGAAGAGAGGAAGGAAGGACGCGCGCGTACTTACACTGTGTCCCGTCCCGGTTACACGAGCATGGCCCGGGCGTCCGTGTAGGCCAATCCTGATTATGTTACCACTCGCCGCGGTTGGGGAACCGAGTGGCCACCGAACCACCGTCTGACCGCTTTTACTGCTTATTAGCCAGCCCTGTTGCTTTTGGTGGTCGGTGGTGGTGGTGGTGGTGGTCGATCGGAAAAGTTTTCCCACGCTCCACGCTGCTCCCGCCTAAGGGCCCGCAGATGCTGTTCCGTTGTCCCGTTGTTCGGCTTTTTGGCGTTGTTTTATGATTTTCGATTTCCGTGTTTCATTCCACTTCCTGGGGTGGACTCTCGCTCTTTGTGTTCAAACGGACTGTATAAATTCTTTAAAACTTTAAAGGTCTCGCCCTTATGCCAACCGCTGCTCATTGACTTGTTTAAGGTTCAAACCATCGGTGGTGTGGCTCTTGTGTTGGTGAACAAAGAAAGAACTCCTCGGGATGGGCATGGAAAAGGGAAAGGGCAGCCAGTAAACTTTACGTTCACCACGCGGTTCACGGATCGTTGGCCAGGGTTCTAGTGCAGACAAAAGTCCAGGCCACTTGATGCCACCTTTGGCCACTGTGCGAATGTGCGAATGAAGCGCGCGCCCATTTCCATCTCTCGCGCGCAGTACTCGCGTGTGTCTGTTAAAAACCCGCTACAGACTCCATGGGCTGCCAGCTATAAAAACCGACCGAAACCATAAACTCGCGTCTCTTATGTAAACATCGCGAGGCATAACGAAGAAGGCTGGTAGCAGGTGTCAGTGCATCAATGTTGCTACTTCTGGTGCTTCTGCTGCTGCTGCTGGTCCTTCTGGCCGCCATTTTCGCCCACAATAGATGTGGTTTTATTCCTCTTTTGGGCATAAAACCCGCGCTGGTCCGTTTCATCGGTTCGTCCGGCGTGATAGAGTGGCAGAGGCGCACCGATTGCTACTGGTGGATTTGGGTTTAGCGTTATTTTGCCAATTACCTTTTTGTGCTCACATCGAACGCCTGTTCCGTGCGCCAAAGGAGGCCGTGATTTGCTGATCTTTTCGACGGCTTTCCGTTGAAGGATACAAATTTCATTCACCTTCATCCCATTCGCAAACCATTAGCCTTCGTTCGCTCTCCTTTCTCGTGGAATGGAGCAAAATTCTGCGAATCACGTTGTTGCACTGTTCGTTCCAACACTGCGATTGCATCTCAGCCTCCGTTGGCGGATTGGTTTACGGTTGTTGGCATGTGATTTGGCTGTCGAGCAGAAGTAGAGCGGAGTGCTTACAAATGTAATCTATTAGCTATCATCCGACAAGCCTCAAGATGCCTCTCGGAGATCGAGGATAGGAGCTCGAGCTTCGTAGCGGCGGTAGCAACTAGCTGTCGAATGGGATTGGCAGTACGCCTTGATCTCCGGATACGCTTTGAAGCAACGATGGCAGCGATGCAGCCAGTGTGGTCCTCCAGTGAAGTTCCAGTGGAAGGGATTTTTCAATAGAAACCACAAATTGGATTGCATTGATCCGTTCACCGTCAGGCGAGTATCGGTGTTTCGGTTTAAAGGTGATTTGAGCGGCGGCAGTAGCAGCAGCAGCAGTTCACATGATGTTCTGTTATCGAAAGTTTTATTTAAATCTAATCGTTTGTTAAACAACCGCTTCGTATTTAAATCACCATCTCTGTTGAACTCGTTTCTCTCGGAAACTTCCCTGTTCCGTCCGAAAGAATCTCCACCAATTTGGGCCGACGAACAGCCGAAGACTGCGGGCGTGCCAGGGATGGAGAATCGAATCAAAGATCAAATCCAATTTACGCTGGGGATGGCGATAGTTTATTGTGGCATCCGAAATGGCACCGCACCGCACCGCAAATCCGGGCAATTCCTCAGCGTTTGCCGACCGCCGCCGAGAAGATTATGCGTAATAATCGGTGGAATCCTCCTCGGTCGCTCTCTAGGAAAGGGGGTTCTGATCCGATTGAAACAACAACCACCAACGGGGCAACGACAGAGAACCAGACACACACACACACACACACCAACGCACGCACGCACGTACGCAGACGGAGGGCTTTGAGTTAGTGAATTGGTTTATCTTTTCTCTAAATTTCCAAAACCACACCCTCCGTCGTTTTTTGCCAAATCCATCGAATGGTACGGTGTTGGGAACAGTATCTAGAGAGAGTGAGAGATTGGAAGATGGTATCAGTCGCAAGGTGGTAGGGCTTATAAAACACAAACGCACACACACAGACACATAGAAAACAACCGAACCGAGTAGCACCATAACGCGTTTTTCCACCGCATCGCACCGCAGGCATTCCCCGGGGGCGGGGGAAAAACAATAATTTAATCTAACCAAAAGTGGAGCCGAATCCGAATGGCAATAGTTTTGGTGCCAATAAAGCTTTAGGCTCATAGTTCTGGTGAGTTAGCTAGTTTTTGGATAGAGTCCGCTCGCCTTTTGCACTCCACTTCACTAAGCCTTCTTATTCAAAATCGGAGTTCGGAGTTCGAAGCCATTGTGGTCGCATACGGCCGTACGTAGGGCCGTGGAGCTACATCAAAAGCTCTACTGTCATTAGCCGGCTCATCGGTTTCAGATGAAGCTTGGCTGGTGTTTCAGCAAAACCCGTACGGTACGGTACGGATTGTGCTGAATGAGATTGGTTAAGAAAAGTTACTCGCTCCTGATGCTCTACATCCAGGGGACTCGTCCATCTGGCGGCTTAGCCGTACCGCAAAGTGGTTACCAAGTTGTGGCCACGACGGGTAGAGAGAGGAGGAAAAATACCTTCTGTAGATGGAGTCACAGGCATCATATTCACACAACTCCACACACGCATCTAGGAGGGGCTTTTGCTGGCGAGAAATTGAGGAAAAGTCAGCAAAACCCATCAGCGCCATCAGCAGTCGCGCGCGCTCGCGCCGTGGTTTGGGACTTGGTTTGAAAGCCAAACGTTGGTCGGTCGTAGGCCGGTAAAGGTGTAATTTGCTTGGGAGAAACCTGCGGGGAAAAACCGGGGAAACTCTGTTGGTGACAGCGCACGAGATTTTCCACTCGGATTGAGAGCTGGAGGATTTTTTGGTCGGAGGTTTGTTTTCTCTTCGCCGCTCCATGCGTTTCGGAATTCGGAATTCGGATTCTCTCGGGGCAGGAGCCGGATACCGGGTGGAAAGCCGGTCGGTGCCTAATCCTCGATTTTTACTCAATCGACCGGAAGCGATTCCCTTTCCTTCGTTATCCTCATCTCATTCACTCGCTCTCTCCTAGGTGAGGACGCGCGCTCTGGCTCTGGTGGTTGAATCCCTCGGCGTGGGAATGCTCCGGGCCTGGGGACCGTTTTTCCTCCTCCTTTTTTTGGAGGGAGGCAACCAATGCCACACCATGGCGTGTGTGTGTGTGTCTGGTGCGTGCCTGTACGGTGGTTTAAGTTTTTCCCGGGGATTAGGATATCCGCTCATGCGGCAAAGCTTCGGTATAGTAAATGAGGCTCGGCCCCTGGCATCCCCCCTGGTAGTAGCAGCAGAAGACTAAAATTAAATGAATCCAAATTGATACTCATAACAGCAATTTTGGGGTTCCGTGCGTCGTCGTCGTCGTCGTCGTCGTAGTCGTCACACGCTCGTTTGCTCGTTTTTCACGTTCCGTTCAGCGTTTGCTTCGATTTTGGGAAATTACATACCTAGCATTCGCTTTGGTTTTTCCTGGTGGCGGATTTACCTTTTAGCGTTTGTAAGCATACGATTTTCACCGTTCGTTCTAATCGGTGCCACGGGATCAAGAGCGCAATCAGTGATATCAAATAGATAGTGAGCAGCCGATTGTTATTGGTTGCGTCGCAACGAAGGATTAGTCCGGTGGTGGGTTTCATGGCGATGAAGTAACTCCTGGCGAAAGTGGCGCTACTCATCGCAATACGTTATCGTGCCGTAGGTGGTGATTCGGTTTAACACTGATTGAGGTTTGTCGCATTGGAAACGCATTGGAAGGCGGCCAGGTGAAAGGATTGAGTGTTGTTGTTTTTGGCGCAGATTTAATTCAGGGAAATCAATTTGGACCCTTGAAGCGAATCAAGGGTGTCAACGAAACATTTATCTATTTGCATAAAAAGGGATTGCTAAGTGTGGTGGTATTACAAATCTTAGGAATAACTGGATCCATTCGATGATTTCTGTATTTAAGAGTTTTGCTATGAACCAAGGACGTTTTCCTTTGATAGAAATTGGGAAAGTGACTGCGAAGTGACTGCCAAGAGCCGTAAATCTATGACCTCACATTACATACCTCACATTAAGTGGTCTTTAGGATTATCAAGATTGAGGAAAATTCCATCACTTTTCGTTGGTTATCTGTTTACGTGTCTAACGAATATCAATTTTGTTTTTATTAAACTAATAGTAATAGTATATTTAAAGTGTTCGCAGTCAGGCTAGACCCAGCTAATAATGAGCGTTTAAATGTTCAAAAAAGGTCAAATTAGACATGCAAATTCATTAAATTGGATGGGAGAATTAGTTGATTAAAAATCAGATAAAACACTGAGAGTGTAGCAACGTTTAGTGTGAGTGTTAAACTTTTTCAGAATGTTTAAGGGCGGCAGTCGGTTTGAATAAACCAAAGAATGATACAGTTCCACAACAGGCTGCAGATTTTATAACTTAGCTTAAAATGCAGCTAAAGGAATTGGCTTGACCATAAACGCAATTTTATATTTATGTTACAATTCGAGACAGATTCGTTGTACTTTCCTATTTAAATACATTCGTCCATTTGCTTCTTTGACTTTTGTTTTTTCTCATAAATTTCTGTTCATTAATGTTTCTTCCATTAGTTTGTTTGTTGTGCTGTGTAAATCACTCTATTTATTAACTAGTTGAAAAAAGTACAGACATTGGCTTAGAGTTGATAAAACTCCAGTGCAAATTGTTTTCATACCATAGGAAATTCCAGACATATTATTCATTTTCGGTTGGATTACCAGGATGACCAAACATTTATCTTTAGCAGAAACTTTAGATTTGGGAATTATAATGAAGCGAAGTCTACACAATGTTTATTACATTTACAGACATTAAAAACTCATATTTGCAAACACAATTTGCATTAAGTCTTCAATGAATGAATCATAATATTTGACACCAAAAATAGTTTCACAAAACGAGAAATGTTCTGTGTACACCACTATCTAACAAACGAAATCCCGCTACATCACAATTCATATACTCACCACTGATTGGATCGCTCGTAAGCAACAAATGAAGTAATCGATGAGGGTTTCCTCTAATCAACAATTTACCAACCAATGACCATTGCGCTCGCCACTCCAAACCAACCGCTGGATGAGCGCCTCGTACATAAACGTTCGATGTCAACCGTGGTGCGACTTGGCTACGTAGCGAGCTATCCTCAGTTGTTGAATAAAAAATAAGACAAACAGTCGACCGACCAGTCCGTTGCGGAATGGGAATTCATTGCATTCCAAATGCCGATGCCCAGCAGGCCCAGGTTCATCACCTGCCGGCGATACTTCCGGGGAGGACCATCCTTTCCATGCGTCCCGACCTTTGGAACCATGTTTTGTCGCGTTCTAATTGAAAGTAAATATTGTTCCACTTTTATTAACACGTTCGACCGTGTCCCCGGGACACTCATTTCTTGTAGTACCCTCGATGCATAAATCAGCGACCCCCACGGGGGTGTTTCGTTGGGATTTCGAATCATCGCTTATGGTGCTCGAAAATCAATTCAATCCTCTCAGCCAACGCACCGACGAAAACACCGTTAATCCTTTATGTTACGATGCGACCGTTGGTGGTGGTGGTGTCGCTGTCCGTCCGCTGGTTTGGGCAAATAATTGCTCTTCTTCCTCACCAGTTGCCTTGCTGTTGCACAGGGAACGTGGAAGGCATAGGGAACGCGAGCTGATCTCTTCAATTCCGATGTCTCCCCCTCGGGGGTGCGAGTGGCTGATGAGAGAGTATGCTGTGCGTTGTGCACACACTCTTTTGGGGGGAAGTTCATCCAGTCCGATGGCCGTTATGCCAAATGACTGCGATTGTCGTTGCTCCGAACCGTCCAGGTTCAACAACGAGCAGCAGCAGAAGCAGCAGCAGCAGTAGTCAGCGGTAGTCATCTTCGTCTGGGCCGAACTGGGCGAAGCATGCACATAAATATCGCCGTTACATGCGATTCATTTAATGGTAATTTATTGTAATTGTTTTCATTTGTCCTGACCATGGCCAAGGGCGGAGGGGGAGGGTGGTTCAAAGCGAGAAGCTTCGTCTAGGCGCTCTGCTCGACATTGGCTCGACCTTCCTTCGTCGAGCCTACACAGAAGAGAATGGAAGTTGGAAGTTATTTAAAGTTTCATCGAGTGTTTCAGCGTAACAATGGTAGCGCTCAGAACAGTAGGCGGTGGCGGCGGCGGTTTGGACTGCGTGGTGTGCTGCTTGGCTTCTTGGCGAACTAGATTAAGAAATGGTTGGTTGAGACGATGAAGCTACGATAACATCTTGGAGCACGACTCGTGGTGGTGTAGGGATTGCGCTGCTAGCTGGATAACCCACGGAAGACACTCCATTTGTTTCCTTTTGTGTGCTTTTGTATGGAGAGGAGGAAAGACTGGTCGACCTTGATTGTGTTTAAAGTATTAATTATTACACAAGTTTTGCGGGGGGTGATTTTGGTTTTCACAAAAGAAGCTATTGTTTTATGAGATTACTGTTGACGGAAGGTAAATTTACAAGAAGCGACAAGTACAAGCGAGTGACCTTGGCCCATTCGTTGGGGTGATAATTTATTGCAACATTATCTTAAAATTGGTTGCTAAATGATGTGAATTAGAGCACAAGTCGTCAATAAACTCGTCAGACTGGTTCCGATGGCTCTTAACTCTCGAGTTGTCCGTAATGGTCTCCGTAATTGAAAATCCATCGAACTCGTGCTTCTAAAACATGCGTCACCACCCTACCACTCGCCCGAGGAATATCGAGGGGTTGATTACATACGGCCTCACGCGCACCGGCGTCGTCTCACGGCATGTTATCACCCAGCGATAATAGCAATTGAAAATAGCAGCCCACTTCACACAGCTTCGCTTTTTGCACACCAGCGTCCCTCTTATTCAGCTTATCGCGTGCTGGTGGTGTGTTTGGTGTCTGGTGTGTGGTGTGTTGTGCTGTTATCGACCAAAACGACCCCATCTCCTCCGGCCGGCCTCCTGCTAAATGCACCTGAACGGCCTCAAGGCCTCCTCGAATGTAACGCTTATCTATAACCGTTAACCAGCACACACACGCACACGCACTCACGAACACACAATGAGCGAGTCAGTAGTGCTCTTTTGTAGGGCTGCATAACCGTGCATTATCGGAGTAGGCCCTGGGTGCCGTTGCCTGGGAGGTTCGATGGCTACCAACTACGAACTACTAAACTGATGATGATTAGGTTTTGCTGTTCCCATCCCCCTCCTCTTTCCCTAATGTCCCAATTCCTCACTTACTCCCTTCTAGTGCGAGTGCTGGACTACAACACTAAACAAATATCTGTTCGAACAAAGTACGTACGCACGTGTTAGTGTGCGTGTGTGTGTGTGTGTGGAGCGATCTGGCTGGTTCTCGGGTCCCCAAACAAGCACCAGTGTGTGCGCCAGTGACCGTACCTTCGCTTGGCCGGGATTCGGGAACCGATGCTGCCCTGGGAGCCTGGGGAAGGAAAGGGATGTTTAATGTTTTTAGCAAATTTGCCACTATTGCAGTTTTATCGCTTTCAATCGATCCGGAAAACACTAATCATTCCCTGGTAGAACCGTGGGTAGAGTGAGGGGATAGGATAAGGGGGGGGGGGGGGGCTTTCCGTTTAGAATTATGTTCATTATATCGAAATATGTCACCGGCGAGATTAAGGGGTGAGATTACGGAGGAAGGGAGGGAGGGTTGGAAAGGGTGCAAACGACCAACCCCTTGGTCCACCTCTGGTTCCCTCCAATGTTTTGAATATAATTTATACGCTTCGAGATGTGTGTAATTATATATTTATGACTTTTGTGGTGCTTCCGATAGTCCCCTCCACGAAGGGAGAGATCGAAATATTGAAAAATAAAAAAGAAAAACGCTCGGGAAAAGCCTCCGGAAAATAGCAACAAAAAGTCCTGTATCCTAGAACCCGGAGTACAACCGGGAAAAGCGAAATTTGAACGATTGAACACTACTATTCCCGGCGAGGACAGGGAAAAACGAGGAAAACCGTGAGTGTTTTCCACAAATCGATCGAACTATCCGGATTGAATTATGGCGGAAAGTGTAAAATAATTGCCCACCAGCAGAAGGTTGACAGGATTTTCGTTCAGGACCTGCGAGAAGAGGTCCTCATGGTTTACACCCAGCACCACCACCACCACCACCACCGGTCGTCCCGGTACGCTCACCACGAACTCTGGTTCGTGCGGTTAATCCGCATATATTTTCGGTAGCGGCCTGCATTGCTCCTTCCCGCAGCGCATTCAAAATCAATATTGTCCACCGCCCCGCGTGGTTTCCTCGGGGAAGGAAAACAAGAGAAAAACAATAGCAGCACCGTTGTGTTGTTTTGAGTTTGAATTTTCCTCCTACGAAAAACAATGCATGTTTTTGGGAGATGCGTTTATGCATTTAATTTTCGGGATCGATTATCCGGCAATGAGGGGTTGTTAATGGGGTTAGAGGATGCGAGAGAAAGGAGGGGGTTGTTCAATGAAAGCACATTCATTACGACACTGGGATTAGGTAGCAATTTGTGGGCAATAATTGAATTCGATTCGAGCGGTTGCTGGTACCAACCGTTTGGAGGTCATCCAATCGAGATAAAAAAAAGGTCCACCCCGGGAGATGGACGATGGGGCTTTGGTGTGGGATTGGGGATCCTGTACACGCACTTCGAAAGGACATCGTGTTTCGTGTTTGCTTTACATTGCGGTTTACTACTACCTTACGGGGTCACGAGCATACACACACACGTCGAGAGAAGGGTTTTATGCCAACACGCCGCGACCGTTGTTACTGGCCGGCATTTTCATAAACCTCATTAGTTTATTGGTTTGTGCGCTTCGCTGCACCGGACAATGGGTATGTAACGCACATTCCTGGCCTTTTTTGCGATCGCATTCCACGCGGCTCGAGCCACAAATGTTTAGTCGGTTTCATGCTGGTTTGCGTTTGGAGTTTTCCGGAATGAGCGTGGTGGTGGTTTTAAGGCACATTTCAAACGGATTTTAAAGAGGAACAACACGGCTTTAACTATTGCCGAGTGTGTGTCTGTTTGGCATCGCAAGTCGCATCGATTGAATTCTGACGCCGTGCGAAAACATCGCGCGAGATGAGATTCCAAGATTCAACAGATTACACGGAGAGCGAACAAACGAATGCGAATGACAGAGCTTTCATGCTTTATTTTTGTCCCCCCTCCGTTTCCAATTGGCATGTTAAAAATTCGCGAAAAAGAGAATCCGCTACATCATTTTGAGGCTTTGGTCGCTGCCGGTTGAACGGAACAAACCGGTTCCATCGATCCATCAACAAGTGACGATTACCATGATGGGTTGATTGAATCGCGAATCGGTGGTGGATTATGGTAAACGGTGCGAAAGCGAGCATGGGTTTTCCCCGAGCCGGGAAACCGCACCGGTGTGGCTAAAACAAGAACGCCAAAAAAAAACAAAATTCGAGCATTACAAGAGATAACAGAGAGACAGACAGAGAGTGAAAGAGAGAGAGAGAGAGAGAGAGAGAGAGAGAGAGAGAGAGAGAGAGAGAGAGAGAGAGAGAGAGAGAGAGAGAGAGAGAGAGAGAGAGAGAGAGATAAAGACTGATGGCATGAAGAGACAGGGATGCAATCGGTTTGTTCAATCGATCTGTGGCTAATCGACCGGAAGCATCATGCTGTGATGTGTGTCTGTGTGTAGAGATAAAGAGAGAGAGAGAAAGAAAGAGAACGAATGTATGTTGCTGGTGAAACATGAAAAATTCATGATCCATTAAGTAAAGCAATGGAGCCCAACGTGGCGTTTGTGGGTGGTGCGGCAATATAGAATGGCACATTTATAGAGAGTTTTATGATTATGCCACTCCATCCATCACGCGCGCCAGGTGCCTCCTCGTCATCGCTGATAACGGAATGCTGCTCACCACGCTGGCAGTGTAATTGCTGTAAACCCCTAAATCATAAAAACAGAATCAAGGAAGGAAGCAAAAACAAAAAAACAAAGAGAAAAGAAAACACGAAAAAAGGCTCTGGAAACAATTAAATCCGGAACACAAACAATGAACCAGCAACAGCCACAACAACAACAGCAGTAGCAGCAGGGGCAGGAGTATGAGAAAAAAAATCTAAATCCCATCCCTGGCATGTAAATTGTTAAAAACGATAAAAACCGTTGGCAGTAATTACCGGAAGCCTTCGAAGGGCAACCGAAGGGTGGTGCCGTCACCACGCAAAAGGGGTTAAAAGGAAGGAGAGCTCTTTAGCACACGCTAGGTTTCAATCGATTGACTCCAACCATACACACACACACACACACACACACACATACACTGTCACGAGGCACGCAGACAGAGAACAGGACGGTGCCGCGGTGCGGTGAAGCACGGAAGCACGGAAGAACTTTTCCTTTCCTTGCCAGGAATGCCGTTGCTTGAAGCAACGAAGCCGTTCGATATCGCATTGCCTTGAGTGACGCAGGTTGCTCGGGTTGTGTCCCGGTCCTGGGCCTGGCACGAGGGAGTTAAGGCTGATTTCTCAATCTACGGACCCGGCATAAAGGGGGTGGGGGCCCTGTATCAATGGGTGGTAATCAGTCGGTGTTGATTTGTCTGTTGTAAGTTGAATGAGCCTCGATTTGTACCGGAACTTTGTCTGTCAGGACCAGGGTACTGGTGGTTGTTTACTACCCCCGGGCCTACTCGTCTGGGGCTGAGGCCCTCCAGGAATGATTGCATAAGAAGACTTCCATTCTATCGGCGCGCACACACGCACACTGGTGCGCTATTTCGAACAAAATTCGAACGAAATTTCACGGGAAATGAATGAAATTGAATTGAACTCTCGCTACGGCAATCGAAACCATGGCAACATTCCACCGCCTGCTCGAGTTTTTGCGGGGCGTTGGGATTAAATATTAAAGTGAGCCACCCCACCGGAAGCTTTTAAGCCACATAGCCACCACTACACGCCCCCTCTAAAGTTTATTCAGCTTTGCGTGTGCTGTTCGAGTGTATTAAATTTTAATTAATTCCTCGTCAATTTCGTCGGTTCACGGTTCGGTTCGGTCCGGTAGAGGTCACGATGGAAGGGTGCAGAAAAAAAAAACATAACAGGGGGGACAGAGTACTCGGTACACCATGTGGCCCTTTCGGGCAGTCCGAGAGCATATGCACGCTCTGGTTTAACCATTCACTTAACATACTCCAAACACACACACACACACAGTGTATCAAACCCCATTTTGTGTTCGGGGTTTTTGTTTTTTGGTTTTTGATCCCCACCACGAAAAAGGGCACCCTCCAGGACAGGGCAGGAAAATCGAAACCATGTCCCGTTGCTTGCGACTCGCGTGCAGAACAGAAGTGCAGCGCGGTGCACTCGCAATTCTGTGCTTCATTTCGATTCGGTTTCGTTCCCCCTCGAGCGACCATCTCGAGGGAAAGGTGGGGTAGACCCATTTAATGATTCTCATTATCAATGTTTTTGGGTTCTTTTGGGTTCAGAATGAGTACCTTTCTGGGGGGAGGACACCTTCCGGGTCTGCTGCTGGCCCTCTGTATGCTTGCGTTTGCATTTTTCTTTTTCCTTCAATTTTTCTCCCACTTTTTCCGTCCGGCAACTACCAAAAGGACATTCGTGTTCGATCGTGCTTACCTGCCGCCTGGTGTTCATTGCAGTCGCAGAAGCGTGCAACGAGCACATGCCAACGACCGACGCACCCAGTTCCGTAGCCCTTTAAATCGGTTGCATAACTGCATGCCAACGGTGGTCGGTGAGACGTGATTGCCAAGCGGCGGCGGCGCAACCGCTCTCCCTCCCTGGAACAAAGTAACATGCGAGGGTGCGGTGCGCACAACGTGGCACCATTAGGGGGCAAACTACCCTGTCCCCCTCCTTTTCCTGTCCGTTTCCGAGTGCAGTTCAGTGGTAGTCGCAGTAGCCAATAACCATTTATGCACTCGAGAACTCGAAACTGGCAGCGGCGGCAGCAGCAGCAGCGAGGCTTGTAAACATAATTATCACTCTCTTTGGGATAATTGTAGCCAGGCCAATGGGTAGGGCATGTCACGCGGGGCGAGGGGTGCGCTCGATACAGTCACAATGATGTCGTTAGTGATTAGATGGGGGACTCCATATGGGGCTTGGGCCATGACCACGTCGCACGCACATAGTAGGCATATGGTCGGGACGCTTTTGGGACGGGCTTTTGAGGTGGAGAATTATTCAGAGTTCGAGAGCATGACACGATGCTGGCGATGATGATGATGATGATGATGATGATGATGATGACGACTATTATTGTGGTGATGGTGATATGAGCGTTGTTTCCAGCGAATGTCCCGACGAGCAGCATGAATCAATTGACCGCGAAGTGGTCTAGTGTCAATCCGTGTCGATGGTTGCTTTGATTGCTTCACTACCACCAGGCGGGCGCAGTGAATCCAGATTCCTGGGCTATTGGCATCCGATTGATGGACTTTTCGTTGCGTTGCGGCTCATTTGTCTTGCGGTTACGGTGGGCCTTAAGTGTGACGCATTGTAAACAAGTAACAACTAACTTTCTTTCCTGCTCTCTAGTGGCTAGAAGTTTGCTCGATCGGTTGCGCCTGGTATTGCTCATTGTTGAGCGCGGCGCCGCGCGGCACGCCAAATGCACATATCCCATAACTCATCGCGCCTTCAACCGCATTGCAACGCGGTTTTGTGAGCGGGTCGTTTCGGTCGTATCCGTGGCGCACGTCCTTTCAATAGCCATTCCAGTACGACGGTGACAACAATGCGAAAGCTCTGGGTTCGAAAGCACCAACCGGCATGCGATGCCGATTACGGTTGCGTTTCTTCTCATTTTTCCAATCGACTACCCCTTCCCCACTGGCGCCATCTACTGCGGTGTGGATAGAGGTGGGAGGCAGTTATTTTTAGCTGGCCAGCTGTAGATGGTAACACTGCTGCTTCTGCTGCTGCTTCTGCTACTGGAGAGCACCTCCTGGCTGCGTGTGTACCGGACGTGTTATAATCTGCAGTGGTTGGCCAGGCGTTGTTTTTCACTTGGTTTTTCACGTCGAAGTTAAGCGATGAGCTCTGGCGAGCTTTTTCTCGACAAAAAGGCGAAGAAAAAGGTGTTGATGCTGGTGTTAATGATTCACGCAGGATCGAAGTGCAAAACCATGGGAACCTCTGCCGTTGCTATGACGTTTCAGTTCGTAATCTGCGTCGCTCGCAAAACCCGGCGATCGATCGAAGGATGCGCCGCTCATATTGCTGTCAGGTGATACTGACGCTTACAACAAATATCCTCGTCCAAAGTTCCTCGTCCTATGGCACCATGGCCGGGCCAGGCCGGTCCGTCGGTCGATCCAAAAACATCGCATGACACCGTCATCATTGTCGTCGGCGGTGTTTATAACGCTATTTGTCGCGTGCGGACGGACTCGCGACGGAATGTATATCTTGTAGCCCCAGAACCAGAACCAGCGGTCCAGCCCTTCGGTGCCATTTGTAGCGCTCGGAAAGGTAACTTGCCCGCCCCCAGGAGGAGAAGTAATGTCCTTTGATCGTTCTCTCGAGTGAGAGCACATTATAAAGGGAACCGCTGAGTGGCTGAACCGAGAAGAAGGAGCGGCACCGAACAACAACAGAAACAAGAACGTTGGTGGAATATGTCGTGACACGCGGCTTTCTGTACGGGGGCGCGTTGTCGTCGCCGTTGTCGTCGTTGTCTTCTTGGTCATGTTTCGAAACCCGGACCGTGGTGCGTCGTCCAGAACCTGCACGAACACGTGGCTCCGTGTGTAGCGCACTATGGGAATGGTTGGTGGCGGATTTTGGTCACGTTTGACGTGGCATTGTCATCATGGGAGGGGTTCCAAACGGTGAGCAGGTTGTGTGCCGTGCAGCGCCGCGTGGGGTCCGTGTGATGGGGTTGACACAAGCGTTAATACCGTCACCTTCGGTCGTCACCTGAGGAGCACGCTTGCGAGAGAGAGAGAGAGTGTTTGAAGGAGGTAGCACCGTAATGGCGGAGAGTGATAAAGTGGTTTAGTGCCACTCACCTTGCTGCTTTAGTTTGATTACCACTTATTCATTACCGAAGTGTAGAGCTGTATTCCAGTTTGAGATCCTCTTTGAAGTACATTCGCGCACTCAGAATGAGATACGGTTGTATTTTATTAACTTTTTCACTCATTATTAAATGAGTTTAACTTACGTAATAAGCTTTAGTTGTTTGATATATCTGATATACTAATCTAATTTTATAATAACATCTCAAAACACACTTCAACATCACTTCCATAAGTCCCATTGTCCAAATTGACCAGGAGCCGGAGGCATGTACTTCTTGCACTGGCTCGGCGCGCTAATAACTCGCTCCTTACTCGGTGGCAGCAGTCGAAATGACTCTCGGATGTCACATCAAGTGCATATCGTAGTTTCCACCCGACACGACCGAGTCCGTACACACACCTGCCCGAGTCGCCAACGGGGACCGGGAACAACACCAAACTCTCCTCATTGCCCGCTATCTCCGCAAAACCACCACTTCTCGGCAGCCTGTAATGAGTCCCAACCCCACACACCAAAACCCACCACCCCCGACCCCCCCGGGGGCACCGGTAGAGTGCAAGTGCGAGCCAATAATCGGCGGACAGCCGCCACTATCGGTGGGGCTTCGGGTCTTAAATTAGCAATAAATTCGCCATAATTAATATTGAAGTTGTTTATGCAAATAGCGGAACAGATTTTAGCCACCGTTTTGCTGCTCGCCTACCTGCCTGCCTGCCTTTCCGATCGATCGGATCGGTTCCGGTTGACCGTTTTCAGGCCACTTCACACACACACACACTCGTGCGCGCCCTAGCCAGGTGTGTGTGTGTGCATCGGAAGCTGATGTTTGGTTGGTTGGTTGGCGGAGGGCGAACTCAGTCGGGATCACCTGGCAAAACGGGAAAATTATGGCAACACGCTTCGCTTACAGTGTGTTTCGGATGCAAGCGAGCCAGCCAGCCAACCAGCCAGCTCGCAACCCACCAGCCGGGGCCACATATTCTCCACTTCCCCGTTTGCCATGTTCTGTTGTTGTTTCAAGAGAGACACCATGTTTTGCCGGTGTTGCTGCCACCATCTGCTGCTGCTGCTGCTGGTGGTGCTTTGGTTGAGGTGTTTTCCACTGGGAAGTTATTAGGTGATGTGTGCGCGGCCATAAATGAGGTTCCGAACGTTTGCGTGTAGCGTAGCGTAGTGGATTGTGAACGCGACGCGAGCAATCCAAAGAGAGGCAGGGAGACCAAGAGAGAGCTATGATCGCCTTAGGGTAGTGTTCCGTGACCATGTGAAGCTGCCGGTGCGTAGCTGGTGAATCGTTTAAATTAACGCCACGGAGACATTTGTTAGTTGCCCCGTTTTGGCATCCTGGTGGGGCTGGCTAACTGCTGTTGTGCTTCGTTTTGGAGTGTTGTGTGTGTTGCGAGGTGCATTTCGATAGTTTGGTGAAAGGTGACTGTTACTGTTTCATGGGTTCGTATTTTATCGCGGAATGTTTTGGAACGCGATTTTCTTCGTTAGTTGTTTGCAAAATGTTTCTTTCTTCACCGTTTACTTTTTATACTGGTCATTTGTTATGTTGGTTCAATACAATAAACTGTGAGGAATATCATAATTGGAATAGAGTTAATGGAAATTAGTATCATAAGTGGTGTGTTATAAGAAGGTCATGGTGAGATTTCTGTGTGCATTAAAACATAATCTCTGCGTCCAGAGTGTTGGCAATTAGTAATTTGTGCAATTAGTAAAAAATCATTACTAAACTAGTTAATAAAGATTGGAATTCAAGCAAATTGCATAAACACATACCGCAGCAAATGTCAGTTTCAACTAATTAATGATATGGATTTTGGAGTCCAATATCATTAAGAATGTTTACCTACTTTTTCCAGTATTTTGTATCTACTTTTTTTTTAGCAGAAGTCGCGTTGATAATTGGTTATCCTTTAACCATTTGCAGCATCAATATATTCTGTGAGGAATGTAAAGATATCTCGAATTGAAGTGTGCCATGGAAAATTTTCAGTTTTAGTTCGCATGCTTTTGTACGACTTACAATATCAAAGTAAAAGCAGCTTCCGATTTGACATTATAAAATCGTTGGTTCAGTATGTGATTTAAAACATAAAGAAAACTTACTCCTTAGAGTCAACTGTTGCAAACCGGCGTAAATCAAATGTTTGTACCATCATCATCGCAAAGTTTCGAGGAAGATCAAACATGATTCTAAACTTAGTGCAGTTGAGTTTACCCTTGGGCATGCTGGTCAAATAAGTTTATTTGCAAGACACCAGGGAATCAGAAAATAATAGAAGTACGGAGAGACTTCTTCACCGTCATAAGCTGGTGTGGATACGTGTTGGTTTCTTGAACGTATCCAGATTTTTCAGTTGTTTTTAGTCATTTAAAAGGCGAAACTGAAAGCAAGTGCTAAGAAAGATTTTTTTTAACAACGTCAAGAAGACGATTGGTATAATTGATAAAATCTGTTTTCCCTCGGCAAACTGTGCTGATTATGTTTTAACATTATACAGTAACTAAAGTAGAAAAGCTTTACGCCTGAATCAAATATAAGTATTCTTTTATAAGAATTATTATATTTAGAAAAACATAAAATGTTTCTATAAGCTTAAGGAAAGTATAATAAACCACGGTAAAAGCAAGGGAATGTTTTTTTAAACCAAGGAGATCGTCTTTCTGTTAATGAAACGCGGCTTAAATCACTAATCCAGACACATTAGCTGCGATAATCAAAAGAGAAACGAATACCTTCAAGCCAATCCTCGACAATTCCCCATTTCGTAGGCCTTCGAAAGTACAAAACGAAAATCAAAAGAATCCAGGGAAAGAATGGTTTGCATGACGAGCAGTCGTTGTACATACGCTCCTACGGGACCGGCTTCGAAATCCACCTGCTGCTAATCCCCACCAGTTGGAAAGGGGATTAGTTGGGGCGGGGGGACTCAGTAGAATGCACTCGATAACTCGGTCCACTCCCGCCTGTCCTCCGTCGGAGGGGTTTCGGGCCCGAAACGAAACGGTTTATTAAGCCCTTCATGTGTTTTCATTAGTCTGGACGAAAGACAATTTTTGGCGACCGAACAGAAGAAGCAATTGTAGATCCATTCTCTATCCATTGTTGTCAAGTTTGTGCATGTTGTGGAGTGCATCGTGGCTTTCCACTTTTTTTCCTAGGTTCCCCGATTCCAGAAGGTCTACGCCACCACCGCGAGGTCCTATCGAACCTCGGGCTCGATGGATTCGGTTCCGACGGGTGCCCATAATTTATTGCCAAAGCGGGACTGTCCTTCGAGCAGCGGCGGCCTTCGAACGGTTAAATCTTCATTCCTAGAAATGGCCAGTAATTTGTTTTATCGAGGCCCTCCCCCCGTTCACTCGTTCCTGCTCGAGAACGGTCTGGTCTGGCGAAGACGTGCTTCGATTTAAGACGACCATCGATTCCATCGATATTTTTGAGCGACTTTTCGAGAGAGAGAGAGTCGAAACGTAGAAGAAATAAGTGGTGAGCGTCATTGACATTTCCGTCACAGAACGGCGTGCGTTCTGGTTCGAGGTCTGGCACACCATATTTCCGGACCGGATGGCTGTTGGTCAGCGACACAACACGACAACAGCGTGGGATGCGTTGTGATGCGAGGTTCTTGCCGTCGTCGTGGTTGCTGCTCGAGTCGAGTGGTCTCATGCCCTAAGGCGCCGATCGATGTGCTTGTTCGTTTCTTATCACGCATTCCTGGAGCATTTCGTGTTGCCTCAAACTCCACGCACCACGCACCGACCGACCCGTGGGGTCGATCAAATACGATGATACGATCAGTTATGGACTCGAGGACTATTTGGAAACAAAATTTCCCCGAATGGAACCCCCACCCCATGTTCTGGCTCGTAGACTCTGCTTCACGACAGAACGGGTACAAAAAAGGAAAGGAAGAAGAAGGATAGCAGAGCGCCAGAGCGAGTCAAAGTTAATTTGTCTTGGGGCCGAAGACACATGGGCCCAGCGAAAGCGGAAAGCGGGGCGAGATTGGTTTAACGGAAATTCTTGGCCGGATATGGTGTTCGGTCCGGTCGGTTTCGTCCTGTTCGATACAAGCCAATGTTCT
>NC_064875.1:40750938-40760938 GCF_943734745.1 Anopheles darlingi | reverse complement strand
GGATAGTCGGATGCTTTCAAAACGATCCATTCCAGAGGGAGAAATTTCTCCAAAAACAAAAAATCAACTGAAAGCAAATGGCGTTGAAACTTATAGCCAGCATGCAAATAGATTTAGTCAAGTTGACGAGAAACGCGAAAACTGATCTATTCTAAACGTTTCGAGGTGAAAGAGGGCTAAGAATATCCTTCGCTACCTGGCAGATTACACAAGTATTTGCATATTTAATCCGATGAAGGGTATTGTCTTCAGCTCCGTAAACGTCGAGTCTCAAGTGTTTCCAAGAATATCGCCAAACGCCGGGGCTTCTCGCCTCAATAGAACCACTAGTGGCGAAAAAAAAAAATGTAAAAAGCAACCCGAATTGTAGGAGGAATTCATTTTTCTTACAAAACCATCCAACGGGTGACTAGGGAAGGAGGGTAAGCCACCTTACCACACGATCCATTTCGAGCTCCACCGGTCTGTTCGCGTTCCCTGGTCTCGAGCAATCATTATGATGATCTCTTTTAAGTTATTTATTATTCATGCATTTGTTGAACATTTCTTCGCGTTGGTCGCGCGAGCGGACAGACAATCGAAAAATGTCTTTCTTAAGGTTTGGTTGCCGGTGGTGGTCTAGGCACCACCGAAAGTTGAGTCGAGCACAAATCGTCAAATGGTTCTTTTGGTGGTTCTTATTCACTTCCCTCGCAGTAAAGTTCTTTTGCACCCACTCCACAGCATGGAATGGATTCGGTGGTTGGGGACTCGACGAGCATATGCAACCTTCTCCCCTCCCCTTGGGGACCTCGGGATGTAATGACGAAATGAGTGGTTTGATATGCAAGGTTATCGTGTATAGCAGCCCTCTTTTTGTGTGTAGCAGCCACGAGGCTCAACATGGGGAGCAGAAGAGAAGAGGAAAAAAACGATAAAAACACTGGACATGCACATCCTTGCTCCTTGCTTGCTGCTTACCTGCCAAGACGTAGCGTAAGAAAGCGAATAAAAAGGGTTGCGAATGAACACATTTACCTTGGGCTGGGGGTATCGCTTTATCAAATTCGTTTCTTGTACAAACCATTCTCTCCACAAGACAATGGGCCTCGGATTTGGCTTTGGAGGGAGGGATGCCCCATGAACCAGGACGAGGGTTGAAAAATGAAGGTAAAGCAATAAAAGATGTTCATGGGAGCGAGCAATCGCTTAATCCTTTGTATCATTGGCACAGAGGAAGAGAAAGGGAGAACCGGGAAGAGGAAAAACTAATCTAAAATATTTTGCAAGGCCAATGGCCCTAGGGATAGCATGTTATAAAGAGATCGACAGACGCAAACACACATTTACATCTACACTGATATCTCAAGCAATTTAGGGGTCTTCGGAATGGGTTTTCACATACAAAAATCCTATCAACTGTTATTTTGATCTTCTGAAGACGATACTTAATCGAGTTATGTTCTTTTCTCTCTCTCTCCAGATAAACCCTGTGGAAGTATGTGCATCGAGCAGTAACGAACAAAGCCACGAGTGACAACGGGAGGCAGCGCGCTCGGGCCAGGAAAAGCGGAGAAGATGAACGTCAATTTGCTGCAACATCCGTCAATCAAATAGAACAACACGTCTGACGTCCAGCGATGACGTCACAAGCTGTGTACTGTCTTAGCCTTCAGATACGTAAGTAGCCAGCCATTGGGGTTGGGTTTAATTTGCTCAAAAACGCGGAAACGGCGCGGCGCTCTATTGCTCATCCACAAAACACTCACTTCTGGCCGGTTCTGGCCGGTCCGGACCTCCGGAGCTAGTCGAGCTCCCTCCCTTCTCGACATACTATAAAAGCGAACCCTCGGGATTGACGCGAGTTTCACATAAATTCGCTTCGCTTTCTGTAAATGCTTACTGCCTTCTCGCTTTTGCATTCCAGGTCAAACGACCGGCCATCGCAGGTCACAGTTTTACGATCCTTCTTCCCTCCCACCCCGTAAAGGGGGGGCAGTGGTTGTTGATCGCGATGTTTTCACTTTTCCAAACATCAATCTGCTGCTCCGCTGCCGACCGGCCCGCGACCGATGAGGTGTTTATAATTAGACCTTTTGCGCGCTGGAGTAAGTGAACAAATTGGGGTCGTAAAAGTCAACAGTTTTACTACGTCGTATCGTTTGTCGATGATAAACAGATACACGGAAGCATCGTGGTTGGTTGTATGCGCTCCGTCGGCAACAAAGGCATGGGCAACTTCTCTGTGTGCCGGGGCGAGGACGATTTCCGATAATTTATTGGCTTCGTTGTATTGCGAAGCAGCAGCAGCAGAAGCATGCCCCAAGTTTTATTGTTCAAAAACAATTGCACAACCGCTGCCGCCTATATACTGTGGATTGCAAACTGTTGAGCGAAAAAGTTTTACTCAAGCATTTCATTACGCCTCGAGGACGTGCCCTATACTGGGGCCATACCGGTGCATAATGAGTGCCGCGTGTTGCTGGTGCACGGATGGCACGGAGTAGGAGGGTGTCAAGAGTGTAATCGCTTTGTTTCTGGGCCTCGCTACCAAGATCTATGGCGCCAATTTGGTAGAACTTGCGCAAATTTTTTTTTGCTTTCTTTCTATTTTTTGCTTTGTTTCTGCAACACCGAAGATCCTCGTAACCTTCAGCCGTGTTTTGGGGTCTGGAATAATTTCCAACGAGCACGAACGCAAAGCTAAAAATATTTTTGAAAAACTTTCCAACCAACCGACGGTTGGCTTTTCGGTTGCCCTGTAAGGGGGAAGAGGGACGATTTCTTCTTCATTGTGCAAAGTGAACCCCACGCCTTCGGGACGTGGGTTTTGAATTAAAACAATAAAATAGAACAAGACGCCGGAAAGGGGTCCGAACGGTGAAGCGGAACGCTGAGGGGCACAGAAAATACAAAACAATTGTCATTAGTTGTTATTAGAGTCATTTGAATGTACAAAATGGAAATGTAGTTCTTGGCGCTGGTGAGAAGGGGTCGGTCAGGAGGGAGCGCACCGCTTGGAAAAGGTTTCCAATGCAAACCCCGCAAAATGCCCTTTTTCTACGCAAAGTTGGGCGAATTTCATATTAGGCCTTGGCTCAGCGGAAGTGTAGGAAACAGCCGGAAAATGTGGATGCAATTGCATTTGTGCTGCTTGCACAGGTTGTGGCAATCTTTCGTAACTGAGAGTTATGATCTCGTTTCGGGAAGATAGATTAATGAAATTATTTCCTTGTTATGATCTTTATCTTGTAGGATTCTTTGAAAGTTTTTAATGTAAACTATCTTGCAGGATAGTTTAAATTGAAGCAAATATATTTTGAAGTTTGTTTTATATAAACATCTTATGTACTCAACTCAATTATCAATAGCTGTTTTTAGCTTGAAAAATGTTCCTTTCTTTGGAGTAAGATGATGCTGGTCGATGCTACTTAAAAAAAGTGATATGCGTTTAACCATAAGCAAAAGTTTGGAAGAAGTTGACAGGAAATATTGCGTGCTCTTGCTAACTGGACCACAGTCATGTAGTCCTTGTTAAAGTTTAATAAAAAAGTCTAAAAAGACGACTTCTTCTTAGTTACTCGATCGAATTTCGTTAAAAATTCAGCTACGAGTAACAGGAATCAGTCTCATAATTTTCATCTCTATGTTCACATAGTTTTTTTTGGCGTTTTTGTACTTTCAAACCGTCGTCCATTTATAAATTAGCCGCCGTTATCTTGCATTAACTAAAATTTGTTTAAAAAATATGAAAAATCAAAACATTTAATATTTCTGCAGAGCATAAACCTTTTTGTGCCATTGTGATGCTTTATGCTATTGCTCATACATTTGCTGGAATATGTTTCCATTGTTTCTGCTAAGATGCAATAATTTGATTGAATTTTTAGTAAGGAAACCCGTCATAGAGATTCTTCAGATTAAACTAAATTAATATCTTTTCCTCACGAATTTTTCCCCACTTTACGAAGCTATAATTGAATCTCAAAGAAAAAGAAGAAACTGTACCACCCAAAACATTACTATCTGTCCACCTTAACTTCCTTTCGTTTCTCCCGTAAACTTCCGGTACACGAATCGTCCATTTTCGTCCGGCTACGAACGCTTTTGCTTCCTCGAATCAATTATCACGCCAAGTGACCGTTTTGTCAGCTGACCGGCAAGCAAACAAGCAAGCAAGCAAATTTCCTTCAACAATTTGTCTTCTGTTTGTTCTCTCCCACAATAACCGCCACCCTCTCCTTCATGGGAGGGCAAGATGTTCATGGTTCGTCCCCAACGTTTTTCTCTCCGGTTCCATCCTTCTCCTTCCATCCTTCCATCTACAGTGGAAGATTTCAATTTTCGACGCGCTCAACGAGCGCCCTGGCGTTTGTTTCAGTCCTGCTCGAATGCTGCTCATCTTGGCTGATTGATTTCATTACTAACGCCCAATTGACCGGGTGATGACTGTTGCTGATGACTGGTAGTGGTGGTGGTGTCCACTGCTCGAAGGGATGCCATTGAATGACATTTGTGATTAGTCTGTTAAACGGAACTCTGCCACCCTCTCTCTCTCTCTCGGTGTGTCTCTCTTTTTGATGGTAAGGAGTGGAGGGGTGCTTAATGCCCCCCCCCCCCCTCTCCACACTCGCCACAAAGTCCGGAAGTGGCCGGAGGCAAACGAATGTCTGCCGAGAAACCCCAAGACGATAGTGAATGACTCCTTCAACGTGGATGATGGCTCCTCGCTCCTTCATTCACTCCCTGTGCGAACAGCGATCAATTGTGCGAAGAATTGTGTGTGTGTGTGTGTGTGTGTGTGTGTGTGTGTGTGTGTGTGCGGGCGCGCTATTGTTTGGAAGGAAATGCGATGTCCTGCCTCTACACAACCTCCTTCTTCTCCTCCTTTCGGCTGCTTCTGGTGATTATGGTTGGTGCTCGGTGTGCTCAATTATACCACGACCAAAAGGAAGACGACGCGGTGGTACCGTCGTCTTCGTTCTGACTCCGAGTCCTCGACGACTGAAGGAGAGAGCACGTCTAGACTCTATATATTTCTTGCGACTCCGGCCGTCCCGGGCCTGGTGCAGGCGGACACGCTAGGCGAGAAGCTACTAGCTAGATATGATATTCCACTTGTCTTCAGTCGACAGTCGTCGACCGAAAGAGGAACCGGGCTCCATCCAAGGATAGATGCACATCATGGTCATCGTTGCTCGAGCCGACGAGTACTTGCCATAAAACCATCCGGAAGTATGGTTGGAATGGCTTTCCCTCAGATCAAACCAACACTCGACTCGACTGGGCTGCATGTGTGCGAGGCCATGGGCTATAGAATGTCATCTTGGGCCAGGGAAAATTATCATCCTGGACTCTAACACCGGGCTCGCGCGAGCAACTGGCTCGCGCGAGCAACTGGCTCGCCGACTTTAAGATGGCCAGTGTGTTGGATCATGTGCTGCTCCTGTTCCTCCTTTCAGCAGGAATGGCATGTTCCGATTCACGATTCCCGGTGCCATATTTTGAAAACGGTAAATAAATGTGAGATTCTGCTGCCGGGGAACCGGGACCGGGGACGAGGTCGGTCCCGGGGTCTTCACGGTGTTTGGTCAGCAAAGCATGATATGGTGCTCCCGTCGCTTTGCTTGGTCATCGGTTTCAGGGCACTGTCTCTCTCTCTCGCTTTGCGCCTTTTCCGCTTCCACTGGTGGTCGGTGGCGTTCGCGGGATCACTGGAAGCATCCGGAAGCTTTCCTTCGGTTCGGTTTTTTTTATTCTTCGTTCGCTAAGAGGCTCATAAAAAGAAGTTAATTTTCTCGAGTGGAAGTCGGATGATAAAAATATCCGTAAATCTCGGGTGATGGTCGTCTTCTCGATGGTCATGCGAGGAAGCAGAAAAAGTGCGAAAGAGAAAGAGAATAAGAGAGATACCAGGAATGGTGTAGCAGCAAACGATGGCGAGTAACATTTCGATGGTAGGAGCAGGATGAGCAGCAGTCCAGTGCGGACCAACGAATGCTAACAAATGATACCCATTTCAAGGCGGAAAAAGGCGGAAGCCGTTTGGTGCTCATCTGGCTCATCTTGCGAGCAAATTTTTGAAGGAAAATGGTGCGAATTACACACATCCGTAATGGGGTGTGAAATGGCAAAGCATAATGGGCCAAAGATCAAAGAAACTGATACTGAACTCGGAATGCTCGTGTGTGTGTGTGTTTTTTTTTGAGGCCATGGCATGGAAAAGAAACCCGTATTGGAGTTGTTCGTGGCTGCACTGGTAGGCTGGCGGATTCCTTTCGTCGCGGTGCTGTCGGATTTCCTGGCTGACGGAAACAAAAGCTGCTGTTCGCGAGCACGAAGTTTTCCAACGTAATTACTGTTCTCACTAACAGTAGCAGAAAGTAGGTCGTAAAGTCAGGGCGGGAGAGCCTTAGTTGGTTTAAAATATTCATTTCACCTTCCATCCTCTGAGAACGAGTTCAGGGAGGAGGGATAAAGCTAATTTTCGACCGGGGGCTAACATATCACCTTTCGTGCAGAACGAACCCGCGTCAAACAGGTTCACCTCAAAGCAAAGAGCAGAAGGTGAGAGAAGTGAAGAGGTGTTGGGAAGAGGGTAGTAAAAAAAGGACCACACCACTACCCGATTGCCACCATCCGTGATATTTCCTACCATTGCATCCTACCTCCTCGAAACCCTCCAGACACAGCGCCAAGGATGCCTTTCCGTGGAAGTCACTCAGACTCTGGAAGGATTTGGGGTTTTGCGGATGAATGAACACAGCAGAAAGGGGTGGGCCCCGGGGGTGGGGTCGGGAGGGTTGTGTTTTTATAAATTACCCTCCGTCATGCAGCATACATCATCGTAATGAACATTAGGAAAAGCCGCCTTCCCTGGCCCTGGTTGGGCCCTGCGCCGTTACATCGCATGCAACCGGAGGTCGGTGCTGGAAGGTGCTGGGTACGCCGGGAGAATCCATTTTACACCCAGCTCTTTTGCGGTGCTCGATGGTGGTTCCGAGGAGTGGCTGGAGTATGAGTGTGCCGGGGTCGGGGATCGGTGGGATTCGGTTCGATGGCGATGGTTTAAACGCTTGCTGGGTCGTCAAGGAAAGCAAATACCATCAGGATGATGATGGGAGCTTCCTGTGGGATGCGGTCGATGAACAAAAGCCGAATGAAGTAAATTACTCGTGTAATGGGTGGTGATGGAGAAGGCATTCTCAAACACAAGATTATCTATTACTGGGCAGCTGGCAGCGGAAGGGCATCCCTTAGGATGATTTGGTTGACAGTTCATCATTCAACCATTCGGGTATCTTTGCTTTGGCTTATTGAATAAGCTGAAGCGGGGAAGGCAATGTGGAACGAGGCGTTAAAGTGGATTTTTAGATGCTTCAATGTTACATCAACAAATCTATGAGTTATAGACAAGATCTTTTTAGGCTAGTTTGATCGTTTTTAAAAGTTAATGTGACGAACACAATAACGACGAACTCAATAATAACAGTGAAAAGTGTGCTGCGTTTACTATTGTTAGTAAAAAGGTTTTAATGGTTTTGGTTGCTTTCAATGACTGTTATTTTGCATTCGTTCGAGTGCAGCAGTTCTTTTAAGTTTACATATTATGTCTACAAGTATACTTGAGTTCATATTTGCTTTGGTTATGGGAAAAAAAAGTATTATGCTGGATTCTATAGCTTAAAATGTCTTGTCCTTCAAATGATAAGTTGACTTATCTATTTGAGACACAGAAACGATTTACTTGTTCAGAGCAACTTTCTGTGCTGTCGAGTTGCATAAAATATATCTTTATATTTGTGTTGGTAGTGATCTGTACCCAGCGAGTGCGTGTTGTTCACACATTGCCATAAAGTTTTTCGGCGCGTGTGAACGTGTTTGCAACAATAACTTTTCTTCCCTTTTTCCGCTTTGCTTCTATTTCTTCTGTTGGACAGTACGCCTGCCACAAGACCACGAATTCGCTGTCGAGGTTTGCAAAAACTTTCTGCTGATGGACCAGAATATTGCTTTAATATCGCGACGTGTTATAATAAAATCCATCAGCGCTATAGTTATTGCACGCAAAACAACTTTGAAGACTTGCGTTTTTTTTCAAATTTATCAGTTCTGAGATTTGTTTATCAAAAAGGATTCGATTTTCTTTTCCACAGTAATTTTATCCGTCACTCAATTTTGTCAATTTAGAAATACAGAAACCAATCATGCATTACATCTTTGAAAAGAAAAGAGGACTTCTGTCAGGTAGAAACGGGTCAGTGACTTTTACAATAACTTTCCAAATTCAAATTTTGAATTAACAATTAATGTTATAATGTTACACATGATACAATTGGTAATGAATATCTGTTCAACATCAAAAGTAAACATATTTTGTTTTAACTGTGAAGGACCTTTACATATCGTTTATATCTTACAGTTTACATTCTACAGTTCTTCTTAAAATCAACAATTTGTAAACTATAAGTTACAGTGACGCCAATTTAAGCACGAATGTCATTTGAGATGATGATACGTATGATGATGCGATTGAAAATGTATTCAATATTAACCGAATTACTCAAACCTCTGGATTTCATCGTAATATCTGAGGTAAATCTTGCTAGGCAATCTAATCTAATATCGACTAACTAACGATAGTCACTTATAAAAGCTCTTGGAAATAGAAGATAAAGGTATTTGGCAACAGTTAAATGTAATCAAAATGATCGTTTATCAACATCAAGCGACGTCTACTTCAAGTTGTTCTATCTTTATGGAATGCTACGTCTAAACTCAAACCCAAAAACGAATCGCAAAACACTATCAGACAATTTTAAGCTTTACTTCAGAATGTTAACACATTTTTGAGCCAGCTCTCTTTCTCTCTTTCTCTTCTGAATGCCTGATCAAAACGTCAGCTGTCATGTTATCGCGGAGCGGCCATCTCCATGATGGGCGTGATTGAAAATGAAAATTCCTAGCAATTCCCGGCACAGTTCAGCTCGCACCCGACGTGAAAAATGATCAAAATCGATTTCGCTTTAAGGCGAGCTGTTGCCCTAACCCAACACTCCCTCTCCTACCCTTCACTTCCCACTCCCACGGAACACTCCCAATCAAAGCTACCAGCACAACGTTGCGAACCGGTGAGCACCGAGAGCACGGTGTGGTTTGTGCTGATTCAAATTACATCATGTTTTGCTCAAAAATCGCACCCAATCGCGTCCATGCGCCGCGCCCACCACCACTACCAACGTCTCAACAACGGAATGGAACGGAACGGAACCAACGCCATCAGCGCCTCCATTTTCGACGTTTATTTGTGCAAGAAAATGTTGATTTACTTTTCCGGCCCACATCCTCCGAGGGGAGGGGGTGGTGGGTTGATGGGTGGTGGGTGGTGGGTGGTGTATCCTTGTTCCTGGTCGGTCCCTGGTGTTGGTAACATTGCTGGCACGATTGCGCTGCAGTGCGCCGTGTAACTTACAGCAGCTCCGTGGCAAGTAGTGTGTTGTATCCATGTCGATACCTGCTTCTGCGGTCGCTCCGGTCGCTCCAGTCGCTCTGGCCGCTCTGGCCGTGGCTATGATGGGATGCCGATGGCGCATCTGACCTTATGACTACCACGAGAGCGCTAAGTTCGATGACGCGGCGGGCAATGGGTTGTTGGATTGGTTTTGGATTGGAATTTAGAATTCGTTCCTGTCGTAGGTCGTCGAATCGTCGCAGTAAGCATTGACTGACCGTGGCACGAGCTCCCTGCTCACGACACCTTCCATTGGTATGGTGGCCACCAAATGCCACCACCACCACCAGCAACGTGGTCGAGTGCCACGTGCGGTTGTAAAAAGGTTGTAACGCCTCGCAATGGCCGTCGTCGTCGTCCCCGTGGCAAAGGCCCAAGGCCGCATGGGATCGACCGATGAGGACCGGTACCTCTCTCCCTCTCCCTCTCCCTCTAAACGTGCCGGCGTGCGCGCGCCCGAGCCCCATATTGATTCATTGGAATGTGGCCAACGATGTGCGCGAGAGCGAG
>NC_064875.1:40743438-40745938 GCF_943734745.1 Anopheles darlingi | reverse complement strand
AACCACCGAAATTGAAATTATCCAAATTTGGCGTAAGCTAAACACAAGAAACCCCCCCGTAAAACCTACGTGTCGGTGTGAGAAGCAATTCCAGAAATGAGAATTGTCGTCGGATGGCCGGAATGCTGTTACCCTCTCTAGCAGCATGCCCAACTGGCAGGCTCTATCCAATGGCCATGTTGTTTTGCCGAAGTGAATAAACGCGTGAAAGCGTCCCATTAGTTACCAAGTTTATTGGATATTTCGTTTTCAATTTACATGCTGGAAATCATGGTTCTTTGAACAAGATTAATCTGTTCCAAGCATGAACGAACCGCCACGAACGTCGTCCACTCGCTCCAATGTGCCAATGTGCTACTTCTTGTGTGGGGTGATCTGTTTCTAGCAGAACACAGAACAACCAACCATCACCTGTCCCATTTTTGAACGCAGAACCAGTATCGTTGCATAGTTTTTCCAAGTTTTCAAAGTCTCAAAGCCAGACAAGTTTGAATGCTGCTCGAGGGAGATTTCCCGATTGGCTGGAGCTGACCGTAAAGAAGGACATTTTATGGAAACCAAACCGAACAGAACGTTCCACCACGCGTTAGATGATGCCTTAGCGGGGGGGTCACACGCCCAGCTGGTGGTATGCCAACCGATTTGTCCCCATTGACCAATGCGAGCGGCGAGAATGAGCACTACGGCAGCACACAAGCAGCATTACCATGGCATGAATAAACGCGGAGTATGTTTAACATTTTATTGCTCCATTTTGTTGACCAAAAAGGCTCCCGCTGGCCCAAACGAGAGCTGGCTCCCAATGGCCCCCGGGTTCTTTGGTCCCCGGGTCCGGAAAAAGCGGTTGCAAATATTTTGAGAACGCGATTTCAATTTTGTCGTTGCATGCTGATGCCGAGAGGTGAGACGGGTTCAGGTGAGGCACGGCGCCCGCCAGTTTGTTCCAATTTATCTTGATCGTGCTTTTGGGAGTTTTTTTCCCGTTGTTTTCTTATTACACTCCCTCTTCTTCTGCTGGCACGGTGTGAAAGCATTCCAATTTACACGTGTTTGGTTTGGATGAAAGATTAAGTCAAGTGACGACCGACGTGTTTTCACGCTGTTCACACTTTTACTTTGAAGCTGTGATTATCATGCAGAATGCGATTGCGTGGTGCTCGCGTGGATGAGTGAATGAATCAATTAAAGCGATAAGAAAGTGTGAAGCGAATCAGGGAATGATAATAAAAAATGAGGAGAACAAGGAGGACGCACCCGAGTACATTTCGCATTCGTGTCCGTGTTAGTGCTTATTGCTACATCGTAACGCGCCTCATATGTTTTCCCTTCTCTTTCTTCGCCGCATTTTTTTCTTAGCACAATGTGTATAAATCCGTTAATGCTTATGCTCGCAAACACGCGCGCGCGGCAGTGGATTTGGTGACATTCATCGAGTCCTCGCCGGGAACGTGTCAAATTATGATTTGGTGTCGTGCCTGTTGTGTTGCTTGTCCTTGATAACCTTGGTACAGGCGAGGCCTTTATTCGCCTTTCGCTGGCACGCTGATAGGCCGACGAGATGCTGGCGTTCACGTTTCACCGAAACTTTGCACGAAAAGTAGATAATTTTGTCAACGAAACTCGCACTGCGTGTGGTCGGCGTTGGTCTCTCGCTTTCACACACACACACACTCTCTCTCTCTATCTCGGTCTCGTACACCGAGTCGAGTGGTTGTTAATTTTTTATTAACTTTTGCTGACAAAAGTTACTGAATCACTGTGCTCGTCCGATGGGCGCCGATGCTCGAAGAAGTTACATCAAGATGGATGAATGGAAAACGTGGTGGTTAAGAGGAGGTGTCTGGCCGCGTTTCCACGATCCGCCACGATGTGTTGCAGAGATACGTATATACGTTGGCGATGACACGCTTACCTTACCCCCCACGAGGGAATACATCGAGAAGAAGCCTTGGCTGCTGCGTGCTTCTCGTGTGTGTGTGTGTGCTTCGACTCTCGGCTTGTGGCTGTCGGTGTCAGGGGACCACTTCGCAATCAGGCAAATCCACTGTACAAAAAGGGGCCCCGGTGCGACGAGACGTCTTCAAGACGTCGGTTGCTCGCGAGCATTGTGTCGTCGGTAGCGGTAACTACGAAATGCGGCAGCTAATAATTTTAAAATCTTCAATATTTTACCTTCCCAAATCTGGTTCGCTTTTCGGAAGGAGGGAACAATCGCTTGGTTCAGTGTTTTCAGTCGGTGTCCTCCGGTGTCCGCTCGTAAACCAACCAATTCCGATACCAACCGGCTGATGTTCCGTGTGTACTGAGATTTATCTCGATGTTGGGGCTCGGCGCTTGTTTTGTGTTGTAGCGTTAGGGTGTCCTGTTCGACCGATGATACATCGTGCCAGAGGTGAATGGTGTTAGGCACTATGGGCTAAAGCATATTCACGAGCAAACCCATTCAAAAATCATATTTTTCTAGTTGAGATGTAAAAAAACCTTTCACAAAACTTTAGTT
>NC_064875.1:40708438-40738438 GCF_943734745.1 Anopheles darlingi | reverse complement strand
GTGACAGTTTCGAGTGAAAATGGCACAAAACAAGGGGAGGCAAAACTCGCGCAAAAACCGAAAGACGGACCGAACTAAACACTAATGAAAAGAGTTGAAGCGCACCGGTCCCGAGCCACGGCCCCCGGGGCGGCCGCAAATTCGCATTTCTTGCCGCATAGAGAATGGAAAGTTTTGCCAGCCCGGATCCCCGGTTCCTATATTTGATTGCGTTGCGCTCTCCGTTTCGCGCGGGGTTCTGAAATAACTTGGAGGAAGATGTATCGTACCGTTCCGTTTCCAGTTCCAATCCATACCATTAGCAGCCCGGCCAGGTTCGGTTTGGATTTGCTTTTGTGTGAGGAGAAGTTTGCGAATTGCGAAATCACGTAGCCGCGGCTGTGTTCCGTTGCATCACTATGTGTTCCCTGTCCCCGGCTCCTGCGCTGTGTGGTAACTACTTTGGGGTCGAAATGAACGGGGGGAAAAAAACGGAGGAGCATCCGCGTGTGGAAGTATTTCGATGGAAGAGAAGGAACGTATTTTTGGGCAAGTGCGAGGCGACAGTTTCCCAATTTTTATTTAATCCTCAATCCGGCTTTGACCACTTCCGGTAGCGGAAAGGACAAATTAGAGCCAACTCCGGAACCGGGATTCCCATCCCGGATCAAGGAGATTTCTTTTTCTCTTTTTCCGCCAGTACTTTATCGGATACTTCCAAAGACAAAAAGAACGAACGATAGAAAGGGAGAGAGAGAGAGCACTGAGGGGATAGCAAGAAAGCGAGATTCAATTACCATATTCGTGATGATTGCCCAGCTTTGCCAACTATAAGCCTACGGCGTGGCATGGCGACTAGTGGCCAACGATGCCCTATGTCCTACCAGTCGGCGTTTCCTAACTTCATTTCATTCGCCTCTACGTACGTACGTTCGGGTTTTAGTGGCTCATTTGCGTTGCGAATGTATTCCTCTCGCGACTCTTTCGGGTCGCAGGACGCTGGGATGCGGTGGGGTGCACTGATAGAGCTCGGACCAGCCAGCCTATCGAAGATGGGCCTTTTTGGTCACAAAGTTTTAATTATAACCTCCTTTCGGGAACTGCGCCGCCTTAGGAACCGCCTCCTCGCGTGGAGCGTGAATAGACATGCGAACTGGAGTGCACTCCCGGGTGGGCAAGACGCACACCGGCTACCGGGACTCATCTGTTTGAGTTTTCACTAGAGGCAGACACAGGGCTATGGAAGGGGCCGTTCGGTCAACTAACATCAGGACAGGGCAGGGCGCGTACTCACGCCAGCAAACGCGCCAGAAGGAAACGAATGCTACGTGATCTGCACAAGAAATGTCTTATTTTTAATAAGTGACTTCCTCGTCTAACCAGCCACTGTGTGTGTGTGTGTTTGAAGTGATGGCGCAATCGGCGGCTGTACATGTGAATGAGGGCGAACCGATACACTTTTCTCCCGTGCCTCTATGTCCTTGAGAGGCAATCGCAGTCATTCCCGGAACATTCCGGACGCATTTCGTTAAGATGCGATCGGGTACGGCGGCGGTAAATTTAGTCCGCTTTTGAACTGCTACACGACGGCGACGACGGCGATGGCAATTGGAAGTTGTCACTTCGAACTTCGAGCGGCGGAACTCGGAGCGAAGTGGCCATGTACCATGCATAGGTAATGTGGTGGTAATCCGGTACCGGATCGGTCCAATTATGCGATACAATCCAGGACATTAAATCGTGGTTCAGTGAGCCCGGCATCCCATGGTTCCAACCGTGCCTCAAGGATACTGATACCAGAGAGAAAGAGAGAGAGTAAGAGGCAGATAAAGAAATAAAAACGACTGGACTGAAGCGTAATGAGCTGCATTCGCACATTTGCATATTGTAATGGACGGGGTTATCCAGTGGAATAAATTATTGACGTCCCTAAAGCGCACGCAACGGGAATCAGAAGTTGTGGCGTTTCGTAAATCAAACGTTTGTAGTAGATTTGCAGTTGGGTTGAAATGTCAGTAACGATTTGAAGCTCGGTCTTAATCAGAGTTTAGGAATCGGACCTCGTGCATTCTCACGTTTCACGCTTTAATGGACCGATTGAAGAATACTTTTTGGACGAATATGCTGATGCAGGGATTTGAAACTTGAACATATGAGGATCAGTAGTTATTGGTTGTATTTGAGTAGAAAATAGACAGTTTATTGTTTATACTACACTCTCAAACAGTCCTTCGACATTGTTAGTCAAGATCTACTATTAACTATTGCTATTAACAGCTTATCCTGATTATGCAACAGAAAATTCCAACTACTCAAGTAGATTTTATCGATTTAAAGCTGACATTTATTAGTTGAATAGACGTGCATGCTACAGATCCCTCAAAGCTACTTTTAATCTTTTAATGGACTCAGAATCGTTTAGAACATCAATATCTGTTAACAATACATAGAAAACAAAAATGCTAAAATGCCAAACAACTAAAATTTTATCAAAATTATGCCTGATCATGCTACAAAATAATTCTTTGGAAGAACTGAAATGAGTAACAAAAAGTTAACAATATATTAATTCAATAATGCAGAAAACCGACAAGCAACTCTTGGATTGCGGATTCCGGAAGCTAACTGAATTATAAAATAATATTGTAGTTTCCATAGTGTTTAAAATGATATTGATAATTCTCTGACAACTAGTTGTGAAAGTATTGCAAAAATGCATTCAAACTAATTTTATTCTCCTATTCCGCAAAGGCTACAATCAATCCATTCTTGCATATTAGTTTGAAAACATTTTTTAAACCGGATCGGAATTAACGCTGGATTTCGTGGTGACGATGATGAGCCTAATATGTCCGATAGCTTATCGTTACTAATAATTGGAAGATTAAGTCTATAGTTCTCTAATCCAATTCTATTTCCACAAGGATTACATCCCAACCATTAAATCTCTGACTCAAATCCCGTTGCACGTTACATTCCATCCAGCCATTTACGAAATACGATGAATGCGCTCGCCTCTACCACCCGGGCAACATACCATTCATTATCATACATATGCTTCGTAGATACTCCCCAGGCGCGTGCATCGAATTTAGTTTACTGATGTTTTGGCTTTCCATTTTCACAACCGATGACCTCCCTCCTCTCCGCCACCACGAACCATCGAAAACCGCGCATTAGTGGACAAAACTCGAACGGCAAACCGATTATCGTCGGTGGAGAGTAGTGGCCGCCTGGCTAGTTCCAGCCCGGCGGGAGTATTTATTAGTTGTTTGTATCGTAACTTACTTTCACGCTTCGATCGGCCACACGAGAGCGTTTTTTGGGGGAAATTGTGGAGTGTTGGTTGGCTGACTAAGGCCAACGATCCGGCGCAGGTATCCTCCGCAGCAGAAGCACCGGATCGGTTTACCGATTTGCCGGTTTTCGGCAACGAATGCGGCAACCGGAGTGAAGTGGAAGTGGACACTCCATCCCACGCTCAATGGATGGTATCCTTCCGGTGTTAGGCATCCTCTCCGTGGCACGCCGGTTATTGATGGTCGTTAATTTGATGTGCTCTCGTGTCCGTGTATGTGCATGCTGGAGTATACTACATCAAGTGGTTCGGTTCGGAGTCGGGGGGTGGCTGAAACGCGAAACGAACGGCCAATCCCATCCATCCAGACTCCTCGAAGCTGCCTTTCGAGTCGGAGTGTGGCGCGTGGCGCGTGCACCATTAAATTGATCCTCCGACCGTCCGGATGAAGTTGTACGTTTCTGGTTCTGGCACTAGTAGTTTTTGCTCAAAAGTTTTACGACCCCGGGGGTCATCACCAAGCCGGGATCCGAGCCGAGTGTCGCTCTCTGTAAATCGGATCGAAATTAGTTAAATGTTCCGACGGATGAAATTAATTACCGGCCGATTTGGAAATATTTCCTTCCATTTAAAGAGAGGAAGAGATAGGAGAGAGAGAGAGAGAGAGAGAGAGAGAGCGCGCGCTTTTGTGTATGTTTTTTCCCACGCACCGACATAATATATCCTGGAGAAGTGATGTTTTCGTATCGTATCGTTGTCGGACGGGCAGACGAACGATGGTCCAGGTGGTGTGCAGGTAAATGAGAAAAGTTTACCGAATTGAAATTGAAACTAGTGTGTCCACTGGGGGGAATCATCATTCGGAGTTGTGCCGGGTGTTTTGGGGGTCAGGTGCAGCCGAGGTCGTAAGGATCGGGTTAGAATTGCTATTCGATTATCTAGCGTTTGGGATCAAAACCTGATGCCAGTCTCGTAGGAGATAAACGGTTTAGTTTCCGGCTGGGAGGAGAGTGCAAGATTAAATTGTTTCAAATGAGTTCCGCCACAGTGAACAGCAGTTTCTGTTTGCAGATGAGAAAACAATCGAAACTCAATCAAACATTTCTATAGCAGAATTCAACGATTTCCACTTCAAAGATCAAGTAGCTACAGTGCATTAAAAGCATTCTTTATCTACCTGATTTTCCATAGAAAACCTAAGTCTGAAAAACAATCATATGCAAAAATAGTCGAGGAAGGTACGAAAACTACACCAAAAAAGTTTATCCGCCCTTACATGTTTGGCTTGTTTAATTTTACACATCACCTCTATCGCTTGCAATAAAAAGAACCTATCATCTTTACATTAATTCTACCACAATAACAAAGATTTCTGCTACATTTGTTTTTTTCCAATCAGCTACCTTAAATAATTAACTGCTTAGCAAAGAACGACTTGTTTATTGAATTTACTCTCCAAAATTGATCACGTTTTTCGATTAAATTCTGATCAAGGAATGTGTTAGCCATACCGACATGTTCGTTTTCATTGTCTTTATCAGTTTTGCCCTACTTTATCAGCTTTGCTTATACTCACTTATCTTGGCGATAAAACCATTGATAGGATCTCAAAAAATGCGCTTGAGATTAAGAAACTCATATACTTAATGGAAACGGGGAGAAAAAAAGATTAATTGATTATTTCGAAATGAAAAAATATAATACTATATAATGCTCGGTTGTTACATTACTCGATTGTTTCGAACAAAAGGTTTTTTGTAGTGGTTCTTTCAGGAAAAAATCAAAAACAAAATGAAGTAGAAGAACATCATTATCGAACGATATGTAACGATATTTCAATTGAATGCTTCTTTCTATGAAACTTGATCCGAAACGTCCATTTCCAAAACGTTATTACCGTGAGCTATTACCGTGAGCTTATTATTATTGTAATTTATTTGAAGTTGGGATACATTTACGTAATATTTTCGAAATCTTCACTCTGTTTATGTTGAGCTGCGATCGCTAATCAATCTTCATTTTCCCCCTCACTTTCTCACTCCTCAGGTCCGACAACCGACGAGGGCAATGCATCCGCGACATCGAATGGCAACGAACAGCAGCAGCAGCAGCAGCAGCTGCAGGTGGTCAGTGGCGGTACCACCACCGTTAAATCGGTGGCGGGGACTGCGGCAGCATCTTCGGTCGCCGTTGTGGCCAGCTCGGCCGCCGGCATCGTCACGAGTGCACCGACGATGGTAACGGCCGGTGGTGCGCTGATCAGTGGTCTGGAAAAGTCGGGCGTAACCATCTCGGCCGAAGCATCGCGTGCCCTGCAATCGCACGCAATCCAGATCCAGCAATCGCACATTGTCCCCACGGGCACCGGCCATGGCACTGTCACCGTTGCCTCGCACCACCATCAACCGCAGCAACACAGTAACATCATCCTGGTGCGTGGCTCTCGCTCCGAGAACGGACAGATCATTCTGCAGAACACACACGAACTGTTGAGTCTGCTCGGAGACAGCGAGGACAAACCGATCTTCCTGCAGCACCAACGATTGACATCGCAGGCCCACTCCGGAACGACCGTTGGTGGTAAATCGGCGACAACGACGACGACGATCGCTGCGAAGACACTATCGGCCGATGGTACGACCGGTGGTAGTACGATCCTCTTTCAACCGGCCATCAAAGATGGTACGGGTACGATCCTGTTGCAGGCCCAGGATGCACTGAAAAAAGCGACCGGAGCAACGATCGATGTGAGTGGAGCAACGCAGACGACCGGTTCCGGTACGACCACCGGACCGATCTTCCTTCAACAGAGGCTCAGCAAGAACGGCACCGAAGGACCGATTCTACTCCGTACGCTCAAGCGTCTCGATAAATCGCAATCGATTCTGGTGATCCGCAATGCGACTACGACCACGGGCGGTGGCGTTAGTGTTGGTGGTGCCACGGCGACGGCCGTATCGGCCGCTAGTGCCGGACTCTCCGTCTCAACGGCCGGTGGCGCAACGTTGGCCAAAGTGAAACCGATCTCCACTCCAACGACGACCGTTGTGACGGTATCGGCGGCAGCTGCTGGTGCTGGCAGTGGTTCGGTGGCCAGCAGTGGATCGGTCGAGGGAGGCGCCAGTGCACTCAAGGCGGCTCGTGTCACTGCGGAACTCGATGGCAAGGAGAAGAAGGATGCATTGACAAGCTCAGCGACAGCCACGACGGTCAAGGTGGTGCACAAGTCAAACAATACACCATTAGGCACAGGTAAGCTCCAAAATTCGTTTTGAAAAAACATAGTGGTAGAATAACACAAAATGACAGTGACAAAAAAAAAGTGACAAAATAGTAGAAACGATGCCTGATCAGCATCTCGTTTGATGTCGAATGCCTGATCGCCGAACACTCTCCAGATCATGGAATTGTTCGGAAAAGAACGGAGAAAGAGGAATTTGCATAAAAATAATATCCCTCACAATGTTCGATTCATTCCCGGACATATTAAGAAGCCAGGAACCGGCCATCGCCAACCTTGCTTGCTTCATAATTCATCTCCAGATCAACCCTCGCAAGTTCGTGGAATTCATTAATAATCTGAGCAAATATTGATAACGAACTCCGTGATCCCGCTTTTGGGGGGGTGGGGCGCAACTTTGCTGTCAGTAACCATGGTGCCGGTCCACGTTCGTTTCCACGGGGATACGAAGTATGCAGCAAGCGCCAAGAGCGCCAGCATCTCATAAATTATGTGGCGAAAGTGAAAAACAATACAAAACCGGGGGGATGGCTTTTGGGGGGCAAAGAAGGTCGAAACATAAATCAACCCCAAAACCGTGCTGGTCTCCGGGGTCCGGGGACTCCTCTAGGAGTCTATCGCTTCTATCTTGTGAACGATTCGTTGCAATTTGCTTCGTACCTCGTAGCCTGCTCCGTTTTTCGCATGTGGCGAAAGAGGATATTTGGAAAATCAGCAGCAGCAGCAGCAGCAGCAGCAGCAGCAGCAGCACTAGCAGCAACATTTGTTTGTTGCAGTTTGTGCAGGAAACAGGAAATGAAATTGATTTTCCGTCTGTGTCGCGTGAAAGTAAAATTGATTTCATGTTTCTCGGTTTTCGAGGAAAGCCATTAGGTGGGAGGAGCAGCCTTGGGAGGGGTGAATTAATTCTCCAGCTCTCTACAACTTGTGAGACGCTGTGCTTATTTTCCATTCCGATTTCGGTGTGGAGCCGTTTGATAAATAGAATAATACGAATGTAAATACTGTTGCTAGAGACACCTTGTTTCGCGTTTGTGCCCGTACACCATTTTCCATTCGGTAGAACAAAACAAATTGCACTTCCTCTCACCGGTTGACGGTGGATTCAAAAGAAAACTCAATCACAATCGATAATGGCCCCTGGAGTGCGATCGCCTTATCGTTTCGCTTTCGTCGTTGCAGACGAAGAGGAAAACAAGCAGAAAGAGGAAGAGGATTTCTGGTGAAGGCTCATCGACGAACATGCGCCACGAGCGATAATGAAATCCAAAATCCATCCAAGCCGAACCGGTATTGATGATGTTATTCCTGCCTGCCCGAAAAATTCTCGATTGATCAAGGAGTGACACAGTGAGAAAGTGTTTCAATCGAGTGGCAACAGCTTCTTGGCGCAATGGCAGACGCGGCACCAAGCCAGTCGCCAACAAGTACAATCAGATCCTTGGGTTATGCAAATGGGATGGTTGGGTTGGGTTGGGTTGGGAACGAAAATGAAGCGACAAAGCGTTCGACAAATCGACGGCTTGATTTGTCGCTTGATCCCCCTGCCTTGCCACTCACATCGGGATCATCGGGTGTTTAGGTGGTCCCGGTAGGTGGTCTCGATCGGATGGCAATAATTTTACCGGCTGCCGGCGTGTCTGGTCCATTAATCTGGTAGCAATTGAAATGAGATTACACGCGGAATCGACAGACGGGCCGCGGAGAGAAGGAAACATGATGATGATGATGATGGTTGGATTACTTGCTTTTAACCGGTCGATCGATTGACATTCGATTTGGGATGTTTTTGGCATTTTGCGTGACATCAAGATATGATCCATTGCGAAAAGTATTTAGTATTTTCATATTCTTTATCTTGAATTATCATTCTGTTTTTCAATCGAAGTTTCAACACAAAAAACATTCCATTTACTCTACACTAAAAATTTAATAGAAACATGTCAAATTATGTAAAAACATTTCACTGTTTCTCCCTTGAATGAAACCCCCTTCAACATGACACATGACACGAAAAACTGTTAATAATATCATAAAAGTCCTGTAAATCTATAGTGCGACGTGGTGTGTGTAATGTCTTGATCATAAAACAAGACAAAATCATTGTACATTAATCAAGAACCATCGGATCCTCTGGATCCGACATTCGTGCCAAGAAAGCTAAAAAGTGATAAACAATTCACCTTAAGAGTCGTCGTTAAGCAACTCCTTCCACGAAAGTGTACAGAGAGCAAGAATGAAATCAATAGCCGAGCAACTGCTACTTACAAAACCGCTGCTGTGTCCAACACACGTCCTTCACGGGGCCATTGTTGCACTCGCGAACTCACAGAGCGGCACACTGGCTGTTACTACTGCTGTCGGTAAATAAGCTGTTCCATAAAAGTAAACTGCAATGGTCCGGGATGGCACCGGATGTAACAGATTTGGCAAAACCCATTACACAACTCCGGAGCTAGGAACGCTCCGCTTTCTGATCCTCTCACACACACACACACCTCAATCGTCAATCTCTTCCGGACAATCCCCGGACCCGGACCGCCCGTAAGACAAATATTATTAAATAAAATCATCACTCGAAGCATCTTGCAAGGGCAGCAGAGAATGGTATAGCAAACCTCATCCGATCCATGCCAGGATACTCTGGTTTCGTGTACTTGTATCGGAGGAAGACAAATTGTCAGAGGCAACTAGCAGACAGAGAGAGAGAGAGAAAGAGAGAGCACAAACGAGAAGTTACGGAAAGTACAACCCAAAAGTTCAATCGAGAATCACTTGAGGCAAAAGAAGTACTTTTCGCTTCGTGGTTTCGCCTTCTGGACCATCACCAGCCAGTGAGTGAGTGTCGATGTGAGACGATTTGCGAGAACGTGGTGATGGCCAGAAGCTGAGAAGACAACGAGAAGAGTCAAAATATTGCGGGCAGCGTTGTGGGGGGAGAATCATTGAGGACAATGTGAAGTGAAAAAGAAGCATCGATAGCAATACAATCTTTTCACTCCGTGGTCTTCGTGGTCTGGCCAATCCCCGGGGGAAGTATGTATCCCCCCAAAGGCAAGAGAAAGAGGGAGAGAGAGACAGAGTGCGCGGCAGGTGGAACTCGCAATCGCAATCGTCAGCAATTTTCGCCAAGCAAGTCGCTCCTTCAGCTACCATTTCTGATGCCGTTTGCAGAATGGCATCTCATCTTTTTATGGGGAACGTTTCTCGTTCCGGAACCGGGATTGGTGCTGGACCGGACCGGACTACTGGCTGTTTCGACTACTGACTGTGTCTGTGTTCTTCGGTTTGGCACTCGCTGACGCAATTGCACAAGTGGTGTAGGAGGTGTAGGATATCGCAATCAGTGTTGTAATACTTTTGCAAAAGATTGCTTTTTGGGTGACTTTTGACTAGTGCCCCTAGTAGTTGGCTTGAAGATGGTTTTACCAACACGAATTAATATTGCAAAACAAATGTTCACCAACATTCGTTACTCCCGGACGCTGGGGATCGTTGCGCTTTTATTTGGATTTAGAAAAAAATCCCTTGAACTTCAATGCATTTCTGGCCTTTCCAATCACAAATGGTCCCTCCCGCGTGGCCTCCGGGAGAATGCCGGAACCGTGTACAACGCGTACACCGGGTTGTGCAACCGCCAATCGAACGACACGGCGGCCGGTATTTCGTTTGCAGCCTCCTCACGTATCGGAAGGGAAAATCCTACTTTATCAATTTTTGAGCGTAAACCATTGGCAAGCAAAATTGAATTACTAATACCATCGAAAGGTCTAGGGGGGCGGGGGTGGTTCGAACTGTCTGTGTGGTCTGTGTGTGTGCTATCGACACTCCGTGTCGTGACCTTCGTCTTTCGTTGGTCGGTTTCGGCCGGCTCTGTCACCCATCCGGTCCGGTGGTGCCAAGGGCATACAGACCATCAGGGCCGCCCGCCCTTCACATTCACAATAATCTCCATCATCACCGTTGGTGTCATTATCGACACCATCGCCACTATCATCGCCATCATCATCGTCATCACCTTCGACCGATCATCGATGCGAAACGAATCCGGGCGTTCATTCTCGCACGAACCACAACCCCTGGACACCAACCGTCCAACGGAGCGACCGACCGGCTGTCTGGATTGGTTGCGTGTTTTTCCAGGTTTTTCTCCACTTTTTCGGACACACTATCGGAAGTTCTTTTTGTGTCGATTTTTCGCCCCGTATATCGAATCGGTCTCTCCGGTGTGCTCTCGGTGTCTGGTGCAGTCAGTAACCCGGTGGCGACCGGGGGTTCCTGTCGACACTTGCCGCTTCCGGTACCAATTTGGCGTGCTAATGAATTAACTTGTCTAAATAAGAAATAATTAGTACATGTGATGCCATCGGCGGTGGACCTTTCGCGCACGTTCTTCGATTGCAATGGAAATTCTACGACGACGATGAGGATGACGACGATGAGGATGACGACGATGATGAGACGTAGGTGGTGTGAAAGTTCGACGTCGGTGGCGGCGCAGTCGACGAGCACTACGAGCCGTGGGGCAAGAATTCAATTTGCGGTCTGCCACTCGCTGCCAACCGCCCCTGCTCCCCCCACGCAAGGATTGGCCAATCAATAATTAATTGAATTTCGTGCGCGCACTTCCTTTTGCCGATACTCGATGGCCGATGGAAAGGTGGTCAGGGCTCGATGAGCTTGGAGTGGGCCTGAAAGTTCTGCTTCGTGTTGGTCACTATGCCTAACGGCTGGAGGATTGGGCTGGGAGGATTTCTTATTCTGCCCACTCCTCTCTTCCTTTTCTCTCTTTCTCTCTCTTTTATCGCGGCCTCTAGTACCCTTCAATTAGTCGACGAGGGCTCGAGGATAAATTTGATCTAATTCGGAATTATGTATTCATGAGGCCATTTATATTGCGTCACGGGTTTTATATTTTTATTGGTGTCGCTTGGCATCAACACCATCGGGGAGGAGGAGGTAGTTGTGGTGTGGTGTGGTGAGGATGGCTTCAGAATTTCTCTTTCGTCGAGGTTATGCTCGTTTGTGCATTATGGGGGGATGCTAATGATAAAAATAATTCAAATCCCGTTTTGTGCTGTTCTGTTGGTCAAATCTGTTGTGCTGTGATGATATTGATTCTCACGTGTAAGTTTTAATGTTTAAATATGAATGTACCAACCTCCTCGAGAGTTATAAATGAACATATGATCCGTTTATTTTGAGACGGCATCATTCAAGTGATATCGCTTTTTGGATTGAAATTTTTGGCATGAAATTTTCACAGCAAACCAATACTTTGCATATTCAAATTCTCATGAAAATTCCAATAAAAAAAAATTTAAGAATTTTACCAAAATATTCACTCAAAAACTTCTTCAATGAATCTTCAGCGTCTACCATTTGCAAATAGCATCCTAAACAATTTGATTTACACAAACTTTTGAAGTAGAGCACTTTTAATAACAGCGTTCAAAAGCATCCAATTAAAAGATTCGTTTTTTTTAAATACCATGTTTTTACTGTTGTTGCCATATTTCATTCAATTGCAATTTCGACATCTTATCTTAATTATCTGTATTGCATTCAGATTCGAATCATCGTAGCTCTAAAAATGTTCGTAATTGCTAAAACAACTTGGCAATACAATGATTTGAATTTAAAAAAAAACATTACAAAACATACGGCAAAGATTTGGCATTAAGTACTCAAACAATTCTTACGTGCGGCACATAATGACTTTGACTTTGCTAATCAAATGTGAATTTTATAAAATTACTTCGCTGTGTATGCTCGTATAAAAAAATCATTAAGAATAGATAAGAAATCTGCTTTGATTTTATGAAGAAAATAAATGATACCAACATTCACTTTGCCCACCCTTCTAAAGACTCAAACTTTAGCTACATTCGAGAGCCCGTTATTAACTAATAACTTGGGGATTGTTTTTTTTTTGTAACAATTAGCAGAAACGACTCCTCTCAACGTGTGGATCATAATATCATAATCAGGGGCGGGGAACAAACGCATTTTATCCTTTTAAATCCCCACCATACCGTTGTTAACTCAGTCATTTTCGCAAAAGGGCACCCCGCTGACAGCTGACTGGCAGTCAACAGCTGACCTGCAGTTAATTTGCGATCATCATCATCATCATCATGAGCACGAGCAGCAGCAGCAACACAACTGGCATGCTTGCGACGGAAACCTTTTGCTGAAATCTCGTCCCCGTGGTCGTCCCGGCCATGCCATGGGTTTGCGTTGTTTGCGACCTTTCGTCACTTATCTGTCAGATCCCTGTCATCACTCATCGCCCTCCCCCTCCCCCCGACTCGGGAGGGTTTGCTCGGGATGGGTCGTCGTTGTTGGGTATCTGCAACATGAAGACATTCCGTAGCAAACAATGGGAGCCAGCAATTTAAACCTTTTCAAGCCACCGTCGCCAAAGCATGTCGAGGGGAAGGAGCATGGCAGCACGGTTCCGGAGCTATCGCAACATATTTTCCCACAGTATCCCACACCAACCGTTCCCAATGATAATGATGATGATGGCGATGAAGAGGATGAGGATGATGGTGTACGGTGATTTGAACACGTTTGATGCTCACTAGTGTAGGAGTGTTGGGATGGGTTAAGAAGGTTGATGTTGCAATACGCCAGTGGGTCCAGGCCACACTGGCCAGTGGTCCTTTAACCCCCCTCCCCCCTCCCCCCTTTCACCCCGGTCCAACACTCTCAATGATTCCCTCATTATCGGGGATTTTGTCATTCTCTCTCTGTCTCTCTTTTGCTCGCACAGTTAACCGTGAATCTCGAGAGATCGCGAAGTTTCGCGTGCGTCCTTCATGCGATCCCGGGGAAAAATAGAATCTCGACGAGTCGCGCCGTCTGTTCATCCGGAGGTTGCGTCGTGGCACTTTCACGAATGAAGTTCGTCCCCCAAAAACGATTGCAGCACAGCACAGCGCGATGATAAACGGTCGCTTCTTGGAAGGGAGGAATCAGCAGCAGCAAAAGAAGACAGCACACGGCAAAGAGAGGATAAAGATGAAACTATACAAAACCCATTCACCGGCCATGACAGAGAGTAGCAGCAGACGCAAGATGCTCGAGCTCTGAAGTGTAGCCCGAGCCGGAGCTTACCTCATACCCCATTACGTTGCTCATTAAAGACTAATTAGCTTTACACTTTTGTCTCCGTTGAGAGTGGATCAATTTTCTGGCGAGTGGCGCCACTCACGCTCCGCTCGTCAAGCTTTTCCACGAGTGGAACTGTGTCCGTGTGCCACTATGTGTGTTTATGAGTGTGTTGTATCCCCGAGACCAAAGCGCTCTCGCAGGAGTGGGTTTTATGCTCACGATGAAGATGGCTCCATCACCGGCAGCAGTATGGTGATGGAGAAGACGACAATGATGATGATGATAATGATATTTTCGCATCCTCGTGTCGAGATCGTTCGTCAATTAACAGTCACAGGCAGGTGAAAATTGGGCAATGGCCCGGGGGGTGCCGGTAACAATGTAATAGCCTTCCCCCTCCTCTGAGGGAACACAAAGCGTCTCTCATAAGCGAGTAGGTGTTTTATGTGTGTCCATTGGCCCCCGGTTGCTCAAGACTTCACATGTGCTTCTTTGGATGGTCGTTTTCCAAATAAAAGGTGGAAGTTGTTCCACCGGAAATTTCCTTCTCTTCAGATACTCCGCCAATGCTACCGGCTACCAGCGGAGCGCGATTTTCGGGGGTTTTTGTTCTTTAAACAGCCGTTCGCTGGAATGCGGCAATGGTTCGAGCAGCACCTCTCTTCTTGAAGTACCTCATTCTTTCGCTAATGAATTCGCGAATGAAAAGGGGTTTCCTTTCCTTCACCAGTTGTCTGCTTTTTCCATCCAGACGAATCCCGATGTAATTCTCATCAATCTCAAAACGGGTTTTGAAACGGATGGCGGCGCACTTACCGCCCTGGAGTGAAATTGCCACTTGACTTTTGGCTCTCTCCCCCTTCCCCGGGGTTTCTGTAAATCAGCCTCCCTTCTTGCCCTGCATCTTGGCACGCCCGGAAATTTTCGGATAGGTTAAACTGTTCGTCGCGGCCACTGTCTCCGTCCGTCCGTCAGCCGGTTCCGGGCCATCTTTGGATCATTTTTCTTTCATCCACACAGGCGGAGGACGGCTTTTGAATGCCTTTGAGTTCTCCTCCTCCTCCTCCTCCTCCTTGGTGGCACGGCGGCGTGGGCTGTAAAAAGCTTGTCAAGTGAAACCTCCCCCAGTCATCCGGGCTCTTGACGGGTTTTTTGGGGCGATGATCGAAATGACAACGAGCGACGACGGGGGCGACGACGACAAATTAAAATTCAAGTCGAATCTCGAGGACACTAATTACTTGAGCACCAGGGAGCAGCGAGGGAGGAGGCAGCCCCCCACCGGTCGGTGACGAAGTTAATGGTAAAAACATTATTAGTTTTTCGCTTTTTTCTCCACTTTCCGAGCGGCCATTTCCGGTCTGGTGGTTGCGCAGGGAGGGAGTGAAGACACATCTCCGAGACGCAACCTCCCCCTCCCAAAAACCGTCGGCATCGGCCAGGGATTTCCGACCAGTCTTTCTTCCACACCACCACCGGCGGGGGAGAAGTGATCCTTTGCCCAAAATCGTTGTTAATTAAATTATCAACTTCGGGCAACGTGAAGCAGTAACCACGTGGAAGGAAGGAGAGCGGACTCTTGGGTAGGGGTGGAAAGGTCCTCGTCATTATTCGTTTACCTGCCGGTGCTGCTATTCCGACGGGAACTCAAAATGGGCACTTCTTGGGAGGACCACCGGAAGTACTTTGCCTGACGAGATGACGCGTGGCTGGCGCTTGGCGCTTAAATTGAATGGAATAAGCGGAAGATGATCCGGAACGGAAAATGAAAACCTCGAAATCCTCAGGACTCAGGACTCCATGGTCCACGGTCGCGGGGCTGATGAAGCAATAATGTCCTTCGGACGCTTGGTCGTCCACCGGTCGGTCGGTCGGTCGGTATTCGTGGTTCCTTTTGTTGAAAGAGAGAGAGAGTAAGAGGGCGAGGAAGAGAGAAAGAGATAGCGGTGAAAGGCGCAAAGGAAAGCGAAAACCTTTCGAGCCAAAACGATAGAACCTACCTTGCGCGCGGTGCCGATGCCCCTCTCTTACTGTTGCTCTCGTTTTTGATGGCTCGCTGGCAGTCCTCATGAGGATCCTGGTGCTGCTGGTGCTGGTGCTCTAGTAAGTCTCACGGTGAAGATGATGATACCGGCAGAGGACGTGCGTGCAACAAACGGAACATCGGAAGCCGGCATCTCGTTCGGTTGCTTGTCTGTTGTCCGTCCGGGGAATGATGGGCTTGAGACGCGATGCCCCGGACCATCGGGAGGCTTTAGGAGGCTTTATTTTGATTTATGGCTCTAGATACGGGGGGTCGTTGTTATTGTTGTTGCTGTTGTTGTTGAGACGCGAACCAGCGAACGCCGAGAGTTCCGCAATGAGTGATGAGTTTTCCATTCAGTAAAAGTCGGATACCAAGACCAAGAGGATAAGGAGAAGAACGATGATGGTAGGTGGGTGGTGCAACACTCCACCTTACGCTCCACCTCACCCACATCAACAGCGTCTAATATTAGCTCCGGCTTCGGATAATGCGCTGGACGTTATCACTAGACAAAATGATTCGGCTAAGGAGGCATTTAGCTACCACACCCTCTCCCCAGCTACCGGGTGGTGCTTGCTCGGGATAAGCAACTGCCTAATCAGGGGGGATGGATTTTGGGATGGGTTAAAGAGAGAGAGAGAGAGAGAGAGAGAGAGAGAGAGAGAGAGAGAGAGAGAGAGAGAGAGAGAGAGAGAGAGTACGTTCCTCACGGCGAAGATTAATGGAAAGCTACTCCTCCGTCTTACATTGGACATAATTTGTTGATACATTCCTTGTCGCAAAGCTACTCGGGCATGGCAGTGGAATCGGATTTCGGATACAAAAACACAAAAACATCACGAGGAGAACACAAGTAGCTTAAAGATTGTCTGTAATGATACGTACGCCATTTAGTCTTGTGTTTTTTTTTGTTGGAGACAGATGCTTTTAGGTGGCTAGAGGGTATCTTGTTCTGGTCAAGATGGTGCGACTTATCTTGTTTTGCCGACATGTTGAGGCATGTAGCCATGTCAATAATGGCTAAAAACCCACCTCATATGACATTCAACAGTCAAATTGCTGATTATTGAGCGATTTTTAAAATACTTTTAAGTCCCTGTTTTTTTAATTTTTTTTATTTGATTTTTGCAGCCGGTTTCTTCAAATAAAAGAAGGTTTAAAAATTTTCTCGCAAAATTGAGTTTGTAGGCACAAAACTCGACGAAAATATGTTATAGTTAATAGTACAAGCAGTCAGTTATTTTGTTTTGACGATGTTTAGTCCTTCTTTAAAACGGCATAACATATAGGGCACAAATCTTTTTTTGTGTTTCTAAAACTTAATTTTTTTTTAAATATTAATATTACAAAAAAGAATACTGCCAAATTATGGAGGATTTTTTAGTTTTCAGTAGTTTGTATTAAATCACCGTTGTCTTCTCCTAGAGAACTTTAATTTAGGTTTTGAGAAACAAAAGTAGTACACGAGCAGGGGGAAACAACTATGTATTTTTCAACCTTTAATCTTATATTTATTCAACTGTTTATATGCTTGACTCATTAATTGCCTCGTTGCTTTAGCCACTTTGCTGCAGTTTTTTGCCGTCTAGATACGCAAATATCCTCCCTCAATTCTAACAGAATTAGAATTATTCTATTTGTTTACCCGTCCTTTAGTTCCCTTATTTACGAAACGACTATTTAAATTGAGCTCTCCGATTTCAAACCAGACAGTCCGCCGGTTCGGCTTCTCAGCTAATTCATTTGCCGAATTTAAATGCCAAGCATGTATCGAGTTGCATCCGGAAAAACTATTTCTTAAAACCACAAGCTAAAACAAAGCAACAAAAAATAACCCCTCAGAAGAAGAAACAAAACAACAAATCTGGAGGAGGAATTTACCGTTGCTCTTGGGGCAGCAGTCAAGCAAAGTTTTAATTTGACGAATAACACAAATATTTGCGTCAAACCGTACCGCTTCAACTTACCGCTCGTGCTGCTCATATGCAGCCCCCTATCTGAAGAGCGACATTAAGCGACCGGGCACTTGAGTCGCTCGAAGCCACGCTAAGCCACCAGTCGATGGTTCGGGAATGGTGAGGTCGCTTCTCAAAAATTGGCAGGAAAGTTAAACTCCCGTGTGCAGCTTGCAACTGGCCAGCGGCGCACATGCTGCCCCTGCGCTCTATTTCCCTCGATGCTTTTCCTCTCGTTGCTTCCTGGAAGGAAGTGGAGTGGAGGGGTAAAGTTTTGCTTTGACTCCACCGCTTCACGCAAGTTCATGACTTTTCTGACATCCGCTTGTCTCGTGTCGTTTTTTTTTTGGGGGGGAAGAGGAAGCACCCCAAAGCCGAAGAAGTGGCAGAGCACTTTTCACTTTTATTGTCAAAAGCTGGCGTTGGTGAGAGGTTTGTTCAGATCGAAAAGGGAAGCTAATAACACAGCGGAGTTTGTTCAATGCTCGATAGTTCACCAAAAAATTCTTCGTCCTGGCTCCCTGGCGTCCGTCTGTACACATCAATCGAAATCAACTTCGGGACGATCGGATGATGCTTGAACTCATTGTTCCTCCTCGTTTTGTTTCGTCAACAGTTTTTTTTATGTGGTTTGAAAGTTTTACGACGTGGCAAAGGATCACAAAGGAGGATGAGGAGAGTAGCAGTAGTGGAACTAGAAGTAAGAGGTTGTGTCTAGGAAGTGAAGGTGCATTCTTGCGTACGGCAATCCCGTGCCGTAGAATGTTAAATAGTTGAAAACGTGTCGTTTGCTATCCGTCGTCGAGCAGGTACAGAGTGCTGCTCGATTTGAGACAGAATACTTGTTTCGGGAGCGGTTTATTTAAAAGAGAATCATCATTTGAGTCAGAAAATGGTGTATAATCCGGAGTGAAGTAGTCAAAGTTTAAAATATGCCTCACTCACGAACACATCTCGCATAGTTTGATTATGAAGACATAAAAGACTCGTTTCCAAATTCTTTAACGAAAGAAAAAACCGTTTCAAAAAGGCCTCCCGCTAATCCATTGTAAAGTTTCACATTTTATGGATGCTGCGTGGAACAATAATGATAAACGTTAGCCTGACACAAAAGGGCTGGCGACCATAAACTTTGACTTTTTCCCAATTGTTGTGTCAAATCTTGTTTGCTTTCGCTCTTTTCTTTCGCCCCGGGGCGGAACATCTGATTATAAGGGCGCACGGACTAGGCCTTCAGCAACGGGGTGGAAAAAAAGGATGCGGTAAGGATGCCCGCCTTTCCGCCCTCCGAGCTGATCAATATGTACTCACGGGCATGGGATTTGTGAAGATGACCCTCTTCTATTCGACATTATCATCTCGTAAACTTTACTCAACTCTCCGAACTCTAGGTCGTTTTCAACCATTTTATGGCAGCTCTTTCGCTCTCTGTATGGACATTCCTTTTCCCCTTTACCAGATCTTTTGTCCAATCCTTTAAAGGGTATCAGAAGAATACCGCGGATCTCGCTGACGATGGAGAGTGTGTTTGCTATGTTTAACCTTCTCTAATGATGTTTTAATAATAGAGCGAATATTTTGAGGCGAAGGGTACGACATTCGCTGAGACAAAACACGCACCGCGAGCTACTTGCGCTGGAGCGAAATCAATCTTCATCTTCATCTTCGCCGGTTCTGGTTCTTCTTCGCTCGGAGACGTTTGATTGCATTTCTTCAAACGTTCAAACGTTGCTCTCCTTCGCCTGCACCACAATCCGGCAAATGTTCCGGCAGCGAGCGAGTAAGAAAAAGAGGTCGCGAGCTCTCATCGTCACATTGGTGAAAGGAGGAGGAGAAGATCCTCTTCAAAACCGTGACAACCGGGCTTGAAGAGGAATGTCCCGGTTCCGGGCTACTAACGGGGAAGTGGAGAAGAACTTCCCGGAAGGAAGAAATTTATTTTATCAGCTTCGAAGGGTTTACGACTCTTGTCGGTTCACTTTCGGGCCATGTAAAAGTTTTGCCAGTTCGGCAAAGGGAGGGAGTCGCGATGAGGATTGCTGAAAGACATATGCTGTTGATGATGGTACCGGCGGTACCGCCGTATGTTTTGCGGTGTGCAGTCTGTGTGCTGCCACGTTTTACTGTGACAGATTCGTTTCCGACGATAGTGTATGGTGGTACGAGTGTTGGTGCTGGTGCCGGTGGTGGTAGTGTGTCGTAACGAAGGAACATGAAAATATGATTTGTGATAAGCAGCATCGCCGCGACGACGAGTGGGGGGGATGCTCATGAATATCATAAGTTTTGCAAGAAGACCGATTTCGGTGAGAGTGATGGTGGTGGAAACCACAAAGGCGCAGAGGATGCCAGCATGTGTGGAACAGGACGGTGAAGGAATGCAGAACGCGTGTATCAAAAACCGGCACCGGTATCTGTATTCGATGTAAACATGCTGCTTCAAATGTGACTAACAAAAATCTGACTTTTGAATGTGGTTTTTGCCGAAGGAGTGATTCTGTAGGAGTGACTTTTGGAACCAGTTTAGTTGCTAGGGACGCAATGAAGGAATAGAGTTACTTAAACAATCCACATTATTTTTTACTATGCTATTTAAAAAAATTATTCATGTATCTATAATTTGTAAAATGAATTGATTTTCACAAAAAAAAAATTTTTTTCTTTAATCTTATGAAACAGTTTGGAAACACAGACAATTATATACATCAAAAATGTGTGTAATGGTTTAGTAGTGACTATTGCAATAACATGGATACAACAATACAGGTATCCGACCCTCAAGCAGCGTTATGTAAACATGATATGCTGTGCTTCTGGGAACGAAGCTAAAGTAGATATGAAATTTATAATGATAGTGTACAATCAATATAATGTAGATAAACATCGAAGCAAATTTTCAGAAATGAGACACATTTTTGGAATTAGTTAAACAGGTTTAGATATCTGCGTCTCTGGTTTGATGCATCTTAAATTAGGGTTCATTTTGGAGTAATGTATTAACAAAAATCTTTTTCAGTTTAGGAAAACATCCAACCCAAATTATGTTGGTACGAGCACTTTGGTGTTGAATAAAAATGTTGTATTGTAAGCTACTGGAACCGGTCAAATCTGTCAATGAGCTATTAACAAGTGCTAATCACAGAGTATTTAGCTTTACTTAAAATACACTAAGAGCATACGTCTCACCACAATGATATGGTATTGCTTAAAAACAAAACTACGTACTATCTCAGTTTCATGGTTAATAACCATCTTATGTAATCAAAACTATTCTAAAAGGAAGGATTTTAACATAGAAAAATACATCGGATGAGCCATTATTTGTATTATTTTTGTAATACTTCGTTTTACATGTATTGCGAAACCAAACGAAATATATTTTTATCAAATTTCTAATTCACTAAAATATTGCTCTCCTTTTCTATCGTTACAGGTGAGTGATAACCGTTTGTGTTTACTTCTAAGTGCCTAATCGGCTCAGTACCAGGTATGTTTAGAAAACGATTATCTATCATTCGCACCGTTATGCTGGTCGCACGTGATCCGCCTTACACGATAAACGATCATAAACGCCCATTATGCCCGTTATCCTTCAATCTGCACCACCATTAATCGTCACGGATGTGATTCCAATGTACTTTATCAGCCTGGTTAACGGGCTTCCGGTTGACAATCAAGATAGTCAAGCTGGCAGAGCTAGCCTGACTCTGGCACAATTTGTTATCAGCCGACGAGTTCGCTTGACTTGACAGAAGGAATTAATTCCATTTCGTGCAACTAGGCCACGGTGCGAAAGGTAAACAACCAATCGGATTTCAGGTTGGCCTCTACCTCCCTGCGAGGAGCACACATTAGCTAACCTTTAATGGGGCGACCTGGTGGAGGCCTGGCATGGAAATCATAACTCACCCATCATACCCTTTTTCCCTGCTGGTGGCTGATCCTGGGCTGATGATGGTTTAAACAAAACGCAAAACAAAAAATCCTCAAAAACACCATACCGAGGTTCCACTTTCTTCTCTCTTTCTCTTCCTCTTCTCTCTCTCTCTCTCTCTCTCTCTCTCTCTCTCTCTCTCTCTGTCAATTTCGTGCTGAACCACTAATTGTCGGTCGTTAATTATAGCCGAAACCATTACCGGAAAATAAATTAGCCAACGGAGGCCACTTTCAGCGTGCGCTGACCGCAGCGGCAAGGAAGCGGAAGAGGGAAGCGAGGTCCCAGGCCACCGCGACCATTGCCACCGCGACCACGACCGCGACCGCCACAGCCACGTGGCATGGCGTGGCGGTGGTTCGTGTCGATCTTTCGCGCATCTAATTTTTATGTTGATGGCAGTAAATATTTCATAAGCAACATATTTCGGCAGACTCGTGGCTGGTGCTGGGGGACTGGTTACCTCCATTTTTTTTTCCTGACCACATTTTTCACGCTCGTAAAGGGGTTAAACGCAACAAAGCAAAACTCCCGGACCCGGGTTTAGATGCTAGTGCACCCCTCGCTACCACCTTCTCCATTAAGCACGATTAAACGCGTTTCTAGAATTGCGCGAGCGCCTCCGCAGCTTGCACCCCCTGCTTGCTTGCTTCTTGCTTATTGTTGATGCATAAAACAAACGAATTAGTTAGTTAGCATAAACGGTTAAAAGTGACGCGAATAAAACCATCAGGCACAATGAATAATCGAAGGATTTGGCGCTGGTTGGAGCAAGGTTACACCATGGTGCGCGGAATCGCGGAAAAATAAAATAATGGCCCCCCTCCAAAAATGGCTCCCACTATGGCTGGGGCCCGGGATCATAACTACGGTCCGTTTGGGGCGAGGTTTTTAATGGAGAATGGGCGGTCAGATGGAGGGTTTGCTGGGGTATGGCGTTCCAAATTAGTCCCCAAATGGTCGCCGCTGACCGAGGGTGACACCTAAATTGACATCATAAAAGAGTTATGTTCGGACGAACCGCGTAATTTGGGGCCAGGCCGGGTCCAGTCACGCCGCACTCGCGGTGATGGCGGCCTCGAGGATCTTGTTTAGCCTCACGCGCTTCATGCTCACTGATTATCGATGTGAAGGCCGCAAGGCTGTGTGTTTGGTACCTTTAAAAGTGCCATTCAAATGGACATTTTTTGTGAGGTCAACATTCATTTCATTACATTATTTTTTTAATACTTGTCATCTTACTGTAAACTTTATTAACGAATTGTAGTGGTACGCCTACACTGTACAATCATCTCATTTATTAGTGTTTACACAGAATACTTTATAGAATACTTGTACAGGTTGTTTTGATTTGTGTTCGTTTATAGAAATGTTTATATTTTAATGCTCATCCAGAATTTAGTGGTGCCAAATGTGAGTTTGTTTGTAAGTGAAATGAAAAAGGAAAGCTCCCTCTAATATTGATGTCTTCGAGTGCCATCCTTCCTAAAGATACTAAACAAGAACTTGCAAAAGAATTCTATTGAAATTTCGGCAAGGGTTCGAAAGAGTAACACATTTTACCTTTCGCCTGAATGAATAAAGCTGAGCTATTTTTTTGAATGTTTTTTCCTAGCTTACCCTCAAAATGTTAAAAATATCACGAACTCGAACATAAGTGCGCAAATGCCTAATTACAGCATTATTTGCAAATAAAAAAACATTTTGGTTTTTAACAAGTAATACGTTAAGTTCGTAGTTAAGATGAAATGCGAGATGAAATTGTTGATAACTTACAGGTGGGACTGTTTTTAAAATTGTTTATATCTAATTCGTATATACTGGACAGCGTGTATGAACAGTGTTATGATAATGATTTTTATGCTCTAAATGTTTTGACCTTGTTTTCCCCTTAAAAAGATACAACAAAACACAAAGTTACACAAACTGAACACAGGTCTTCTCCATCCACCAGAAGCCGCCACCTTCACCAACATTAGCTTCTCAACCGTACCGAGACCCATAAATGACCGATAGCAGCTGTGTATCTCTCACCGAAGCCACGATGCGCCTTTATCTGTTCGCTCGCTATCTACTCGCTACCTGTGTATGTGTACGTGCCAAACGGCCTCTGATAACGGCCACTGGCCATAAACTGCTCCCGTAACGCAGCATATTGCCAAGGTCTTTGTTCGTCGAGAGTGTCCGAATTGTTATTTGCTTTCCGACGCGGATGACGCCGTCGTCGTCGTCGTTAAGCAATATTCTCTCGGAACATCTTAACCTCCTCTCTGGATGGGGAATATTATTGTGTTGCTTCGCCGGCAGCAACACTCCCGGTACCGGAAATGGAAAACCGCCGAAAACTTGAATTGCGGGACCACTTGCCAGGACCACCGTGGCCCGGACGGACCGGGGCAACGTTCCCCTAATTTCTAATTTGCCCGCGTGTCATCAGCGAGACAAGCCGTGGACCGTGACAAAGGTGGACCAAAAAGTAACTGTTTATGTCTCGCAGAGGGGACGAGGGTGCAGGCCGAGGGGACTTCCGAAATGTGTCATCTGTTTTGGAGTCCCATCCGCGCGACGACGACGACGACGACGGTGACGTTTGTCGACAAATCAACCTCCAACCCAGAAATGGTGGAAAGTTGTAGTAGTGTCATCCAACTCCATGACCATCATGCCACCCTCTTCCGGTATGACAACAAAAGGCCCGCGATTGTCCCTTGGCCCTGCGATGCTTCTTCAATTATCATCCTTCAACCCTTCTTATTAGCTCATTTTACAGCAAGTTATGGCGAACGCGCGCTGACGAGCGATGCCAGACGGCGACAGCGATGACGACGGTGGTCGGTTGATTTGGTTGTAGGATTTGTTGCCGTCTGCTGTGTGTGAGTGGCCGCCGGAAAAGGCCACAAGGCGGCACTGTGACAACACAGAAAGGGTTTTATTTTCGGCAAATCAGTCTAATCGGTCTGGTCGCTTCTCCGTCGTGGACCAAGGGAAGCAACAAATTTAATTTATTTCTTTCAAACCCAACCACCGGAAGGCAGGAACGGAAAGGAAGGAAGGAAGATGACGATGGTGGCCAATTCGTGGCGCGCACGACGTAATCCCGGGCGAACCGTGGCACGCTGCTCATGATGTTGCTCTTCAAAAAAGTATCCAAACAAATAATTTAATGTACTTTGTGGGTTTGTGGGGGAAACTTTTGGGAGCGTGGTGGGTATCGTGCGACGCGCCCTTTGCTATCCTAACATCCTTTTTTTGGCCGTGCGGAACGGAACGCGGTCAAAACCACCATTACACGGATGAGCGGTCAGGAATAATGAGTCTGGGGGTAATTTAATAATGAAATTCATATCATAATGAACCACTAGCAGTAGTAGCAGCAGGAGTAGAAGCAGCAGAAAGCGGTCTTGAACTGGTCTTGAAACTGAGGCCTATGGCTACCAGAGGCCACGACGCTGGAGCGGAATTGGAGAAATCGTAAATTTCTTGCGACTTTTATGCCCAACCAGCCCACCAGCCAGCCAGCCAGCCAGAGTTTTCAACAAGTTTTGCTCCTCGCCAGTACCTTGCTGGCTGCTGCTGCTACTGTTGATGATGGCACCACTTGTGCAATCAGCAACGGTGGCCAAGGTGCGCGTTCGATACGGTTTTTGGGCATCGATTGTGGGAGTGGGAGACCGGCGTGGATCGGTACCGGCCAAAAAGTTTAAATGAGCTTTAAGCTACCGGGCTGTATATGCAATATAATGTTCTCACCATCATTATGCTTGGCGCGATGTGCGGCAATGGCGAGGCAATGCGGTATCGATTCGGTCGGTCCGTCCGGTATCGAGAGAAGGGCCCGGCAAAAAGTAATCAGCCACCATTGGCGCATTCGCGTACATCGCAACTCATCGCCCTCGCCACCACCCAAACCATGGCTCATCTCTCGTCTCGTCACAGCCGATTCTCGTAAATCCGGTGCACAATAATCAAATTATCATCGGCATCGCGCTGATGAAGGGGATAATTCGAGGAAATTGCACTCCACTAACAAACTTCATCGCATCGCGGCGCGCGACGCACAGCAGAATCTTCATTTGCAGCTTCCACCATCGGTTGTGTGTGTGTGCGTTCGCTGCTCGTATGATTTATGATGGAAATGGTGGGAAATGCGTTGCAATCGAGGAGCTTGAAGACGTGCCGCGTGGGGTGTGGTGATGGTGGTGGCCAACATCATTGATAATTTATTGTGATGTCAATAAGATGGTGGCAGCGGGGATGGTTGCTGAAGGTGTGTGTGCGTGTGTGTGTGGTGGGGTATACCAGACACCACCATCACCACGAGCTTCCGCTCGGGGAAAACATTAATACATCCTTGAGGAGTAGGAGCAGAAGGAGAAGTGAATGCGAAGTGGCACGCGGTGGCACGATACGTCTCATAAACTATGCACGGTAGCGGCTCGGGGAGGGCAAGGTGGGGTGTGACAAAGTGTGACTTACTTTCGCCACCAACGCCGCCAGTCGTCTAGTCCCCCCACCCCCACCGAACGGTCGGTCGGTAGGGATTGTCGGATGATTTACGCGGACGAAACCGGATTACTGGCTAATTGAGTGACAGCGAGTTGTGCCGCAGGCGGGGAGCGCCAAGGATGGTGGTGGCAGAGGCACAAGGAGCAAACTGGATTATGTGGTTAAACATGGTGATGGTGGTGGTGATTGGCCTGGAACAGGAGAAGGACTAGCAGAAGGGGGTTTCCAAGTTTAGTCCAATGTGTCGAAAGGATGGAGGTCGAATGGGGTTGGGATTTCGAAAGATGACAGAATGATGAGAACTGACCCGGGGGATTATAGGGTCTCCTCTCGATTGGCGCTTGAAGTGCGCTTATCGTTAATAATCCATCGACATCATCGAGCGGGCTCGATGATGAGTGGATGTCAACGTGAAGCGATCGGCCTCGGTTGTGGAAGCTCCCGTTTCGCGTTATTTGAACTTTTCATAGCCAGAGATCAATGAAACGGAATTGGTTTTTATAAAGAAAAGTTGAAGATGGAGCTCTTGCAGGTCCCCGCTCTGAAGTGGCCTCAGAACCTTAAAGCTCTGATGACACTTCGGAATGGAAGTTAAATTCAAAGGAAATCTGCACGGTTTAAGGTCCTTGTATTTTTTCTCCCTTGATGTCTAAAGTTGTCAGTACATACACTATCAACTTTAATGTAAATAACTGCCAAAACGAAATTCAATTGAGGCTACTATTGCGTATAAGCACGGTTAAGACGAGATAAGTTTATTGCAATCTTTCACTTAACCAACTCCGGTTAAATTTTTTCTTGAAATCTGTTGTCAAAATCGTTGTCGATTTTTTGCGGTTTTATCCATGCACGTCATATAAGCAACATCCCATGCTAGTGCCATTATAAGTCTACCATAAGATTAAACTACAATAAGACTAAACTAGTTTTTTTAACCTGCAGTTTGGTTTACTAAGCTTACACTAAATAGCTTCGTAATTTGGTCCATAGTGTCCATTTTCCATGGAAATGGCTATGTAAACGATTGAATTTGCAAAGTTTTGCTGTTATAATCAAAAGCTATTGCATTATTTGGCTATATTTGTGTTTGTATTCACACAGCAAAGTAGAAAGAATGACATGTTGCAATATTGGTTCGAAATCCAACTCACACAAACCAATTTGAGCGCCAAAAAATGTCCTAGCTGCGATAAAATTTGACAATATATAATGTGCCGTATGTATAGTTGTTTTGTGTAAAAATGATAGAGTAATATTATGTACCACATGTACCACTCGAAACTTCCTATTGAATTGCTATATTGTTACTAGTATTAGAGGAAAATGGTTCCGGAAGCCATCTAACGTAAGTTTCTGTTTTTCGTCCCCTTTCATATTTTTAATGAATTCAAATGTATAATTGTATTTATCTACTAATAATAATAGCATATCGGCAGCAACAATAATAGCAGCCGATCGGGTTTTTAAGTTTAAAGATATAACAAAAAAAAAACGATTGAAAATTGGTCCAAATGGTCCGAACCCAACAGCAGTGTTAAGACTTGTCGCCATAATAGAATGTCTGTGGAATAGAATAACTGTATTTGAAATGTTTTAAGCTTTATGCAAACTCTATTCTATTATTGCACTTTGCCTATAATCGCTTGTTGGCATGTTTTTGATAGTTGCAATGTAAGTTGCTATCGTGTACTGGCAATACGATTAACACTTCCAATGTCATATGTTTCTTCAAACTCACAGCCGATTTTGCAAAACCATTTACAATTCTTTTTGTTTTTATTCGAGTCGCTTTTATTACTTGAAAAAAAAATACACTTAAAACGTTATTTTAAGAGCCGAGCCAAATAGCTCCCCTAAACTATTGCTGGCAACTCTTCGTCACTAAGCACGGAATGGAGACGCGCTTTCGCCGCCTGTGTCGTCACGTAAATCTCCACTCCCAGCGGGTTCGAGACTCGACGACGACGACGACGAGCTCACATTTCCAGTCGACCCCCCAAGGATTCATCGCATGCAAGTTTGCTCGATTCCAGCATCGAAGCTTGCACGCGAATGTCCATATTTTCCATCATTCCTCCACCGCGAGCGAGTGGCTGCTAGTTTCGACGGAATCGACGAAACTTTTTCACGCGGGGGGAAACGACAACCGACAACCGACGACATCGGAAGGATCGCAAGGATTCGGGAAATTCGGAGCGAAGCAAAAAGCCGACCGTGCACGAGTTCGCGAAGGGAAGCTCCAAACCATAACAAACCATACACGACGGAAGCCGACGTAGAAAGGATCCCCTCCTTCCAACACGGTTGTCGTCGTCGTGGTGTGGTCTCTTTCATTCCTTCGCTCGTCCGGTGGAAATGTGAATACCGTTTGTTTCGCTTTCGCCCAAGCGCCACAGCTTGTGAGCTCTCTCGACCGGCTTTGACAGGAAGGATAATCCGTTTCCTCCCCTTTTTGTGGTGGTGGACTTTTGACCAAAAACGCGAGACGACGTGTCGTCTTGCTTCATCTACCGGTGGTTTTTTTTTCATTCCGGTGGACCGGTTGTAGGACAATCAACAGCAGCAGCGAGGTTGGTTGGTTGCCGAAGCTGCTAGATGTCCTTTTCATGCTTTTCCCCCGCTCCGAAAAGTGGTTCGTTGGGTTGGGGTGGTTGGGTGGTACAATAGTTGGGTGCGCACCGACCGACCGACCAACCGACCAACCGACCGGAACGATCGCCACGCCAGCCACGATTCGTGCCCTCGAGCGCGCGCGTGTGTGTATGTATGCGGTTTGTCAACCCGTGTGCCAACCCGTTACTTTCAGTGCCGTTTATCCTTCCGCCGGAATAGGAAGCTCTGAGCGCAAACCCCGAGACCGCGTGCGTGCGTGCGTGTGTGCTTTCGTCCGTCTCTTCAGTTTTCTTCCTTCACGTCTCGTCGCGTCGCGTCTCTCTCTCTCTCTCGATCTCTCTCGGTCTCTCTTTCGCTCTCTCTCTCTCTCTAGACGTCATGAACTAAAAAGTAGACCTTAACACCCTCCCGTACCACCCCACAAACACCTTCCTTGTGTCGTGTTCGATGTGTGTCCGGTCCGGGTTCCGGTATCCTTTCGTGTCCTGTGCCCGTAGATCGTCTGTTTGTACGTGTGTGTGTGTGCGTGTGTGTTTGTGTGTCTGTTCGACCGTGTGTCCTTGGTGTATCGATCACGGCGAATGTGGATGTGTGCCAAGCCGATTCCACACACATGCGACCCTAAACCATGGTCCAAGGGGTCCTAGAAGGCAGCAGCAGAAGGCGTAGAGGAGTCCTTGGGTCCCTGGGAGTTCCCGTGGAGGTGGATCTTAAAGTCGAAGGAATTGAAAACTAAGTCTCGACTCATCTGAATGTCCGTTCGATGTGGTGCCCTCTCTGTCGATGTGATTAAGTTGCATTCGTCGTTGTCGTCGTTGTGGGGCGGGAGGGAGAGAAATCTTCTTGGTTCTTCGATTACGATCCGGTTCCGTTTGCAACTGTAACTGTCGTGCCGTATCGTGTTGTGTTGTAGAACTCGGTGTTACGCTGTACGTGTGGTTACATTCATTTCGTCCATCTTTGAATGTTGTTCCATCGTCTACTTGTCGTCGCCATTGTGGAAAGCAAAGTGTGGAAGCAAATTGTAAGACAGACTGAGACAACAGTCCAACTCCTACAATTTAAACGTAAATTGGCCACCAACTGGATCAACAACTGGAAAACCATTCTGACAGAACAGAAGAGTTGGTGACGCGAGAGAAAGTCTGTCTATCCAATCGATGAACCACACATCGAGGGTTCCAAGTGAAAGTGTGTAGATTGATGCAGCGTAAGTTTGATTGAGTATAGTATCGAGTTCTGGGCTGCGTCGCAAAACCGATTTCACCTTCTCCTGCCATGCCTTGGTTCGCATTCGATTTCGTATCATGTCACCGAGAAAGAAGTCAT
>NC_064875.1:40695938-40703438 GCF_943734745.1 Anopheles darlingi | reverse complement strand
GCCTAGCGTGCCGATTCTGTGGTGGCCAGATAGGCCAGATCCCCTTCATGTATATCCATCATATATCCTTCCCCGGGGATAGGCTAGAGCTAGCTAGCTGGCTTGTTGGATGGCTGGCCGATATGTGTGCCAGGTGTGTACCAGGTGTGTGTGTGTGTGTGTGCCTCCGGACAGCTGGCACCCGGGCGAGTTTTTTGGCCGCCAAAATATCGCCAAAAACCGGGTCCCGTCAAGCGCGATCCGTTTGCGTTGGTCCCTTGACAGAGCCATCATCAGGTGCGCCATCGTCGGTGTGGCATGCAATTGGAACACATTCCGCGGCCAGCACCGTGTTTGTGATTGCCACGGAGGTCTTCTGCATCATCACACCAGTGTGCTGGCGTAGTGGCAGTGGTGGTGGTGGTGGTATGTGACATCAAATCATTATCACATGTAAACAGAATGGCGTGCAGTTGTCCGTTTCGTACGGATGTTTTTTTTTTGGTTCGATTTCCCATCCCCCCGGTGGAAAGCACTTTCCCCCAAACAAAGGAGAGGAGTGTTGTGGTGGTGGTGGTGGTGGTGGTGATGATGATGATGTGGTGAGTGCCATCTGTGCTGGCACAGTTTGGCACACATTCGCCCCCCCCGGGGGGGAGTGACAGAAAAGGGGAGATTCCGATACATCAACCCCTATTGGCTAACCCTCCTTTCCGTTGATTGAAACCTGTATCCGCGTCGAGGACCACGGTGGCGGTGGCCACCGATTGCAACGTATTCCGGTGGCGGTTTGACTTTTGCGCCGAACATGCGTCACACTCGCGTATCTCGCGTATGACGGTTGGACACACTCGCTTGACGTGGCGTGGCATGGCATGGCATGGCATTGCCCCTCCGAAACATGTTTCCCTCATCCTTATGCTGTTCTATTTCCCCGGACACAACGGAATCACCGCCGAATCCGAATGTCTTCCGCGTGAGCGTGTGATGAGCGCGGGCCCGAAACTAATGTGTGACATATTGGGGGCTGCGCATAACCTATCTAATGCTTCTCGATTGGAGAAGGTTGTCAGTTTGGTTAGCCACGTAGGGAACACAGCTAGAATTAGCAGTCCCTTTGGGGCGTTCTCCATTTTTGTCCATTTTGTTTATCACATTCGCGCCTCTGTCATCGCGTTGTTCCGCGATCTGGACTCACTTTAACGTATCTAATACGTATCGTATTTATCATGGAATGTTTGCAGCACTTTAAACGATCCAAAACACGACCAAAAATCATCAAAAATGAAGGATCTTCACCCTCACAAGGTTAAAGGCTAGTTCTTCGTCCATTAACGGAATCAGATTTCCGGCGTTTGACAAACGAGATGCCATTTATCCTTCTCCTCCTTCCCTAAACAGTTGTCTCAAACGGTCTCAACAAGTGTTTTCACCGTCTGCTGCCGTCTGTCTCCATTGTTGTCGTCGTCGTCGTCGTCACCATCGTCGTGAAGATGGTGCTGATAATGCCGATAATGATGATGACACTTCCTTCCCGCTGTTTGCCATCGTTCTTGTGACCTTCTCCCCGGGGGGCACTTGAGCGCGTCAAATATGTTACATCAACGCAAGGCGTACGAACACAAACACAGATTCATAGTCTCGTTCCTTGGAAGGATATAACTTCGTCCTTTAGAATGCTTCGTTCCCGGAGCAAAAGGTGTTCGCAAGGCTGGATGTTAATGGATCCTCTCCGTGTGTGTGTCTCTGTGTCTGTGCGTGTGTGTGTGTGTGTGTGTCTGAGGAACTCCACGCTACCACTTCGGTTGCCACATACCGATAGATCAAAAAAGTTTTTCAATAAACCCGTCTCCGTGTGCGGTTGTGTGAGAGTCACGCGGCCACGGGCACGGGATGCTGCTACGTTCTATCCTGGCGAGATGCCGGCGACTTATGTTACGCAAAGCATAAGCTAGCGGTCACTATGGTATCGATGGAAAGTTATGATTTTATTCCTCCGGGGAAGCACTGTCCGTCCAGCCCGTCCAATGACCGAATGACCGGGAACTCGGGAAATCGGGAAACAACGAAAACAACGAAACAGCGGAGAGAGAGAGAGAGAGAGAGAGAGCGAGAGAGGGCTGGAATCACGTCGCGCTCGCGCGCTGATAAATGTGGGGCCATTATTTGAGGTACTTACCGGCGGGACAAGTGGACATTATATCATACGCGGCCCGGTGCATGAATCAAAATAGTTGTTGATAAATATTTATCATTCCCCTCCGCCCTCCCCGTGGAGGGACATCATATTCCCATCCATTTGTTTTTGTGTTTTGTGTTCGAGAACTGCTCGATGCGAGAACGATGAGAGCCAAATGATGAGTTATGATGGGCTGGCTGACTGGCGATTCGGTGAAGGAAGATTATGTTGCCATTGCCGGTACGTGGAATGTCGTGGGTCTTTGCATAGAGCGATGCCAAATGTGCTTACATCGTGTACTTTTGGCGTCTATTTTTTTAGGCCTTTACTTTATGACGTTATAAATGATCGAACTGCTTGCGTTTGACAGAAGCAGAGGATATCCAGCACGTGCAGTAAGTGTCACGAGCATGGCAACGAAGGTGTATTATCAATTACGTAACGTGTGTAACTGTACCGGATCATACAATCTGGCGTGACTAACGGACTGTACCGAGGCTCAGCTTCTAGATTTGATGATACACGGCGGCCCCGCGTGTTGTTGAGTGAATCATAACATGAATGCCGGGGCTTTATTGGGGGATGTGTCCGTAGGCCACGGATAAACGGAGACCATCGACAACTCTTCGACGCATGCCGTGCGCAAAACACTGTAAAAACGCAAACATTAAGATAAAAACGGGTTACTTGGACCGCACGTCGTGTGGCGCCACTTACGGGTTTTGGCTGAATTTTTCCTGGACAGTATACGGTTCGCATTGCACGTTTGCTGATATGAGGGAGAGATGAGGATGATAAGATGCGAGTATCTAGAGTATGAATCATGGAGGGACAGTGGTAGCAGTACCACCTAGCAAAGAACGAGCACAGTTCTTTTGGTTGCGATGCAAACTGCTTATGCTGCCGTTTTTTAGTCAATTTTTTATCTTCTTGAGTACACAACGCTCTCAAGGTGTATATCTTAATTACCTCACGTGGAATGTTTGTTATGTTGACTGATGAGCGCGTGCTTGCGCGTGTGTGCGTGCGATTAAAACATCAAAATAGTAACCTTTCTCGTGCTGTTTTGATGAGGATGGTCAGCATGTTCATCGCTCCCTAACTTAACTAATTTGTTTCCTGAACCAACCGAGCGCCAACTTGTGTCGAAATAATGGGGCACGTTTTTTTTCTTTTATCAAAAGTTTAAGCCAGTTATGGCTGGTTTCAATTATCCACCAGCGGGCACCATTTCTCGCCGCGTTTTTATCGTAACGTGCGATGGGATTGGGTAGCGAGCTAGATAAAGTAGATAAATGATAAGACACCGTTCAGCACGGCGTGGATCACATATAGATAAACGCGCTGATGTGACTGTGGCATTTGCGTTTACTGCGTAGTTGATGCGAATGTTGATGCCTAAGGTGTATCATTTATTCGAAAAAATTCTTTATAAAAAAGGAAAAAGAAGTTCATTTCTCTTAAGGAAACAACTGGAAATACCACTCTTCGCTGTTTTCATAACTAAAACAAACTGCTTTTGGATGTAATTATGAGCAAGTATACGAGAACACGAGCTTGGGAGTTGGTCAATTAATAGATAATAAGTTGTTAATTTTTTGCTCTCTCCATTCGATAATATATAAACGGTATCAGTGGCATGATGATTTTGATGCTGATAGCTAATGTTTCTTCCAGCACTGTTATTATCTCGGTGCTGAGACAAGCTGAGCTCATCAACAGTCCTATGGAGCGGGGAAGAGGAGGTTCCAGGGCGCGTAATCATTGCCCTGGGCGTAATCGGCTGGCTTGCCCTGGGCGTAATCGGATTTCGGGTGAGCAGTGATTTCTGCGCCTTCGTTCCGTCCATCACGCTCCGTTCGTGTCGCGAAAAGTGTTCTCTTAACGCCTCGTGAAGCAACGGGGTTAATGCATTCGTTGCAGAGGATTGTTTTATTCGTTTGTTCTTCATGATATCCACAAGGTGCACCTCAACTACTACAGTGTAATATGCAGTAAATTCATTTGCTCGCCCTGCTTGGTGTCCAGTGCGCGTCACGTTTTATCCTTGGTGTGGTGCACCCAGAAGGCGAAAATGTTTTCCTTAATTTTCCCATAAACTTGCATCACGCTTAAACTCGAAATCGAATCGTGACGTGGAGTGAAACGAAAATGGAAATGGTGTCTTCGTACGCAAAACCGAATGCCGTCGTCGAAGTCGTCGAATGATTGGGATCATAAACGGTCAGATTTACAGCAAAAGTCCGAAAAAAGACATTCCAATGTAGCCCCCGCCCAGGCTTGACCAGATCGCTACGGCGTAATGTTCGGTAGTTTATGGATCTCTAGCACCCATAAGTGATGGTTCCGTCTGGTCCATTTGGTGGTGGTGGTGGAGGTTGGGAATCGATAAAAACCGAAAGTCCCCGTACCCCGGATTGTCGTTGGGTCCCACTTTCGCCGTCCAGTCTCCGTATGTACGTCCAATATGTGTGCCATCCAACGGCCGCTGACGTTGACGACGACGTTGAATGTTGGACATTTTCAGGGCAAGGGTTGCTTTTCGTTCCTCGGAGCATATGCTTGCACCAGCCATGTGTGCGCGCGCCTGCATCATAAAGTGGAAATGTTGCCAATAAATGGGGTGCAAATGAATTTCGATTTCGGATGTAACGGACATCTCTATCTCCTTGTTAGTGTGCGCTTTACCCTTTTTCTTTTCTTACACTGGAGCGAAGGAATCCTCCGGCATCTAAGGGTTCGCTCCTTTGCCCAAAACACAAGTCACTCGTTGGTGTTGGTGGGCCTTTAGTATTTCTCAAGTAAATCGGTGTCCTGGAGGTGGTGGTGGTGGTGGTGGTGGTGGTGGTGGTGGTGGTGGAAGGTGGTTCGTAAGGGAGGATGAAGCTTGTTTGTAGAAGTCACCTCACCCTGGCGCCCTTTCCACCATTGCATCCTGTGTGATTGAAGTCATCGAGAGAAAGTGTGAATGGAGTAATAAAACTCGACGAAACGACTTGAATGAGTGTAAACAGAGGGAAAATGGTTTTTCGTGGCGCGTTCCAGATGCAACGTCACCATCGTCGGATGATTCGGCTGACGTAGTCGATGACACACCATCGTCATCGTTGTTTTCTAGCACGTTTTTACACACAATAAAAACGTCACTGCTTACACTACTAACTCAAGCATAAAAAAGGAGTTTGGTAGCGTCTTTTTCTTGTGATGTTTTCGAAGGAATTTAAAATTTCAAAAAGTGAAACGCATATCATCCTTCCTTCGCGGATTAAAGGTTGCAGCATAATGCATATGTTCGCGTGAATTTTTAAGGGACTTTCTCGCTCTGGCTCTCTGTCGCTTTTATGCGTCCCGATTTTATGCTCCAGTTAACATCATCACTCACCAAGCGATGGTACGGGGAAAACAAAACTACCAATAAGTACCGCAAAAGAAGGACTGTAAACAACGTGTGTAGTAGCAGGTGACGACGATGATGTTGATGATGGAAATCAAAGTCATTGGAAGCGGGAAAAGAGGAGGGAAACCGGTTGTAAACTCGGTTGTGTGGTGGCATGCCCGTCCTGCGTGCAAGCGAATTAAGTCAAACAACAAATAAGGGGCCCCGTAAAGGGAAGCCAAACGCCAAAAAACGTATTCATAATAATAAACCGTTGGGGCAATAAATGTGTTACGGGCTTTCCACGGGTTTGTGTGGCTTGTGGTGTTGTGAATGAAGGGAGTCCCAACAAAAAAAAAAAATGGAGAATACCAATCCGGGGAGTTTTCGTAGGGCTGCACTTTTAATTCTTGGTGAAAGTGGCCATCAACCCAGCACCACCGCCATTGCACCCATCTGGTGGAACTGGTATCTCGCGCAAGAGTGTGTGTGTGTGTGTGAAAGGGCCAACGTACGAGGGACACACGAAAGTGCGTAAATGAAATAAAATAAAATTAATAAAAGTAAACATCATTTTTTCGTGACAACCACCTCCCATTCGATATGATCTGATAATAAACATATTTTTTAAGCTTCCTGCATTCGCGTTTCGCACTTGCTTCTGTCGTCGTGCTGTGCTGAAGAAGAGCGTTTGAACGGGGGGGGGGGGGGGGGGCAGTTCCACCACCGTCTCTTGTGTTGGCTTTTGCGGTTGGAACGTTTGAAGCTGATTAAAAATTTAAAGCCAGCAATAAATTCGTTTCTTTCACCACCACCACCAGCATGAGCAGCACCGGTGCTCAGCAGTTTGCTGAAGATACCGATAGCAATCCATTGGCCACCAGTTCGATCCAGCACGATGCTTGTTCTCCTCTTGGTTCCTTCTTCCCGGACCAGTACCAACGGTTGGCCACCGCTATCACGTGCGTAAATGAGTGATCGTGAGCGAAAGCACTGCCGGGATTTTAGATATTTATGAAACCAAAAAGACGAAAATGAAGCCTCGAGGGGAGTTGCTTTATGATTTTTACGCGCGCCACCGTCACCGTGCGCTTAGTAAACAGCCAAAATCTGCGTCAATAATGCAGTGTTTAGTGGCTACTGGGCCTGGGCCAACGATTCATGCGCTGCAGCGTGTAGTGTTTGTGCGCACTGTGTTTGCTTTGGAGTGGAGTGGAGTGGCCGGAACCAAATAACCGGAATTGATGACTTAAAAAGAGATTTAACAAAAATGCGTTTCACACGCGACAACATGTCAGCAAATTAGAGGTTTATGATGTGCTGAAAGGTGACGCCAGTACGCATTAGTTTACGCCTTAGTTCAACAAAACCGATTCCGTTTGCGCTGCGTGTGCCACCAAACCGAACGGATGATGGATCGGTGGCCGTTTGCGATCGAACCGGAATAAAGAACCACACAGAAAAAAATCCCAATCCCTAAGCGCGCCTGACGTAATGTTCCCGGAATGGCTTTTAGCAGCCTATCAGCTGCACGCGTGGCACGTGTTTTCGATCGACGACGGCTCTTTGTTGCCCCTTTTTTGTTTTAGAAACGCTCGCCGTTATCACAATCACAGCTTATGGTCTTATCGGTTTCGGCTGCCCGATAACGGCGCGCAGGGGATCCATTCGATACAGAGGGCGAGTCCAAAAGTTTATCGAAATGTCCTCGATGGCGCAAGCGCAAGCTATGGAACGCCTGGTGCTGGTCGCTGCAAGCATTCACGTGTGGTCCTCACGTTCGTTGGCGGCGTGGCGTGCGGATTGGTTGGGTAATTAAATATCCTGACCAATTTCGTTTGGAACCGACTACGACGGCATGCGATATCGTTAACCGTTCTCGCCTTCAACGTCGTCGTCGTCACGGGGCAGTAGCAGAAGGGATGAAGGGTGGCCTGTTGCCGAGAACTCGTGCTAGCGGTGACCA
>NC_064875.1:40685938-40690938 GCF_943734745.1 Anopheles darlingi | reverse complement strand
GGTTAGATGAATTGAGTAAAATCATCCCCCATAACGTCTGTTTCCACAAATCAACTCTTCAAACATGTACTTTGCACTTGTTCCTACATCATTCGACAAATTCTCTCCGCGCTACACTCACTTCGTACACTCGCAATCTGTCTAATCCAAGCAGATACAGAAGCTCCCAGCTTCTCTCCGACTCCAAGCCACACACCAAGCATCTCTAGCACAGTAACAGTTGATTTATATGACAAGATTAACCCCCCGCGGACCCCGGGGGCCTCTGTCCTCTCTGTCAGAAAGGGGCAAATACGAACGCCCGGTGTTTAATATTTAACGAGAGACAGACATCGCGCCACCATCCCCAAAAGTAACGAACTGCAATCCACGCTGCCGGTGACCGTGGCCAGGAAAAAAAGGGGTCAAAAGGGGCCTCCGGAGTATCGGCGGCACAAACTGTCAGCACTGATTTGATGGCGGGGGCGACACTCCGGTGGGAGGACTGCTATACTATACTATACACCACGTGACTTTGTGGTTTTGCTGCTGCTGCCAATTCGATGCCGCCATTTGCCGAAGAAGCGAATCACTTGCGGGTTACTTGAAAACAGTTCTCCACAGTTTTTACTACCTCGGTCCCCAAAACCGTCCCGAGGCCCGAGGTGTTGCTGCACTGTGCTGTGCTGTGCTGTCCTGTGCTGCTCCGTAGAATGGCGATGCCTGCCAGATGGGCGATGGCCGTTACTCGCCCGTCGACACATATGCGACCAATAAATGTCACCGGTATTTGAAAGTTTTGCTACTTCCGCTTCAAGCACGGCACTCCAGCGTGTGGGAGATAAAGTGTTGAGACCGGTTTGGTTGGCATGACAGGCTGCTGGGCCACAAGTAGTTCCAGGGCTGACTTCTACTTCGCTTCTTTTCGTCGCCGTGGTCGGTTCCGGTGGCCGTGTTTTACATTCATCCTCTTCCGATCGTTTCTCACGGGCACGGGCGGTGTGTTCCGGCTTCTTTTTATATCATTCCCCCCGCTCGGTGTACCACCACTGCCGCTTCCCCTTCAGAAAGTGTAAGACCTTCGTTAGGATGTTTGCAAATAGGTATTTGAGAAGCGGGCCGAGTCGCCCCTAATCGATATTAAAAGAAACTCAACCCTGGAATCCGCTCGATTGGATCTTTGACATTTGTTTTCCTTTCCTTTGGCGGTGCTTCGGGACCACCACCTTGCACCTTTCACACTTTCGAGAAGCGAGGTGCGAGGTCGAGCCCACACAGTTTTTCGCGAAAATCCCATAAAAAAACGCGAGGAGCAACTGGTCGCATGTCGCTGTTCAGAGCAGCACAAATCGATGGAGAGCGATGCGACCGTCCGGGCACAATATACGAAAAGTAAAAGCAATAAAAATGCATCCGCCTTTCTGGCTGTGTCTGTGGCTGCGTCTGTGTACGGTGGAAAGTAGGTTTATATATTTCGTGATGGTCGTGTGCACTGTGGTCGTTAAACCCCCGGGCGTGGCTTCCGGCTGCGAGCTGAGTGATGAAATTGAGGGGCATCTGTGTACGCGGGAGGTTTGTCACTCGAAAAGGTTTATCTCGGAGATCCCGGAAGCTGGCTGGCTGCATCTTGTGCCCGGCTTGTGCTGGCAGTAAAATCTTTAACACTGGTCCACGTTTCCGCTGGTGCTGGCGTCTGGCAACGGAAACCGATAAATTCATTCGTTTGTCTGTGGATCGAGGGCGACAACCGCGTCAGCCCACTCGTTGGGGGAATGCAAGGACTAAACTCCGGAGTGCATTCGATAAGGAGTTTGAGTAGGATATCGTGCATGGATGAAGTTGTCTTACGAATGCGCGACTTTAAGTGCGATTGTATTTCGTCCTCCTCTCGACTCGTAAAGTCGCTCCAGGATGAGCTGCTGTTCAATTCAACTTCAAGTCAGTTGCTTCTTCTAATGACTAGACACTACACTGCACAAGGGGAAATGCTTCGATGGTGCATCGCGCAATAAATCTCGCGATTTAAAATCATAAATTACCTCCGTAATGTAAGGAGCCAGCGTGCCTATAGCGTGTGGTGTAGAACAGTAGAAAACGGGAAAAAATCGCGTTTTTCTCCGACCAACACTATCGAGTGTAATAGTAATGGAAAAACCCCCTATACCAGGCCATCAGGAAGTGAAAGAGGAAAAACCAAAAAAAAAACGTTTTTCAAATGCACGAGGAAGACGAGCTAATGCAGAGCAGGAATGGAAACTCGCATACACACTCACACGCCCTCGGTTCGTTCGCTAAGTAGCGAATTTTGCTGGCCAACAACAGTCCCGCAGTCCGAACTCGATCCATCCCGCCATCAGATAAAAAGTAATTAATTTCATAAATGTAATTTGTTAACAAAATGTACACCCACCCCTCCGGGGGAGGCAGATCGATGGGTCAGTCTGGGTGAACCGGGCGGGAGTTGGAAGCACCTTCTGCTGCTGCTTCTGCTGATGCGGCATGATATCTTGCCTTTTTTTGGGTGGAAGTGAACTTTCCCTTTATCCTATCCGCGTAACGTGGCTTTTCGTTGTGTGTTTTCGGATTCCGAGGTGTTTGGAAGTTTCGCGAATGCGGTCGGTCGGGTCGGTTGTGCTAACGAGCCTAGTCTGCCTAGTCGCCTTGTATGAGCGTTTACTGTGGCAGCATTTAAGGTAATGGCATAGACAACCTGAATGTAATGTGTAATGAACTCTATTGCCAAACATAGTTTCTGGCTAAACAATATTTTTTGTAATAAACGATCTCCGAAGAAGGTATACCTTTCATTTACCAGATTGTCCTCTCATACCAGAATGAAGCAATAAGAGGTGTACAAGTGGCAACCCACGAGCTGTGCGTGGAAAATCTTGTGAAAAATTATGAACAGCACCAAATGGTAGGCGAGATATGCGAGTTGTTCCAACAGTCCGGACACTGCCGGCACCATTGTAAGGCAAATAAACAACCGGAAAATTCCGAAAATAAAAGAATTGCAGGACCCCAAATGAGTATACAGCTCACCGTATGTGCACACGGCGTTCGACTAAACGGTTATCAACACGGCTAGTGGTCATAAGTTTCGTAAAAGGGAAGTGTAAGTAGTAGCCGCGCCACTAATGCTCCACCGACACCTTCGGTCCCGAAACGTGCTGCACAGTCTCTGTTTGTGCTGCTGTTGTTTCTGCTCGTCGTGCTACTCATCCTCATTGCATTGCTTTACCATTTCAGGTTTAATTTAACCAAATATATAATTAAAACAGCGTGGCCGCTTGTTAGCTGTTGGGCGTTGCGTAGCGCTGCCAGCAGGTGCCGACAGAGTTGGACTGCCGGTGCCAATTGTGTGGTTGGGAAGGTAAAAATAATTACATTAAGCAAATGGATACCATACCGGGTGGGAAGGTTGTCTGGACTGAGGTACACTGGATAATTCTGGATGGTCTGGCTAGAGCGTTGGTTCGCTCAGACAAACTCTGTGGCGACTTTCGCGCGCGCTATGCTATCGTTCTTTGCATCCTAGCCGCATGTCTGGCAAATGGATATACCGACTAGAACTGCGTCTGGTGAAAATCCTTCGTCAAACTGTCTTCTGTTTTTGTTGTTGGTGGTCGTGAGACAATCTTCTCAACCAAAGGAAAACAACAGAAAAATGAAGTTCTTCGATCAAATTCATATCGACCGCACGTAAACGAGGCATATGCAAGCCAAAGCAAAAGCAAAAGTAGTAGAAGCAGAAGGCAGAAGGTAAATTGAAGTTGCATAAATAAGACGTTTCAAAAATTGATGTGTGACTATTTATGCCGGTTCAACCGCTGCGCCCTGCTGCTTGTCAAGCTTCTCGTGCATTTTCCATTCCCGAGCGCAAAGTGGTCGTGCATAATTTTGCCCGATCCTGACGCCCTCCGCACGCTCCAAAATCTGTCCCTCACTTTTTCCGTTTGTCGTTTTTTTTCGGGCCTCGGATTGGTACTCGAATGGTTAAGCAGTTTCATGACATTTTCCAATGATTGCATTACACGCCTCCGAGCTCCGAGAGTTTGTGTTTGTGTGTGGCTTCGTCAATGGTTCGTGCAGCACTTTTGTTGGAGAGAGGGCGGGAAAATTGCGCTGGCAAACGAGCGCTGACGAAACGGGACAACAACGGGACAGGAGGAGTTGTACAAAACATGTCGATGGCCGCACGTTGCCTTCACTTAGCCCTTTTGGCTAACGAATTACGATGGATAAGGTGGGAAATCTTTGGGTTTTCCTTTTTGTTTCTTCACTTTCGGTCTGGTTTGCTTACTGCCTTCCCCGGAGTCGTTCTCTTCCAACCCAGCAAGTTTTGTGCGAGCGTCTGGCACCCACTTGCTTGCTTGCTTGTTTGCTAGCTTGCAACCCTTCATTTTCATTTCAAATGTAATGCATTTCGATATTATTTTCCATTCGGTGCCAATTGCTTTCGGGTGTCGGATTCAAGGGTTCGCTTTTGTGTGGTGTGGAGTGTCTTTGATTACTTTTATCTAGAAACGGAGACTAAGTGGAGCTTCAAAGTTCGTGGTTCGCAGGGGTTGCAATATCGATCAGCCGAATGTCAAGTGATTGGAAAATGCTTGAAAATTCAGCCCGCTCCCAATCATGGGTGGTTTGGGTTACGATTGTGCGAGGCAACTGATTTGAAACTGATTCAAGTGGCAGTAAGTTTTTTGATTTTTTGAAACAAGTTACACCGTGGGAGAATCGAAAATTGGTACATGTTTTCTCTAGTCGCATTACTGAGGTTTCAATGTACTTGATAGATTTCTGTTGTTCATCTTAAGCCTGTAGTCTGCAATTACAGTTTGAAAACGTTACATATCTCACGTAAGACTTCGTCAAACTGAGGGAGTACCATTATTATTCGCGTCCAATTTATGTGTAATGTATCAAATAGCCCCATAACATAGGTAGGAGTACAATGATTGTTCTAAAACTCGAGAGACTTCAGGTGTTACCGAATTTTGACACCCCCATGCTACATATGC
>NC_064875.1:40678438-40680938 GCF_943734745.1 Anopheles darlingi | reverse complement strand
GCCATAATCTTAGGATAAATTGAATAGACACGCATGGAGACTGGCGATGGGAGAACCATAATTTGTTCCTCGTACTCGCGAGTCAATGTAATTTGTCGATGCCACTCGCTCGTGTGTGTGTTTGTGTGCTCTCTGTGGTGATTAAGGAACACTCGGACAGTCGGTTGTTGGCCCCTGATATGGGACTTGGGAGTGTAAATGCACGCAAGCAAGAAGCGCTGATGATGTGATAGATCCTCGTAAGTACAGAAACATTTGGCATTCGATAAATCAAAATAATTGGAGCGATTGGAAGGGGCAGAGGAGAAAGCAGAATGCATACAGAAGACGAGGAAGATACAGAGAGAAACCAGGAAAGATAGAGAGAACACCCCAAAAATGCAAATAAATTCGCTCGATGAAAAATGGCAGCGAAAGGGAAAAACGGAGGAAAAAGCAACTTGGGACCTCTCTCTGTTCGCTCTCGAATAAAAAAGGAACTCGACCGGGCTCGGCTGTGGCCGTGGTCCTCGCGCATCTAGCCCAAAATTTATGGACCCCCTTGCACTCTCTCTCTTGAGGCCCGTCCCATGGAGGTAGTGGTCACCGTGGTCAAACAAGTGGATCTCTGCTTCGCATGGCGAATGGAAATTCGAGGCAAAGTGTGTGTTTTTTTTTGGCTAACCGGCCCCCCTTCCCCGGAACCGGAACAGCCAAGTCAAATAATGGAACAGATAGCTTCCTTGAAGGGACCCCGGAAAAAAACGGACAAACAACACCCGAAAAAAAAACTGTAAGGAACAAACCAGAACCGGTGGCCCAGAGCTGTTGGAGGCCCTTGGAGGTCTCAAATTACAGAATAATTGCACTTTCAACGTGTGGCAGGGAAGAAGATGGAAGTGAGGATAGGCGGGTGCGGGATAAACGACGCGGGAACCCCGAAATTTGGGGCCTCGGCCTCGGTTTCGCCGGTTTCGCTTCATGAATAAAAACCTTCTAAACGTTATGTTAAATAGATATCATTAGGAATCGAGGTACTGCTGCCGGTGGTGTTGGTGGTGGTGGTGGTGGTGATGGTGCGACTGGTAGGCGCTAGGCCACCGGAAGTGGAAGTCCGAACGCGCGCGTCTGCCAGCACCGATCGCCAAGGTGTTGGACGCGGTAAAGGCGTCGAAGGGCGTCGCTGTCGTGGCAAATTATGGCAAATATCCGGAGCTCCTCGTTTTCAGCGGGGACAAGCCAAAGACAAAGGAGTCCGGATAACCGAACCAGGGATAGTCCTGGTAAAGGGCGAGGACATAAATTACATGGGGTGTTCTGGTGGCTTGACTTGGCCCGCAGGTAGAAAGGTAAATAGAACAGCTAAACGGCATCTTGTTTTCTTCCCGGGCACCAATAAATTAGCAGCTCATAAAGCATGTTCTGCACACGCCGTTGACGGGCTATTGGTGATGATGATGATGATGACGAGGCTGACGTTGTTGTTGTTGGAGCTGATGGATGGCTTTGGCGTTGATGTTGATCTTGAACGAAGCTTTTCGTGTTTAGCTCGCAACTACACACTATTCGCTGTTTGCTGCCAAAGAAAAAGAAAACAGGATCATGTTGTACAAGTAGCACTTCCGCTGGCCGCTAGACTGAAGCTCGATGATGAATCGTTGAGTGAATTGACTCATTCGGTAGGAAAGAAACACGACGTGAAACATGTTTTCTTTCCAAAGGCTTTAATGAAATTCTCAACAAACGCAAATTTGAACACTCAGATCACATTATGATGCCATGCGATGTTGTTGTGCTCCAAGGAAGTGATGTTTGGATTTCGATTGTTTGATTGCGTGCCCGCGCGTGTGATGGGGATTACATTCTTGTTCATAACTCACCACTACTCGCTCAACTTTAACCTGCTTTTAACTCCTCTTTAGGTATTTAGAGAAGAACGATAACGAGATAATGCTTACTTTCATCCTTTTTCTTTTATGTCGCGGGCGCTTTCACTTCACTTTTACGATACCAATTATGATTTAAACTACAGAAAAGAAACAATTGAGTTGCGTTTCGACTCAACGGGGAAACAAAACGACCATAACACGCTCTCTCCTTCTTCGCGCTCGCCTCTATTTGTTGTGGTTGTGGACGATTTGAATTTAACGCCACGGGGCCCGTGTCGTAAACGCGTTTAATTTCCGCTACCAAATGGTCATGCAAAACCACTTTTATGAATGCTGGCGGTACTGCTTCTGCTGCTGCTGCTGCTGGTACTCGCGGTATATCGGTTTCGATCACCTAGAATGTGCCACCCGAAAGCAGATTAAGCCTTTTTGTTTTGAGACCATAAACCCTGGCCCTGGCCAGGCGTCGGTCACAAACGGTATTGAAAGCCACCAAAACCACAAGGTAATGCAAACCCCCATAACAAAAACCAGGGTACCAGTACATTACGGGAGCATAAAATAAACATAATTTCTTTTTTATGTTTACGACAGCAAATTATTTGTACAGATAATTGAAACTGTCATCGGTG
>NC_064875.1:40633438-40670938 GCF_943734745.1 Anopheles darlingi | reverse complement strand
TGTCTCCTCCCTGGGGGGGTGCTTCAGGTCTTTTAATTTTACGCGAGAAAGTCGCCCGTTAGGCGTTTTCCCTCGGACCGGCTGGAAGGCTGCTGGTGGTGGAGCCGCTCGGCCACGGATTTACGACCACGAGCGGCATAAATCATCGCCTATAAATTATGGCATTTCTTACATGCAGAACAGTAATCTGTTATAGTTCTTGGTGTGGTGTGCTTCGTTGGTTGGTTGTTGGCCATTTCCCCGTGCCTAGCGGTTGATGATTCTTTTTTCGGTTCTCTCTCCATCTCTCTCTCTCTCTCTCTCTCTCTCTCCCTCTTTCTCTCTCTCTCTCTCTCTTTTATGTGATGGCACTTTTGCACTTCTTCAACGTGCTCCGTTGGTTGCTTTTTATTTATCGAAAGGAGGAACCTCTAGCGAGGGATTTTCCGCCTTTACCACCCCAAAGTGTCTTCACGCGGTGACCTCCACGGGGACGCCTGTTTTCACACACACACACAGCCAGTGGAGCTTATCAGGCCGAGGTGTTGGAGAAGGTTCTTCTGTTCGGATTTTATGGCACTCACCAAGCACCCTCTGACCCTAATTAATGAATCCCTTTCTCGCAAGGCTTAAGCCAGAGACCCCGGGGGCAATTTGGTTTTTTTTTGGGACTATTCAGTGTTCGGCGCACAGCCGGGAGTCAATCCAGCGGGTCCAAGATGGGTCCTCCATCGTCTCATCGTGCGATGGGGTGGCAATAAATGGAAGGAAATGTCGTTCACGCACCTTCCATCGCGACCTCTCTTGGATCTCGGCCTCTAATCCATCCATCCATCCAGTGCTGCTACTTGTCCGGCCACTGCCACTGACAAATGGGTGTTGCGGTGGTTTTTTGGCGATGCTTTCCACGACACACAACGGCCATCGTTTTGACTAACGAGCGTCAATCATCCAACGCGATCTCAATGATATAAAGGTGACCCCGCTCGCCATGGGAGCTATGAAGATGAAAATTAATAAATCTAATGCTCGCCAGTCACGAGTCCCCCCGTTTTCAAGAGGTCGGCGTGTGGCGATGCATGATGGATTCCAGGGGAGTCGGAATCAGAGTCAGGCTGTTCCGCTTTATTAGTAGCGGCTTGATGTTTAACGATCATGCAGCGACACTGGAGCTCAATCCCCCAAGGTAATTCCTTTTGCATGCCCGGCTAGAAGGACATCGGGATTACCTTCCACGTTTCGTTTTCCTTTTTAGCTCCCCCTTTGCCGTGCAGGTGATTTGTTGCTCGCGAAACGACGAAACCGATTTGTCGTCGTCGTCGTCGTCATTGTCGTCATGAAGCAGAACTGCCTCTTTACCCTAATCTACCCTCGAAAAAAAAAAAACGCGCCCGAAGAAAGACGGAATGTATTTACTTTGATGTGCTTATGATAGAGCTCGGTGAAGCCAATAAGGAGAGGGGAGAGGAGTTGTACAAGTTACACAGGGGAGAGTGCACGGAGTGAGGAAAACCATAATTTTAGGCAATAAAATTAGAATCAAGTCGTAAAAGTTCACAATCGAAAGCCATTAATCTCTGGGTTGGTGGTGGTGGTGGTGGTGGTGGTTGGAGTTGCGCCGCAGCCACGCTCCGCGCACGCTCCTTTTCCTCTCTCTTTCTCTCGCTTTTCTGGTTGTTGGGATTAAATATGTCTTATTAGTTTTTAACACGTCTTTTATTGGCGTCCCTACCATTGGGTGGTTTGGTGGAGCATTTGGTTGGTTGACTTCCGGTGGTGGTTTGTTTTTGTGGAGTGTGAGGGTTGTTACGTCGTGTGTTTTCGGTGGTTTGTCGTCGTTGTCGAACCAATCAGTTTAAATTCACTTTTCCACATTTTAATTTCCCTTCTGCCAGCGCCAGCGAAGGCTGCTACTTGTTGACTGATGGAAGCGAGTGATAATGGCGCGCACACAGAATTGATTGCTGACGAGTTTGATAAGACAAACTGATGGAAAATAGGAACAGTTCCTTCCTTAACGAAATGTCATTCAAGCTGCTGCTCCTTGGCCATCCTTATATCGACAGTTATCAGTAGCAGCAGCAGCAGTAGCACTAAAAGCCCGACGACATAAACAACCCAATTCCAACATTCATCGCGATACATAAAACATCACCAGAAAACCACCACCACCACCACCAGAATCATAATTCGTGGCCACATAAAAACACAGATGGTTCCGAATCAGTTAGCGCGCTTCTGTTGGCCAATAGTTTGCCATAAAACGCGCGACACTAAAGCACCGCTAATTGTGTGTAGTAGGGACATTGCGATGGAGGGAAAGAACCCCGTAAACCCCGTCTGTTCTATCGTTTGGCCTCTGGTTTCATTGCTCGTTTTCATGTACTTAAAATAATTCAAAAATGTGTTCCCTCCTCGCGCGATTGTGCGCGTGATCCGTGCGCGAGATTTTCATCTAAATAATGCACGCCGGCCACGACCATTGGCTGGGGTAGGAGGGGCGAGTTAGTGTTTTGCGTAATGTTTGGAACTTTTGGAACCGGGCTGCTTAAGTGCCACCATTTTATGGGAAGAACTGGGTTGGTTAATAAACATTTCGGAGGAGCGGAGATTGTCGCATGCTAAACGCGGTGGCTTCGTGAGAAGAACCGAATAAATAGCAACTCCTTAAGCGGCGCCGGCCTTTTGTGTTCACAGATTAGTTCCATTGGAAGGACGGGGTCTGGCCTGGCCACGACCATTTCCTATCCAAGTCAAAGAAGCGCTCAAGCGAGTGAGGAAATCGTGTCACGATTCCTGTATAAACCAACTTACGGTATTCAGAAGGCATCTCGGATCTCGAGGCAATCCCATCCGGTGTTGTTGGGGCGCTGGCAATCGATGATAAGGTCCGGGTGTTTGGACCCCTTCGGCAGCAGCAGCACCGGCGCCCTTCAATCAATCTTCATTCATTCTGCTTTCGAATTCAGGGTGCGGCGCATCGTGCATCGTAAAGTAAAAAGTGTACTCACACTCGCACCATCTCCTTCGTACATGCAACTCCTCCTAATTGTATGTACCCCCCTCGCGTTTCGAGTACTTTCAATTTAGAATCGAGTCCTAGGCCTATAGTCTTCAACCGACGACGAGGACGAGGACGAGGTGCTGTGGTTCAATCAAACTGGCTTAGTAGTGACAGAGAGAGAGAGAGAAAGAGAGAGAATGCAACGGCAGCAGAGAGATCGGGTCGGGGTCAACCTAATTTAGTGTGTCAATGCTGGCTGGACGGGGAGAGAGAGAGAGCGAATGAGAGGGAGACAGATTTACAAGTCTAATGTGTCCGCTTCCGCCTGCTGCCTGCTTTCCGCGCGATGGGATCGAACGTTTTCCCGGGCCCCAAACGGATTCGGATTCGGTTCGGAGGAAAAGTAATCCGTTAGCTAAGACCGCGCGAGGCCCTCGGCGTGATAGCGATGCAAGACGAGACTTAGAATATACTAGAACCAAGACAGAGAGAGAGAGCGAGGCCTTGGTATTATTTATTCCGCTCGAGTGTGTATATTTTACGATTATGGGAATTAGAAATAGTAAATCCTCAATCCTCCTCTGCTTTTGCTAACCCCTTTTCGCGCCCAGGTCCATGTGAATGTGCGCCACGAACGACTAGTGGTGGTGGTCGCGACGCGACGACAACCACCACCAGCTAACCGGGAGCCAGCTAGCCAACCGAGAACTGATGGGTTCCGAATCCAATCTACAAATTCCCGCCAACGGCGTCACCATATGTGTCGGAGGGGATGGTCTTATAAATGTATGTTTTGTTGTTGGTGGTGCGTTTGGCTTGGCCATGGTCTGGGCCGGGCCTAGCAGTCCGTACCGTACCGTACCGTGGTCGCGAGACTCCGCGTCGGTCTCTCTCTCTCTTCCCGTTCTCCATAATTCTTCACCCTTTGCAATGGCCATTCTTGGCTTTTGTAAGTTCCGCGTTCGTCGTAGTCGTGTGTAGCGTTGGTTCTCGTTATGCTCCCTGAAAATGGCCCGTGCATTCACGGTGACCGAGTGGTACCGACCGTTTGTTCAGGATGGATTTACTTCCGAACAGATGTTTTTAAAGGACACTTATTCTAGGAAAGGTTTCGAAATATTAATAGAAAATGAAGACATTGGTTGGATATTGAAGCTTTGTTTTTAAAATGGGGCGTTAATTCAGGGTAAAGCAACGATAAGTTTTTAAGGACTTTTGTAACTTGATTTTAATTTTCTATCAGAATATTATATTCAATTGCATCTTTTAAAGAATATTTGGACGCAATTTGAGGAATATTTGCAGAAAATTTAGAGCATACATTTTTGGGAGAAGTGCTTCTTTGTTAGAGAGATAATTTTTCCAGGTTTTGAGTTTTGAGTTTAAAACAAGTTTTATTGGGTTTTAATTGAATTTTCAATATGCTCATTATTGGCAACATTTTGATGTTGAAAAGTAATGATTTTTATGATGTTGACGTATAGACTGAGTTTTTCACAAATATTTTTGTAAATTAGGGAGAGATTAAGCATTTCGTTTGATAGCTTTTGGGTAAAACTACTCCAAAGTAGCGAAATGCATCGAACCACGAAGCTCAATTTTGCAATAAAGATAACCTTGGTTAGTTCAATTTCTATTGTTTCACAACGTTTAATAGTCTAGTCTTGAATGGATTAGCATTCAACCAAACAATGTTCAAAATGTGTATGATATAAAAGATTAACTGCCTAAGCTCCCTTTAATGAAAAACATAAATCATAAATATAACAAAACAAAAACCCGAAACCATTTTTAAAGCCCTTGTTTCGATCTGTCTTAAATAGAACATCGAAATGGCCCACTGATACACAGGAATTCTATTGTAACCGTGGCTACCGTGGCATTGGTAATCGCATTTTGAATGCTAGTTACATCGTTTGACAATTTATTTGATCAGGATGTTCTGAACCCGGCATTTGACGGTTGGCATCGCAAACCCTCTCTTCCAAAGACCACACCAAACACCGAACCAGAAGACGGTCCACAGACGGTTTACCTGCACCACCCCAGACATGAACCAGGGTGCATTGTTATGCTCTATGCACCTCTATGCTACCATGCAGCTCCATGCCTAATGTTTGCTGCTGCTGCAACCACATGGCTCTTCTATACACAAGCGAGGAAACGAGTCCTTACACTACAAATCGACGAATCGTTTGTGCATGTTTGTGTACAAAATAGCGAACTAGCATTAAAGTGGCAAATGGTACCATGGATCCTGCTGCTGCTGCTACTAGTGTGTCAAGTCTTTAAGGCAGGCCAACTGCAACACCCAACACGTGCTGTGTTTGTTGGGTTTTACGCGAAAGAAAGTCCTTTCCACATTTGGCTTTCCCAACCACTAGACTCCTGGCGAGACCACTGTTGAGTGGTGGTACTGGCCTGGAGGTCCCTTACACACTCCTCTCGGCCTCCGTAGCTTACCACGTTGTTGGCCGTTCGAGTGGAATTTATACATCCGCCGCCCATGCATAGAAGCGGTAGAGTTGTGATCGTTTCTGGTTTGTTTTTCACCCCGTTTTTCGTTTCGCCATCGCCAGTTTTTTTGTTTTATTTTCGCTTTTTAGCTTTCGTTCCGGTGTGTTCAGGATGTGTATCTCAAAGTCCAAGGCTTGACCGCCCCGGGGCCTCGGGGAAGATTTACGCAGCAGCTAGAATTAGTGCACGCTCCGGTCTGCTCCGGTGGTCACTTGTAATCCTAGAGTTCGCGTCGGCGATTGTGCGTACGAGTGTTGGTGACGCTCCGCGACCCGTTCAAGGCGATAAATAAAGCTCAACGACGAGTGTTGAGTCCACCCCTTAAATTATCATCGCTTTATTTTTTTTAAAGCGCAGAAAAGAACATTCTAGCATTCTAAACGCTTACACAGTGTAAACGGTTTAAAAAGTAAATCGCAAAAAAAACGCCTGAGGAAAAAGAAAACCGGAACGGTACCAACAACACATCTTTTCTCAAAAGTGCCTTTCGTGACGATGAACCGATGGCGTTTCCCAATGTTTCACGCCTCGCGCTCCGTTTGTGTGTGTGTGTGTGAGTGCACCGCGTGGCCTGTAGCATCCCGGTTTGCTGCTGGTACTAATGTTGTGTAAACATGCGCAGCAGCGCCCCCCCACCCCGTCCTATGCCTTAATAGATGTAAGCCATTTCATTTGTCGTTTTTAATTCGGAACTCCGGAACGAATCGCTTTTGGTACGGTCAGGACAGACGAGAAGACAGGACAGGGCAGGGGTGCAGAAGGTCTCACTTACCTCTGGCTCCACCTCCCAGCTACAGCTCCGGCGTCGGCTGTACCCACTCATTATGAAATAATAATAAGTTTTTCCACTAATTTGTAATGTGTTTTTTGGCTTGTACCGGGCGTGTGTGTGTGTGTGTGTGTGTATGTGTTTGTTTTTGTTATTTCTGGGGGGTGGTCTGTGGTCTCTGGTGGACTCTCTGGGTGGAGGTACCAGCCCCAGAGCCCCTCCTTGGACACACTCACCGCTCTCTCAATTGGGTGTGAAGAGAAAAGTTTTCCTCAAGGTTTTCCCTCTTAGTGGCAGCAGAAGCATATCAAACTCATCGACACCCGGTGTGTGTGTGTGTGTGCTTTGGGGTTGTTCGTGCCGTTCGGTCGCGAAAGTTGGCTGGCATGTCCCGTCCCGTGGCACGACCAGATGGCCAGAAGAACCTGTCCATTTTTTTCGTTTCGTTTCGTTTCGTTTTTTTCCTATTCTCACCTTCACCTCACGGGGGGCTCTCACTCGGGGCTGTAATGAAACGATGGGATTTGGAGCCGTGCCGTCGAAGGCACGAAAGGCACTTTGGCGAACGGAAAAGGAAATGGGGATCCCAATGGGCGGTTGGAAGGATGAAAAGTTTTTCACCATCGAATGGGGGGAGTGGGCAGGTGCATTAAAAATGCATGATCGTTGGTCGTGGTCGTTGGTCATGGAAAAACACCTCCTAGGCCCCGGCCCCGGTCCAACACTTCCCCGTGGAGTCATCAATTTGTCATCTCTTTCGTGGTGTTCGCGTATCGTTTCTTCCACCGGCGACGCCGCGGCCGTCAACAAGCACCACAATGTGTCCCACGGGAGAGGTCGTGGTCGAGGTCGTGTGAACGGTTAACCACTATTGGTCTTTGGTCCCGGCGCCGGATAAAACCACCGGATGTGCATCGTTACATTGTGATTTCCGCTTCGAGCGAGAGAGAGAGAGAAGGATTCATTTTTTGTTTTTTGGTGGAATGAAAGTTTCTTAAGACAACTTAAACACAATCTTTCGTAGCCCCCCTTCCCCCGCTTCAGTTGCTCAGTTTGTGAAGCAATTTCGAAGTTTAATTTTGACTCATTTGGTGCTTGAAGAAGGGGCCGGACTTCAACCCGTTTTTTGGGAGTCAGAAGGAGCGCTTCAGAAGAAGAAGAAGTTGTCGTTACCATTCACGGTGTCGCACGTTCTGTTTCTGAAAACTTATCCCCGATGTCTCGGTGGTTGGTGGTTCTGACGGGAAAACTGGAGATGCTGGAATGGGTCCCTGGCACACTCTCTCTCCTTCTTTCTGCGTTCAGAAAACACGGTGTCAACGACGGTGGTACCAGCACAATTACACGGCAACAGCTTCATCGTATCGTCTTAGCTTCACTCCTTAGCCTTAGCTTCCACTTAGCTTGCTCGTCGAGACTCGGAGCTCGTTCTGCAATTGTTAGTTTTAGATTCTGTCAACCGAATCGTTGTTCATTTGTACCGAGAAAATGGGACTGTAACAGACAGTCAAATTGATCCTTCCAATTATGAACACTCGTCGTCGTCCTCGTCGCCATCGTTGTCGTTGTTGTTGTTGAGCAGCGAACGGTCCGGACTAAACTGAGGCAATGAAGTCAGCTTTGGGTCGTATTAGGGAAGAGTTTTTGCTTTTCCCTGGAAACGTTTTGGAAATGATTGCTCTAGAGTGAGTGAGTATAAGAGGTGCGTGACAAAGGGTTCGTTACCGTACACACACACGCACGCACATTGTCGCTTATCGGTAGTGCTGCCCTTTTGACACTTATGACGGCGGTGCATGTTGGTGCACCAAAACGCAAACGGTCTCTCCTCGCACGTCGTTCGTCATCCGTCGACAGAATCGTTGACCATGACGGTGGCCAAAGTGGTCAGCCAGCTCGCCAGCCACCCCGCCAGCCAGCCATCCATCAAACAAACTTCAAAGTTTATGCTCATTTGCATAGGAATGAGTCCCTGAGCCAGGGGGCCTGGCATGCCAACACAAGCAAGCAAGGGTAAGCGCGCACCTGCTCGAATCGTGTACAACGACGATGACGATGAAGAGTAGCATCGAGCGGTTCAAGTTACATCATAATCAATTACCCTGGAGTACCGGTGCGATACTACTGGTGCCACGAGTGCGCGCGTGTGCGTCAGCAACGGTGTTGACATATACAGGACAGGAGCAGTTGTGGCACCCCGAACTCGTCGCCTCGATGTCGTTAATAGATAATCAATCATTTTGACGGAAATCATGATGGTGTCCGGTGGTTGATAAGCAAATCGGTGCAATAAGGATCGTAATTGACTGAAATGGAGTAAATTGAAATGATATGGTTCAGTTACTGTTACCTTAGAGTGAGTAGAAGATCTGTTATGTTGGTCATCCTAGGGATGGGGGTGTCTGGACTATTTAAACCAATAAAAACCTTTAAAGATAAGTTCTTTTGAAACAGTCTGGATATGTTGATAAGGGAGAGAATTCTTAACACGTATTCATCGTCACATTTAGCAATACTGGCCTGTGTTTATTCGAATAATATAGGATATATAGGATGTAGTTACATGTATATTTTCTTCTTCTTTATGTTTCATTATTATAACAATGCATATTACTTATTCTTTTGTCCACGATGTGAGCCGTGCCCTGATGCTGTCTTGTTCTCCATATGATCTTATCGCAATCGCGTCGTTTTTAAACATTTGCGATCGAACCCTTTTCTTGATAATCATCTACACCTCAGAATTTTACCAACAGAGGCTTTATTCTTCGCTGTTAGTTCAAAGGATAATTTATGGCTTTATAATGATCCTTTGATATTGCTTTGATGTTTTGAAGGATTTTGATCCTTTTAAATTGCTTGCTTCAGACGATTCGAGTAGGATCGTCATGATCACTGTTTTAGCTCGTACGATGTTCCAGATTAGTTTACTATTCGATTCAACGCCTTGTTTGTGAATCTTCTGGATGATAGTTTATAACTTTTTATACATGCACATAAACTAGATAAGTCGGTTAAGGTTATTTAATCCCCTTGTCATTTGTTGATAGTTTACTAATTTCATTATTTGAACAAACAATTTCAATTGAGTCAAGCATACAGTCTAATGATGCGATCCACTGATAGCTTTTTATGGAGCTTCTAATTAGTAGATAACTAGCATGACCCGCGTGCGTTGCTACGCGTAGAAGTTTAGGTTTTACTGAAATGTTCTATTTCTTTGAGTTTCTACTTTGTGTGTTAGGATTGTTGTTAATATTTGCCGATGATTCAACCTTGGTTACATGATCGCCAACCATGGTTTTGAGCGTATTTTTGAATTTCATGGATTGATCAGCTACTATTACTAAATCATCATTGGCCGTTGATACTCGGCTGGCACGCTTCCCTTTTGCCTGCGAAGGAATCAGCAACATTTCCGCGCACCGACTAACTGAGACGGTTTGTTTTGTATGTTATCCCGTCGCCTTTAATTCCTCCTCGATTTTGAGGGACTATCGAGCTCAGGTTTTTTGTCGTGGGTGCTAGGCCCTCGGAAAGGGGTCTCTTCGTTTTTGGGATATCATTAGCGTCGCAAAGAATCTGACCAAAAGGAGTTTTCTAGTCAGATACCCCTTTATTCGCAAATCGCCTGCCCTTTAACACCCCGAGTCTGCCAGTATCCTTCTAGGGAACACACATAATGACTCATTTTTCTAATAACTCAACTCAATTTCCAATAACCCCGCGCAACAGCATTTATGATAATGTTAATATTTGGTATATATTGCCCTTTAGTATAGATTCGATATGAATGCCAATTTTTTTAGCTAATGATGTAGTTAATGCTTGCAAATAAACTATAGAATTCAACATGAACATGAAAGTTTCGTGTTTTCATCGATACGACCGGATATCGGTATCTGACTCGACGATTGGAAATATCTGAATTTTTCATATTGCACTTCAATTATCATCATTTTTCTTTGGGCAAAGTGCGAATTTTTTTACCTCCTACTAAAAATGCATCCTGTTAATACCTGCACATTTTAAATTTTTATACATAATTTTTTGATCTTTGATGAAATTTCGAAAATTCGAATTGTGCATATTGCCCCAGTATGCTTAAACCGGTTTTAGCTAAGCCTTCTAGGATAAAATTCTCATCAATTAAATTAATTCGCGCTGGCAACGCTCCCTAGAGCTCAGTATTGCAACTACTGTTCGGTGATTTAGTGGATTTTCAAAAAATCATTAAAAAATACCTGTTTGAGCTAGGGCTATGAAAATTTGAGAATATTAGTTTTTTTGTATGAAAAATCTAAAAAAAATATCAAATCAAAGGTTAACAAAAAGTTACGAAAAATAATTTTGCTAGTTTTTGAATAACTTAAGTAATAGGGATGAAATATAGTTTACATCCGATTCTGATACCTACAGAAGATACACACAAAGTTTGGTTCGAATCGGTTCAGCCGTTTCGGAGGAGTTTGGACACAAAAAAATGTGACACGAGATTTTTATATATATAGATAATTGAATAGATTCCTGTCTCAGATAACATCGGGTGTTCATGCTACAGACCTAAGATTTAGCCTAAGGACTTCAAAATACAAAATGAAGACTATTATTTACAATTCAACAACAAAACAAAACACGAAAGAAATAAAACAGTGGTGGTTAAATGCGCATTAAAATCATAAAATTGATTTCCACAAGTTTCCCCAAAAAAAACCGGACGCTACTAGAGCCCACAATGCTATCGTTTGTTCGACTTAAGCAATCGGTGAAGGATAACCACCCGGAACAACCGGAAAACCAACCAAACGGCGTGGCTAACGGGTGGGTAATTTGTTAACGCGAGAACCCGACACCTGACCAATGGCCATTCGGACGGTTGGTCGTGCCGCTCGTTAGTGAAACATCTTTATGTGCGCCAAGTGCGCACCTCAGGCCAGACCAGGAGACGGGGTGCTACTTTCCACGAAAACACGAATGCGCACACACGCACACACACGAGCTGGTGCGATCCGACCGGAAACATATTTCGGTTTATCGCTTCCACATTATCACTACATTGCGCCGAACGCCGTGGCTACGGAATGTAGGCCGGTAATGCGGTAAGCTGCTTAAAGGTGGAAAGGGGTGGCCTTCCACGTCCGGAAACCAAGCTGCCGGAAGGTGTTTGGCAGGAAACAGCCGCCTGCCGGTGTGCCAGATTGGGTTTTGATGTCTTCTAGTAAGCTCGGGCTAGTTGGGCAGAGAATGCGGATGGTGATACATCATTCGAAAGGAGGTCCACACAAGGGTGAAACCCATTCTCTTTCTCCTCAAATGGCCAATTAATTAATTATGTTCCGCGAGGGGTTTCCGGGTTTTTTTTTCTTCTCCTGTTTGGGTTTTTTTTATCGTGGAGGATATGCTCTGATAAGCAGCATGTTTATTTATTTAAGCAAATTAATCATACGCGCTCTGGCGTAACATACTTTCTTTCCTGCTTCTGGTGATACTCAAACTACTTTTTACAGCATTAAAACGACGAACGAATTCGTTTTCTAAAACTCTTCTATAAACTGAAATTCCACTTATCTCAATCCCGCCAATCGGCATCGGCATTGACCGTTTTTTCCTGTTCTCTTTCTGCCATCTCCTCTCCTTGCAGACGGTGAACCGATCAAGCTTCCCGATAATTTGGAGAGTTTACCCCGGGCGGACCATTTTCCGACTCAGCGACATCGATGGAATACTAATGAGGTAAGTCGGTCCCGGCCACCGCTCAAACGGCCAACAATTGTTTTCTCCGTTTTTTCCTCTCACTCCCTCTACCTTCAACCCCGTTCTTCTTACTTCCTGGCGATTTCTGGTTTCTGGACAATATCTTTCTTGCATTCTTGAGAGGGAGAGAGATGCACCTCCGAGAAGAAGGATAAACATCAGTTCGCCTAGGGAATGCGGAAATCAGAATCCGGAGGAGAAAGATTGTTTTGCGGCCCCCTAATTCCCTTGGCTAAACAGTTTTCTCCCGTCGGAGAGTCCGAAATCAATTAGAAGACGGTTGACGACAGAGTGGTTATGTCCTCTGGAGAACCTTAATTTCCTGGAGTAAATGTTGATCTCAAGAGATTAGTTAATTTCCGTTGAAGTGCGGCTTCTCCATTACAGGTGCTTAATTTCAATTAAACGTATCTTAACAACTTCATTTTGGATAAAACTATACGAAGCGATAAATGAAGAAACAATCGAGAAGTATCAACCAATTCAACGGATTTAATCCATCTCTGCACTCTCTGCCTTGTAGTAAGTCTCGGCCTCCTATGGTTTACAATCCTGTAAACCTCGCTTCGGTCGGTCATGCGTTGCTGTGCGACTTGCCTGTTTACTTACGGCACGTCACGTACTGAGACCACCGTCGTGGTACTCTCCGGGATATTGTTTTGGATTGAATTGTTTCATATAAACACTTTTTATTGGATTACGGCTAGCCCCTTCGAGTTGCCGGTGGCAATCCTTGGTTCCGTTCCACATCGTCAGCCATCATCGAGGTGGGGGAGAGGAATCATTGGAAGGGTGGAAAATCTTCAAAAGTTTTTCCCAGTTTTTTTTTTCGTGTGCCCCGTTTTGGTGGCTTAGCTTCTTGTGCAGCAGCGGGAGTCAAAGGTTGAGACCAAAGCAAACTTTGTATCCCAATTTTTTGAACTCCGACGTTCCGACCTTTAGTAACTAGGGGATCACACGATGGAAAAAGAGGAGACGAAGGAGAGGCGTTCTTTAACTACATTATTTGCCATTTTCCTCCGAATGAACTTCGTTTTACTTCCACGTACCCACGAGTGAGCACAATTCATGGCTGTTGTTCGACGTCAGCAAAAGTGACATGCCAGGCCAGGGGCCTTGTGCTTGCTTGCGGGCGCCTGCCGTAGACCGTAGCGGCTTCGTCTACTAATACCGACCGCTGACCGATCTGCGAAGGATGTATTGTGCATTTTTAAGTTCCCACTACCCACTACGCGAGTTCCTTTCTTTTTACCGCCGTCATCATCGCCGTGGAGTGGTACAATGTGGTACAAAACGTTCCGACGTCGACGATCGATCGATGCACACACACGCGTCGAGTGGAATGCAACCAACCTGAATGAGGAGGTGCAGTAGGAGCTGTTGGTGTGCTGTGTGTGTGTGTGTGTGCTTGCACGGCGAAGGACCAGCAGCCGGGACGTCGAGGACGACGACGACGACGACGTGCGCAACCCGAAAAACCGAAGTAAATGGCCTCGAGGGTCGTTTGGTGGTTGGTTTGGAGGACGTGGCCCGTACGCCTATTGAGCTGATTGTTGATTTTCACGCCCCCGATGCACTCCTCCCTTCCTTCTCTTCCTCTCTCTGTCTCCTCTTCTCCATCACCTACAGAGGACTCCTGGGCATGGGCCAGCTTATTACCGCGAGCTGAAGCGGAAAATGTGTGTACGCGAGCAATAATAAACTCCCGAACAGGATTACGGTTCGGCGCGAGGTGGCCGTTTGAGCGGATCGTAGGAAAGAGAGAGAGAGAGAGATAGAGAGAGAAGGCGAGCGAGATAAGGCCCTGTAAGCCCGGTGAGCATCATATGGGGCCCGGGGTGAAAGGTGTTTAAAAGGTATTTGAAGGGTGGAGGGTGGTTGAGTTGAGCATGAGCGCCAGTCCAGTGTCCGCATAGACAATCCCGTCAATAAAAGGGAGGGTGAGCGACTGGAGGAGTGTGGTCTGTTGAGCCGCCATCGTACGCCTCGTGGGGGTGTTTAGGAGTTGGCGTATCGGGGCGTACCGGTCTCCGGCCCTTTACCGGATGTTGTTTGTGGTGTGCTACCCGGGGGTTTCACGGTTCGGTAACCGGAACCTCTTCTTCCCCTTCGGGCGGCCACGCTGATGTGTGGTTTAATTTGGAGTTCATACAGCCCCAGTGCGTGTCAATGTGCGTGTGTGTGTCAGCGTTTGTCCTTCAAATGAATCCTTTCACACCCTACGGGTGACCGCCTATCGCGCGATCGGACCGGTAAAGAGCCGCGTGACCAGCCAGCAACCAGCGGATGCGGCCAGTCGTCTGTGGGGTCATCCTTTCTCGAGGGTGATAAAATACATATTTTATAACCTCATTTGGGACGGTGTGAGGTGTGATTGTTTGCATCGACAATGAAGAGACAGAAAGGCAGAGACACAGGGAGAGAGAGAGAGAACTGATGGAGAGAGGGATGATTAGCGCCAAAGTCAAAGCGTGCTGCCAGCGGGACGCTGATTGGTTCCGGAAATGCTGTAGACAAGGTAAAACGGCGTAGTAGAGAATTTGGAAAGTGGAAGGCATTCCATCGTGGCAAGGAAGTTTATTCTTTAACTTCAACAACGGTAACTGTTTGGTGATAAACAATAGCAAACAGTAGAGGCTAAAATTAAATAATGAATTCAATAGCGACGATTGAATTCTTTTAGGCATTGCTTGTCAATGTTCATGTATTCTAAATATTTGATATGTCCTTTGTTAGCTTCAATGACCGTTGATAGGTTAATCCCTAAATTTCCTTGCTTAAATTAAAATTAAAATCAGTTGATTCCTTAAAATCAGGTGGCAGATTTTGAGGTTTATCTTATTATTAGAAAAAAACCAAACCAAAAATGTCTATCGGCTTCATTTTTTTTTGCAACAGTATTACGCACTTGCAAAGCGATGTTTGTGGTACGAGCGAATAATGAACATACCTATCTGAAAGTCAAATGTATTGATATCCAGTACAAATATGGCACATTAGCATATAGGGATTGATAAGCTACAATCAGAGCTAATGTCTTTGCCTATAAAATAGCGCTCCAAAACATAAACAATCCAAAGTTTTCTAAATTGTGATTAGTCCTTTTTATGTCGTTTTAGTGAATGGTTGCTAAACCACAAAATTAATGATTCACTGATATAAAACCATTGCAAAAACTGCAAAATTGGTCAAATTAAGATACAATACTTTACAAACCAAAAAAAATTTTTTTCGGAGACATCAATGAGGTAAAGATATGGTTCGAAACCTTAGTAATAGTTACGGACATTTTAGTTTTACCTGTTTATTTATTTTTATTTGAATAACTAACTAAATAACCCAATAGCCATACTCCAGATATTTAACCCTCGGTTGGGCACCCGGGTACCCGAGTATCCATTTCAAGTTTCAGCGAAAAAATGAATTACTTCCCGTAAATATTTTTTTACGAAACTCCGGATCCCCAAAGTACAACTCTTTTCAAGCCGAATCGGCTTTGGAATTGTTTTGATAATTAATATTTAAAGGTAATTATGGGCCGATAAAAATAACATACGCCCAGTGGCACCCGGGTACCCGGGTACTATGCATATGAGCTATGTTTATAAACACAAAACAACATTTTTTATCAACATTTATCAATATACACGGGTCTATTAATTGTTAAATAAGTAAACTACAACATTTTAATGAAAATTAATTGAAATTTTAATTATTGTTGAGCTATAACACCAGCAATAGGAGAAAAATAAGTAACACATTATGCAGCCCTTTATGTGCAATTTCAGCTATACATTATTTCTCAAAATCTGTATCGTCATCCTTGCGCTTTAACATCTACAACATCAATTTGTACACGTGGTATGATATGGCGAAAGGGTTTGCTGTCTAGGTTACCATGGTCAGCATCACTATTATCAATTGTGTGGGCTGTTCAAAAGCCTTTTGACGATGCAAAACAGTTTTATTTGAAGAAATAATTAATTTCATTAAAACAATTACAGAAAAATACCATCAGTATTGGATCTTAATGCTTGCTATACAACGTACTCGGTAGAGAATGATCGTATTAAGGGGTGTCAATGATATTGTGTTCCTTATTTTTATTGTTTTTTAATGCATATTGTTTTGATTTTCAAACAAAAACACGATGCCAAGACCCTTAAATTAGTTCTTGTGCACTATTTTTGTCATAAAACTTATAAAAACGGTGGAACAATCACTTAACTATGCAATGCACATAAGCTGGGTACCCGGGTACCCGGGTGCCCAACGAAGGGGTAAACGCCGGGTGCCCAACCGAGGGTTAATGTGATGCCATGTTTAGCGAAAGATCCGCGATATCGAACCTTCGGTACATGATAGGATCATTCATTATGTATCCTTTCCCCTAAATGCGTTAAAAAAAAGTGCACTCATCTCTCTAAAAGTGTTTCCCTTGATTTAAACGCTTCTCATTCCAAATGACCCTAGCAAATTCTCAAAACAATAACACTCATCAACTATCGGCATCCCAGACATCATAAGATACGTCACACGGATGGCAAAATGTGAGAATTTACAACTTTCGCTCGCCCGGAACACCATGAGCAACGTGACACCGAAAAGGAAGCCGAAAAAAGAAGAAACTTTCGAAGAGACGTTTTGTCGTTTGCATACCGATTCTTTCACGGCGTTCGATTGCTTCATCTTGCTCCAACGACTGAACGCGATGCCCGACAAATACGATAAATATCTTAAATCGAAAAACGAGCCACGGGGCCAGCCAGCCAGCACACGACGTCTCACTCTACATTCGGTCGTTTTGCCTGCGCGCAAGCCGCCTGGACCTGGCCAGACCGACAGACCGAGAGATTGACCGACCTGATCGAATGGTCCAGCATGTCGAACCAGCAACGAAACGACAGCGAGCATATGATTTTTGCACTTCAACCACCACTTTGCGGTGAGCCAAAGGACCCGATTGTCCTCATCGATGGACCGTTGTAGCGAGCGTGCAACAGTCCAACGGTGACGCCAACGACGCCGACGAAGGCGATCGGTGGTCCCGGTTTCCGGTCGTGGCGACGCGACGCTCCACATAACTCTCACTTTGTTTTGCCTAGACGCGAACGCTGGTCCTGGCCAGGCCAGAGGACGGCTTCCCGGGTGAAAGTTATTCGTAACCGATTCGGATGAGCGGCCCATTCCACCACCACCACCACCACATGACGTCGTTGGCGGTCCGGGCCAACCGATAAACAAGATCGTCGCCGATGCTGGATGGTGGTTGGAAGCTGTGGAATCGCCGCCGGGTCGCCGGGATGGCTACAGGCCAAAAGTGAGCGAAAAAAAACTAAAGTTTTGGCAAAGCTGACCTTCGATCCGGATTGTCGGATTGTTGTTTCGAATTGCTCTTGTTTCGTTCACACATTCGCACACTTCCCAGTCTGTTGGGAGGATGAAGCGACACTAATCCCCAATCGCTGTAATGTCGTGGCATAATCAACACCCTTTTCTTTGCGTTTTTTTGCTCTCTTGAAGGCGTGCAGAGGCGGGAAAGATTTACTGTTCCCTAGCTCTACTTTCACACTCTTTTGTTAGTTTCTTGTTTTGGGATTTCTAGAACGATTTGTTACCATTTTACTTGCATGCTGTTTTGATGCAACTTTATTGAATATTTTTTATGTTTTTGTCATCTAAATTCATTATCATATGCATTTTGTAAAGGAAGTATCCTCTTTTTTTACTTCATTTTTCCCGTTTTATGCCAAAAAGGCCTCAATCTTTTTATTTGCAAAACATTACTTCAGATTCTTTAGACAAATTTGATACAATTTTATTACTCTCTTATTATTTTCAAAGTTTTTAAGTAATTTTTGAACGTTCTTTTCATCTTCTTCCATTGTTGTCCATTCCATTCTCGAGATTCAAAGGCGTCAGACTATACTCTTTTTCCGTTTTACAAAACACCATACCGTCCACGGTTGGCGTAAATAGTCGTCTGGTTCCGCTTCTTTGCTTACTACTCTCACCATGATTCATTCGATCAAGCAAAGCATTTGAGCAATAGTAGAAAGAAAAAAAAACGGAGATTTAATGCGAAAGACCACGACCAGTGCCAGCACATTTGGCAATTAATAAAATGGTTGCTAATTTTTATTGCTCCTCGAGGTAGCCAGCTTTTTGTCGGTCTGCCTGGTGTCACTTCCGCTTTTATCTACTCCATCTTACGGCGGGGCTCTCCGTTAGCGCTGGCGAGACGAGCGGAAAAAAAATCTTAGATAAACTTTCCTTTCTTTCATTCGTTTTTCGGGACAAAATTTTGAGCCAAAGTGTTTTTCGTTGCTCTCAACTACTCCAGACGTTTGCCGAGCTTGTGTTGGATACGTTTACGTGAAATGAAATGCAATACTTTTACGAGCTAAAGCATTGCCACCGAATGCTTCCGATGCTTCCGATGAAACTTTTCCATCCATCGCTAAGAGCCCTTGACGCTGTCTTTCAATTAAACTCGTTTTCATTTCACGTGCGCGAGTGCTAATGCTAAACACCTTAACTAATTAAAATTTACACTCCATAAACATCGAGAATCCGTGTGCGCAAAGGACCGCCGGAGTTAGTGCCGGAGTGTTAGAGGGCATGCTCACGCGACCCACTCTCTTTCTCTCGACCGTGCCCGAAGTTGCAGTTAATTTCGCACTTGAAGGCACTTACGAGACACCAGTTGAGCAATAGGAATGTGATTTTAATGACACCTTCGTTTACCTTTGCTGCCAACACACCGCAGGTGGTGAGTGACCACCGCAGGAACAGGAACAGGATCAGGAGCGGAGGAAAAAAATGAAAAAAATAATATGAAGTCACAGTCCGGTAGTCCGGTAGCCCGGTATGGGCATCTCGTTCCGCACCAGTTGGGATGGGACTCTGGCGCTGGTGCCTGCAAAAGGTGAACGAAAAGGTTGACTCCTCTGACAAGGGATGGCAGCACGATGGCTATTCAGGGTGTATTTTGTTAGGATTTTACCCAAGGTAAACCCAGGGACCGGAGCAGAGAATCTGAATCCTTTCGATTCCGGAGCCGGTCCATTAGTAACGGGTCTCAATCTCGGTGGGCCCGGGAGTAGGGTGTGTGTGTGTGTGGTGAGGTGACCGTATGTTTAGATTGTTATGTGGTCACTTTGCGGGCCCTTCACTGGCCCGGTAGCTGGTGTAGTGTCGGTCAAAGTTCCAAAAACTTGTTGAGAACGGAACGACCGAACGGATATTCACATGCAACCAGAGATCGGTGGCTCGTGGGCTGTGGGCGAGCTCTCCAATTAGGTAGAGAGGCGCCTTTTATCACGATAGCACATGGAGCTACCGGATCCATCTACGGTTTACGAGCCTCCGTGGCTCGCACGAGACACACAGAACGATGGATGGATCGAGGTTCCGACCCGACCGGTAACGACTGACTGACACTCTGCGAAATGAGTTCATCGTTTAAGCTCAAGTGCAGTACTCGTCACTAAATGGGTTCATATTCATCAGATGCAGAGACTGGTGCGCGCCGATGGTGCACCATCTGATAGTGGATGGTGCGTGGCTGTCTTTCTCCCTCGTCTCTTGGCATTGCCTGCCAGTTGACTTACATCGCAGGCGACGAGGCTGTATCGAAAACCGATCCTTCAGATGGAATGTTAGATGGATTTCATTTGCATATGAGCATGACAGAGCTGCTCCGACTTTTAGCGGCACTTCGGCACTTTCAAGACATTTAAATATGTTTCCGTTATTTCAAATAACGTTCCGGATATTTAATAACATTGAAATAACTTTCAACACAATTCGTTTAGAGTTTCCCGATAAAAGTTATGTTGATATTCCTTTTAAAAAGTTGATGATTTAATGAGATGAATTTAATCATTTGATGATACGCTTTAATGAAACTTACAGTGTGCAAAGATAGTTTATCCATCCTGCAAGAAATTGATGTTTTAGCGTTGGATTTGCATTTTTTTTTTATAGAAAACCTATCTATTGTAAGACCAACTATTGGTTTTTTGGATACTTAGGTTCATACCTCCATTATTTTTGACGATTAAACCATTGATAGGTTTAATCCTCAAAAGATGCACTTGAGATTAAAGAACACAAATCACCGTTGAAATGGAGAAAAACACGATTTCTGTATTATTTCGATGTGCAAACAATGCAATACAACAGTATTGTAGTAGGTGGAGTAACTTTATTGCACCTTTTCCTTAATTAGTAGGTGGAGTAACTTTATTGCACCTTTTCCTTAATTACTCGGTTATTTGTAACATAACTTTTTTTTGTAGTGTGTCTTTTTGCAAAATGTAAAAAGCAAAATGATGCAAAATAAGAACAGAAGCGAAAAATAAGTCAATTTTATTTTTAGACTTAGGTTTTCCATGAAAAATCTGCCAATACGGCAATTTCTTGCAGGGTGGATATTCATTTTTTGGACATTTGGAAATTCAAATCTTAATCGTCACTTTTTGCGACTTCCTGTAGCAAAAACCGATGTTCAATCGGAACGTTCGATTTGTACCGTTTGTCGCCAAAAGCAGTGCAATCGCGGTCTTGCACTTGCACGATGTACGATGTACCCTCCATCGAACATCATCGATCTCGAACGAGGAGAAGGAGAGGAGACCTTCTAGCTGCTCGCGAGCCACTGTCGATGTCGTAATCCTTCGACTCCATCTCGTCGATTCCCGCTGGTATTGATGGGAGAGGGATGGCCGCACGTGATGGGCCTCTTCAGGTGTCCGATGTCTACCAATACCACGCACCCGGCGTCTCCAACAGTTCGCCAGAACACGCTCACAACGAAATAGAGAGAGAGAGAGAGAGAGACCGAGAGAGGCGCGTGAAGCGAATGCAAATGAGCTCGCGAGACGGCCGCCCTTTACCACCCACAAGGGCGCACACGCGGCGTGGTTCAATTTCGATTCGACGTCAAAAAGTGACGGAACGATGATGATGACCAGAAAGGTCTCCCAGCTGGAAGCCGCGTGCCCAAAACACGAACGGAGAAACGGAAAACGGAAACGAACCAAACAAGATAAGGTAATCAACCGTGCGCCTCCACCGTTCCATTCCCTTTTTTGCTCCATAATGCTGCTCCTTTCGTAGTAGTTGTGGTCGGTAGGCTGGTCGCTCGGTTCGCTGCAAGTTTAGCTTCGAATTAAGTTATTCTAATTCGATCGTAAAAATACACCGAAATTGAAATGGTTTTCGTTTTCTTGAGGCATAAAATTCGTTGAAATATGTTTGAGTGTACGAGTAAGTGAGGACGGACGGGTTGGGAGAGAAAATATAAATAAATGTGGCCACCGAGTGAGCGGCAAAGAACGCGAGGACATAAAAGGCGAACCTACTGGAGAAAGGACGCTATACACATCGGACCCAAGTGGATTGCAGCGTCGCTCCGACCTCCCGTTGTACCTTCCTATATGCCTTTACATTTCTTTTCGACCTCTGAATTCGAGATATGGACATCGGGCTCTGCCATCGCTTCAAAGACTGTTTTCACTGCAAAAATGGTGTTCCAGCAAAACGGAAAAGGTGGAATAGTGGAAAATTGAATGACCACGACGTACGAGGTCATGTATTATGGGCACTGTTTGGGGTTTCTTTTGATATTAATGCACTTTTGCTCCACTCGTGCAGGAGCAGAGACTTCAACGATTCCGACAGCACGGGCAGGCATCGACGTTCCTTCATCTTTAATGCTTTTAAAGCATTGTTGCTTCAAATGCTTACATTCAAATGCTTACATGCAATGCAATGCGCGCTCAAAGTTGAATATTTTAAAGGACTTTGGCATTCGTTCGTCGGCAATATTGTTGCTTCCCCAAAAAGGGGGAGAGAAGAAAGATGCCAACAAAAACCGTCCGTCTAAACAAAACTGCTGCTCACAACACAAGATCCGATAAGACACACACACACACACACACACACACACACACACACACACACACACACACACACGCTCCGTTAGCACTATCGCACCACATCTAGAAAAGAAAAACCTCTCCAGATTCCCGCAAAAACATTATCTCTTCGCTTTCTCGTCTGCTACGATGCGATGTTGGCGCCTGGCACCCCGTGGCCGGGAGATACTCTAAAGCTCGGAAGTGGCCGTCAGAGACGGGGTCACGCTCGCACGACGGGTACCATTGGAGAAGAAGGTCCATAAATTTCCTCCGAACAAAAGGAAGGTTAATTTTTATCTTCGAACTTCTTTTTCAACTTCTTCGTCGCCCTTTTTCTTTCCATCGAGCGTGAAGATGCTAGGACGACCACCTTCGACAAACTGGGAGGAGGACAACAGTCTCTACCGCCTGTCAGGCGGATTTTTATGGGCTTTTCTTGCACTCGGCCCTCGGCCGGCTTTCGGCTTCGGCCACCGATCCACCGATAGGTTAAGTGATTTTCAGTTGAGCGGTTCCATAAACATTTTGGGTGAAATATGCTCGCCACGGACAACACAACGGGCCCGAAACGGGCGGTGGGCGATTTGGCTTCAATCAGATTTTGAGTGGCGTCCATGGCGCGACATCCGGCCGGTCGGTCGGCAGGGGGGGAGCTAATCTTATCTTTCTCCCTTCGGCCAGAACTGTTTTTTCCATTTCTTTCCGGAACGCGCGAAAGCCCTTTCCTTTCAAAGTCCAACCTTGGAACGGCTTGCCAAGAAAAGGTCAAAGAGGGAACAGATGTGTGTACAGCGCGGACCACCGTCGGTCAACGCCGGGTTGAATTATGTCTTAATTTATGGAAACCCATTCGGCTCAGCTCAGTGGCCTCAAGTCCCGCGAGTGCTGCCACGATGGGTGGGAAACACCATTTCTACATTTATACATCCCGGAATGTCGTGGCGAGTCCTGGAGTAGCGACCGGACGAGAAAAGGGACAAATTTTTATGGATGACATGAGGTGCTTTATGCCCGCGTTCGGTCGAACTACTCATACGTGGTATGGTGTGGTCTGGTCGTTATCGTGAGCGTTATGCACAAACACACAGACACACACAAACAACCCAAGGTCCAAGTAGAGCGAGAGCAAACCGTAATCAAGCAAAATGGATATAAATATAAAAACACATTAAAATGAATCGTACCAACACACACAGACAGACACGGACACACATTCGAGCCGAGGATGTAGACAGTAGATGTACAAGAAGTTGTAAAGAAATGCGTTGAATGCGTAGTATGGAAGACCTGGAGACCTCTGGAAGTCTATTTAGTAGCATTGGAAGTTGTTTACCAGACGACCACGACGACGACCGGTCCGGACAATCCGGTTGGAATTATGAAGGTTACGGTTGGTGATTGCTTTGAAGCAATGATCTCAGGCAACTAATGTCAATGTATTATGGGTCATAATCGTTCCTTTCAGAAGGAGAACTCCTGTATGTCTTGAGTGTGAATGGTTGAAATGTCCTTCGAGGTAATGGTGATCCCTGTAACGTAGACATGAACAGGGGGATAGGTCAAGATTCGATGCAAAAGACACTTTTACTACCTTCTATTGACTTACAACGATAGACTTCTTCGAGGTCCTCGAGGAGTGTCACAGAACCATGACCATGCGATATATTCACACCAGATTTCTGGTTTGGAATTGGAATGCTCCTAATTGACTTCCGTCCTGTAATCAAGGAGTGTAAGAAGTGAACTCTACAGCATCTTTCTGTTGGTTGGAGTTGGTAAATCATAGCCATACTCCAGAAGTAATCGAAGAAAATGTCTTCTTAACAGGATGTCAGACTCCTCTTTCCTTTCCGATTGGTCAATCGTCTTAACTACGATTACTACCTTAATTAAGGCAATCTGTGTTCCTCCATCATGTAAAACCACACCACAATGGTGTTACCGAGTTCTTTAGTCAACAGCCCATTAATCGCTGGGATCATCGTTGACAACAATTTGCTCTCTCTCTCAACACCGCGCTTGATGGTGAAGCATTTCAGCACTTCATTGTTTTTCTATTCATCATGCTTTCTATTCAGCACCCCAGCACAGCATGGCCAGCACAGAAGGCGGTCTAATGAACGGCGGGAATCATTGTTTTGCTAATAATTTATGGTCGAAACCACAGCTCATAATTGACCTCAATGGTCCGATGCAAAATTTATGAACTTGCCAATGTGTGTGTCCACCAGCATATCCGCCTTATCGTCCCGCTGGTGGCCGTTGGTTTCTGGGGCCAAACGGTCGCCAAACGACGGTATCTTTATCCAGTCAGGCACACACACACACACACACTCCGTGGCATACAAAAAGGACACTCGTGATACGGTGGATGGAGAGCAAACAAGAAACTGAAAAAAATGCGCTCGACTTCATCGTCGTCGTCGCCGACATGAACCTCGTGGAAAAACAATAGAGCGACACATACCAGAGGGAATATCAGCGGGGGGAAAACCGGAAGCTGCCAGCCCGTGGAAAATTTACAACGTGCAAAGCGGAAGTGCAACTTGATTTTTATCAAAATTCTCATTATGTAATAAATAAAGTTTGGCCGTGGCGTGAGCCAATCCTTCTTCTTCTTCTTCTCCTGCTGCTGCTGGTAGCATTCCTGTTGGCGTCCGTTGTCCTCACAGTACACACACACACACACACACACACACGCACACACATGGAGCGAGATGTTCCGTTTTAGGTGCCAACAGTGCCTCACGGGAGGCATGTTGCATGCTGAGCCGATGCTGGGGACCACCCGGGAATCGCCAGCTAGCGGTGCTCATGCTGTGCCCGTGGGATGCGATCACTAGCCATGGTAGACAAGCTCTCCGGGGAGGCATCAGGATGTGTGAAAAGCCCTCAAACTCCACAACTTCTCGGTCCTTCTCGTTCATCCATTAGCTGGACACACACACAGACACACAGAGACACACTCGTGACACTTACCCTGGGCCAAAATTGTCACTGGATAGCAACTTCATCTTCCTGCGACTTCAGCCAAAGAGCCAAAGCGAACCTATTTCCGACTCTGTTTTGCCGCCGCCGCCAAGCGCTACATGCTCGCGGACATGTCACACGGTTCTCGGTTTTTGCTGTTTTTACTGTCAGAGACAGCTCTGCCTGGTCTCTGGGCTCGGTAGTTCCCACTTTTTTTCTGGCGCTTTTTTTCATTCATCTCTTCTCAATTCTCGGCTACTATCGGTCGTCGCCGGCAAATGGTCTGTCTGGGTGCGCTGTGGTGTTAGAAATTGTATGCGACATGATGTCGTCAGCGGACGAAACGACGAAAAGCTGGCGCGTTGCTGTGGCACTCCGTCTAACCGAAAAAGAATAACTAAACTGGCCACATGCTATGCGTGCGTGCTAAAGAGATACCCGGGATACGGGAATTGGTGTAGGTATTTGTTTCCTAAAAATGAGCTGACCTCATATTTTCTACCACTTTCCACTACCCAAATCGTAGTTCCTTCTTTGAGCTGAAAAAAAAGAAAACCATCGACCATTTTTAAGGCAATCAATCAACGTTATCCTTAACGGAACGATTTGCTCCACTTTGTTCCCGCACCAATACCGGTGCAATCAAAGGTGAAAGCTACTTTTCCAATGGAAGGGAAAGGCAGGAAAGAACGCAGCCCCTTCCGTTTCTGGTGCTCTTCGGCAGGCGGCGGCGGATGGATGCGAGGGAAAAATTCCAGCCCCAATAATCCCTTTCCACGAGGGGTTGTTCACAAGGAACCATGCACTTCCCGGCCGCCGTTAATTTATTAAGACACATTTTGGAGGGAAATTCCTCCGAAGGAAGCGTTCTGCCGCGAATCACGATAAATGACTATAAATTAGAACCGATTAGGAAGGGTCGGCTTCTACTAAGACGTACGCCGGGTTGGGGCCAGGCTAATGAAGCACTAATGAAGCGAGAATGTCAGGGTGGGATGTACTGTCGAGTGTAAAGCACGGAACGTGCATGTATCGGTGTAAAGAACCGTGTAAGAATCATTGTTAAAAAGCATATTGTTTCTTTTTGAACATGTTGAACGTTACTCGCATTTGGACATAAACATTCTCCTGCAACTCGTTATCGTATACTTTGACTTGAATGTTATTCGATAACATTCGATGGTACATCATTCGATTTATTTGTTTAGCTGATTAGGTTTTGCTAAGCAAATACACATTTTTTTATTGAAATAATACGGGCGGGGTCATATTTATTTTCCTAAGTATAATGAAAAATCTACATTTGTTTGGCTATATTATATGAATTGGAATCATATTTTTGTTCCTCTATTTATGGAAAATGATCAATGAAAATGCAATCACCGATTACAAGTGCTACACTTTGTTATTCCAACTTAATATTGTAGCAATGATTAGGATCAGAGCTTAAACTCCTTGTCTGTCTGTAATTCTATCATTTGTTTAGAAAAAATGTTAAAAAAGCTATTTTAGAGCAAATGATCTCGAAAAACCTTGGTGAGATTGATTAATTCCGATAAAAATCTATACAGTAGCATAAGGTATTATTTTGCATGGCAAAATACAGACCCAACATTGGTTAAAAACCAGGTTGACAATAAAGAACCAACAAGATTTTTCAGTAAATTGGGAGTTTGGGTAATTAAGTTAGTTATGCTACTTTAAAATATTTAAAAGAAGAAGCGTAAGAAAGTTGGCAGCGCGTATATCGTATTTGGTCGAAAACAAGTCTGAAATCGCAAAATTATAATTACACCAAATGGTTTTATTCATGATTTTGACTACATAAAAATCTATCAAAACCAGAAATTGAATTTATATAAAACGGGTTGAAAGATACGGCAAAAAAGTGGCTTCATTGGATTTAATTACCACGTCCATATCCCAATCTTCTTGAATATGCTTCCAAGCTTGTTGTATTGCATCTCAACTCAAACTTGCTGTCACTCATATTGTGGATGTCATAACCTGACGAGCACATTGTCGCTGTCTTCCCGAAACACGGATAACATGGCGCTCAACGTGTAAAGACAGTAAAACCAAACTTTATGATCAAATTCAATAATCGCACCATAAAATCATTAGCAGCATTGTGAGCTGGCTGGACGAACGAATGAGTACCAACCACGCCAGGAAGGCTTAGTGCAATCGTGGTAATTTTTATGGCATTTTTCGATAATTATCACGGTCGAGAGAGAGGGAGAGAGAGCACTGGAACCGACTGGTAGTGCGGGGTGGTGAGCGCACGAATCGGAACCGTGCCTTTTCACGCTTTCCATCGCTTCCAACCAAGCACCAGCCAGGGAGCAGCCTTGCGCTCGATCTGGATAAAGTGATTATATCGTTTTCGATAAGCTACCCCTCATACCGCACCAAGTCCGGCTCCAGGAAAACCCTCGTGGTCCACAACTCCACACACACACACACACACAGCTCAGGATTTTATGGTAATCCCCCGGTTACTGTTACGAGGTACTCGGTGAACGCGCGTGGAGGGAGGTCAGAATCGAACAAATTTTCCATTCATTAGGCAGCAAGCAAGGCGAACGGAGAAAGGCGAGTCGCCATATTACGCTCGACTCGAAGGGGAATTAACATAATTCCGCTGTGATTGCCATGCTGATAAGTGATAATTGTAACCTTACATTATGATCGTCCGGGAAAAAACGACCGCTAAAAGCCGCTCCGCCGTTCATCCATCCGTCGAATCCGAATCGAGTCAAACCGAGACCGAGGGAGACGTCGTGGATCGTATTTTTACGTCAATCGCTTCAATCTTTTTGGTTCTCTTTAAGTCACAAGAATGGGAGGTCTGTACGGAAACGAACCGAAAAAGCAGTTCCTAATCCAGTTTGCACAACTAAAACGTGCCAAATTCGGATGCGCTTTGCCTTGGCGTAATTGAAATTCATTTCACACCGATTCCGGCCAGTCCCCAGTGGCCAGCAAATCAGGCCAGCGAGCAAAAGCGACGGCATATTAACATTCTGATCAGCATGCGCATTCGCTGCTGCTGCTACGCCCGATCCGGAATTAAGACGTCCGATGGCCGGTGTCATTCCGATCGATTCCTATTTGCAATTTGCTAGAGGTCATCGCAAACTGCAGGCGAGCCTCTAGGACTTTTGTGGATCATATAAAGATGAAACGCAAATAAAATCATGCCGCTCATCAACGTCTTTGGCCACTCCACCATCGTGTTGAAGGTGGTCTGCAATCAACACATCGGGAATCAACATTTCGTTCAAACATTCTCCATTTGGTGTACCTGCCTAAGAATGAAGATGGCATTAGATCCTTCAAATGTCACTCGAAATCAAAGAGAACAACTTGATTCAAACACCAAAGCCGGCCATAAAGCCGGTGGAAAACGATAATGGCGTTCAGTGTTGGTTGCGTAATCCAGAAGAAAGGATGCCGAACCTTCCGAAGGGGATGAAATTTGTAAATAGGTGACGCGACGAAGAATTGGCGAATGGGTTGGAAAACGAATGCAAAACGACATCGCACAAAGCATTTTCCCGGATCCCCAGTTGGCGAGTCTTGGCACTCTTTGGAGAGGATGGGATGGGTTTATCAGATTTATAAAATCCATAAAAACAATAAGATGGTTTTAATATAATCATACATTAAATTTTATTGGACATCATTCAGGGCCGGCGCTCTATTATGTGCGAATGTGTGCCAGAGGGCCCATCCTATGTCTAGCTATAACATCGGAGATGCTACGGGCAGGTAGTAGACGGATATTTGGCTTGGGATTTTCCTCCTCCAACATGCCACCAGCACCACCACCACCTGGGAGGAAAATGCCTCAAATGGAATATGTGCGAGACGTCGCCAGACGCTCGGCCAATGGGGACGGTGAAGACATTCTCCCAAAACCTCATTCCTTCCGGTCCAATGAAGGCATATCCGCCGTTTGTGTGTTCCAACGTGGGCCAAAAATGGTTATGGCCGTTGTTTGGCTATTATCATCATCTCGGGAGGGGGGAAGGGTCCTCTTGCTAGCAGATCGTTACGGTTCGGGATTTCGTTTATGATGGAGTAAGTGAGGTGACCTCGGAGGTTCATGTTTTGTCGTAAACCGTCGCCGTATTAGTCGATGAGTATTTTGTGCTTTTCACTCTCTATATGCAAGCTGTATTACACAATTTTAGGAGCGCTTTCATTTCGGTAAACATTCAACATTCTGTGGCTCCTATGATCGATTGCTAATGGCTGTTGCTGTTCGTTCTGTAGTACCGAAGAACTTCAAGATCTCTTTCAAAATGTTCTTTCCTCTTCTCTAAGATAGAACAGAACTTCTTAAACGTTTCAGAATCGTTTCTCCCCTTTTCTACAAATCACTTGCCAAAGGGAATGCAATCGAGTTCCTAACCAACCATGGAAGTGAAAGAAAAAAGGGGATAAGAAATAGTTTCTTCGGTGGAGGGCGATGCAATTTTAATGTTTTTCCGACGATTTTTTTGGCGAGGGGACTCTGCTGGATCGAATTTGTCTTCTTGCACCGGCCAGGGCGTGTGTGTGTGCAGGAACGTGGTGTAGCAACAACTCCAAATAGACATGCACACCACCACCACCACCGGAACGAGCGCAGCAAATGCACTTCTGCCAATTTCACATTCCGCCAAGCGAAGCAATTCTTTCAAGTGGTTATGTGTTGTTTGCTGAAATTTGTTATTTTCCTCCTGCTGTTCCTTCTTCTCCTCCGATTCGTCTCGGTTCCAGTTTCGGCTTAAATTCCATCTCACCAGCGTGACCGCCACGAGGCCGGAGCGCGTTTTATTGAGCCCGGGGGCAGCTGCTTGTGCTTGTGCAATCGAGAGTGCCTTCGGTGCCTGGTCGTTCGCGGACGGAAGAGTCCCGCGTTGCAAAAGTTCGTCTCGAGAAAGACGAGGTGAGCGATTCGTTCCCTTTTGCACACTCACACTCACACACACACAGTAATTTAGGAAAATGCCGAGCTCAACCTTTTCCTCTAAAGCCAGGTTTTTTTTCTGTCCGCCGCTTCTTTCGGGGTCCTATTTGCTGCTGGGTTTATTGTCGTTTGTGCTGTTGTGGTCCCTGCGTGCTTGGTGTCACGTTGTGCGCGATGGCTTTCATTTTCTGCAAACCAAGTTGAAATCACCAACGGGAAAGGGGAAACATCCTTACGTGCATTTTTCTTTTATATCGAAGGACAGCAAGTTTAGGGTATACATTCAGGGGTTTTCGTACAAATTCCATTGACAAACTTCGTCTTTAATGTTCTTATGTGAGTATTGTTTCAAACAATGATCGCAAGACGCCATTTCGTTGTAGTGTTCAGCAAGCGAATGGACCACTCGCTTTGCTGTGCATCAACATTAAACGGAACGCATTAATGGGATAGAGAAATGAAAAGTTATCCATTAGAACTCAAATGCATTCGAGTTGCGCTTGAGAAGTCGCCAGAACGTTCAAACATTAACATGAAGCTTACATCGCAATACGATAAGCGATACTACCAGAAGAAGCAGCAGCAGCACTACTGCCATGTAAGGACGAGCTTTGCAAGCGAACACGCGCTCGTTACATCTCCAGCTATCTCCCATCTCGGTAGACAGCTTGTTCCGGCTCAAGAAAAGATTGCTCGATTTCATTCAATTTACCCGATTGCAAACATGAAAATCCTCTGTTCTCCATCCGCGGTACCATCCGTATGTTGCCAAAGGACGAAAAAAAGCGATGAAAAATTTCCCTTTTGTATCGCGCTTCATTGCTCTTTGGTTTCGCGTCTTGGAATGGACCAGGAACGAGGACCATTGTTAGTACACGTTGTCGTTTGCATCTCATTAGCATCCTTTTGCCCAGAACCACCAGAATCCCTCAGCACCAAACCCACAGTGTCTCCCAGAGTGCCAGTGGTTATGGCCAGCAACAAGCGGTTACAAGAGCGGAATGCCCGACGAATGCAGTTGCATGGAGGGCACGCAGATAGTCGTCGTTGTCTTCGTTGTCGTCGAAAACCATTTGGTGAGATTGAATTTCATGCTCGTAGCAGCAGCAACTCAGCCCCAAGTAAATGTCCTTTAAATTGTCGGAAAACTCCACAAAATCCGCCTCAGCGCAAAGCAGATGGTTCACGACACTGGCTGGCTGGCCTCGTAAAACGCTCGAGGCCAAATGGTTCGCAGTAAAAACCTCGCTCACGGATCATAACCCAAACCAGGACCCAAACTAAAGGGAAATCTAAGATAAAGGCAACAAAGGAGTAGAAGAAAGCGGGTGATACCATTGTGTGCATATTGCATTTTTGCTTATCAGGCGCGCGAATCGCGATCGTGAACCCGTAGCGTGAGCCGCTTCCCACGCCCACCGTTGCAGTGGGCCGTTTGGAAGGTGGAAAAGCGGCCCAAAGACTCCAGTGCTTCCTATCCAATCGCATCACCTTGTCCAACAGGGTGGAATAGCGATAAGATAAGCTAGAAAGAGAAATATCTTTTTCTCCCTCTGCGTGTGTGTGTGTGTGTGTGTGTGTGTGTGTGTGTGAATTCCAGGGGCAACATAAATTTAATGCCCCACCAACAAGAAAAAAGGACGATAGAAGAGGTTTCCGAGCGAAAAACCGGAAATCGCGAACGGTTTCTCGTTTTTACCCCGTAGCACCGGCAGATAATAATTAGATTCTCGCGGCCCCCTTTTTGCTCGGTTCTTTCTGTTCGAACACCCACGCAAAACAGGTCCCCCGCGTACGTGCCCGTGGAAATCGGGGAAGTAGCACGATCGTTATCCCGGGGCCGAGCCAGGGCCAGGGCCCGGGTTTCTTTCTAGGATGCGCGCAAGCTCCGTACAGAAGCGAAAAAGAATGAGAGAAAGAGACCATCGGGGTCGGTGGATCCGGTGAGCGAGTGAGCTAAAGATAACACCACACCATCGAGGGTGGAGGTGCTTAGGCCGAAAGCTTGCTGGCCTGTTTCGGTTCGGTTGCTGCAAAAGGTCCTTCGCTGAAAAGAAACGACGACAGCGATGCTCCGATGCGAGTGAGTGAGACCGTGACCGTGGGAAAAAGCTGCTGCCACTGCTGCCACTGCTGCTGCTACTCGAGCACGAAGAGACCACCCACCACCCCTCGAGCGCTGGGTTGATAACGGCTACGGGTAGAGGACGACGACTACTACGAAGCACGCGCGTCCTTTGCATCGCGCAGTTCTGTGCTTCTTCGTTCGCTTCTGTCGAGTAGCTGGAAAACTAAGAATGGATGGGAAAATGGGAAAGAAACGAACCGGAATTTTCCCTCCTGCCGTGCCAGTGGGTCTCCGCGTAGTGGGCGTACTGATAGCACATTCACACGCGGCAGCAGCATGAGGATGATGATGATGATGATGGGCTGGCAGCTGGAGAAAAAAGAAGGCGAATGAATGGCGCTAGCGAGTGAACGGGATGGCTTGAGGTTGGCGTTCGAGATTCGAGATCCGCGCGTGGAAAAAGCTGCGCAACGGTCGTGGCTGCTGCTGCTGTTGCTGTCGCTAGGCGTGGGAGTTTTCGTGTCGTTTGTCAGTTTGGGAAATGGGGAAGGGGGAGTGAAATACAAGTTGCTTCGCATCACACGACCGACCGACAGACCGACCGAGTTACAAATGAACCGAGTTCTGGTCGAGTGACGTGAAGGGTGATAAACAAAACAGTAAACTGAATGCCCGTCGATGAGACGAACCGAACATTAGGTTTACGAGTTCTTCCTATTCTTATCATTCGAATGACACAAAACAATTAAAAATTTGATTTCTTCAGGTGATGGAACGTTTAATTCGGACCAAAAACGGCTCAGTTTCTTCTTCCAAATAAAACTATTCACTTTGTTTTTGTAACGACCATTTATAAATGAGAACTTTTCATGAAAATTTGTTCATATTTTGGGGAAGATTTGTTACGAAAACTACGATCATAGCATCCAATCTAAAAAGGCGAGTCTGCCAAAATCCCCTTTTTCAGTGAACAGTTATTTAGGTGATTAAAAATTTAGGTCGAGATCGAGTATGAAATTTCCAATATTTTTAGCAGTTAGAAGTTGAAAAAGATATGCTTTTTACGTTTAAAACAAAGGTATTAATTTTTTTTATGAAAACTCTACGGGGATACCTGGCAAATAATGCAGTACAGATTAAGTGTTCAAAATTTCAAATCTGTCGGTACAGTAGTTTTTTTTAAACGTAAAATTTGAGAGAACAGACTTTGCAACCGTAGGTTTTGGGAAAACTTCTTCAATAAAACGAGAATCAGCGAGTCATATATGAGAGGTAGTTTTTCAAAATTCAATATTATAGTCAGTTTTGCATCGTTTGATTTAAAAATTCCACACACACGCCCTTGAAGAGATAAGTAAATGTGGATTTAAAAGAATTAAATACCTTTGCCCCCATTAAGCTAGAAGTTTGGCTACTTTTTGCACAACATTCAAAGCAGTCGAAGGGGGAATCTTTAGAAATTGGAATGAATTCTATCTCAACATCTGATATCATCTAGCATTATCAACAAATAACAAACTGTCTTCCAGAACCACCTCGTCATTTCGAATCATTCCCGTTTAACGACAACAGGTTCTTTAATCCGTCCTCTCATTGTCTCTTTGCAGGAAATTGCCGCCATCCTAATCAGCTTCGACAAACATTCCGAATGGCAGTCAAAGGAAGTGAAAACCAGGTACGTACCCCAGCGCGCAGCTCATATTCCGCTCGCTACGCCATACTGTTCGTTTACTAAACACCTCGACACGATGCTGGGAGTCATCCAGACGGTTTACAAGTTTATCATCCGCCATCTCTCGGCTGCAAAAAACATGAACAAATTAATAATAAACTCCCGACGCGTCTGTCGTTTCGTGCACCTCTGACGAAATAAAAACCTTCGCGCCGGGCCACCACCACCACCAGCAACACGGTCGTGTACAGTCGTGGGACATTCATAAATTTGTCAAAATATGGCATGCCCCTCCTCCCTCTGGTGAGCGAAGGTCCCGAGAAATGGAGACGAGACGGCTCCTCCTGCCAAAGGTATTAACGGTGTACCTGAAGCGGCAAATGTGGCGCTTGTCGTTAGACGGTAAACGGTTTATGATGATTTTCTCACTGGCAATGAACCGGCAATGGTGGTGGTGGCGAGTGTGTCATAAAGTGACGACTCCTTATTGAGAGCATTGTGTCGTTCCTTGGCGTCGAATATGGTCGTCACGGAACCGCTGGCTGCACTGCTCCTGTTGATGCTCCGGTGATAAACGACTCACTCACGCTCACGAACCCACGGCTCAACCCATAGGGGACGTCTTCTTTCGGGTTCCTTCTGTCAGCTGTCGAGGTTGGCCTCCCGAAGCCACCGCGATGTGACTCTCACACGAAGCCAGTTCCGTCTCGAGGGAAGATTTATTCTCACAAACACATATTAATTTAACTTTATCACCTCATCCCGCACGTGGATCAAAATACACTATGTCCTCAGTCCTTCAGGTGCCACCCCCTTGGGGTCTCACGCACATCCTCACGCAGGCAGAGATAGGACCAGACCGTCGTCGTTGTCATCGCCGGACCCGGTGAACGGACCTATTTATGATTATTGTCCGATGTAATTTTAAACATTTTATTTCCCAACCGACCCGACCACCTTTTTGATGACTCCCGTGTTCGTGCTCATCCCCCGTGACGCCCAGCGAGCGGCTGCTCCTGTTGCTCTCGTAAGTCCAGCAAAGGGTGCCCAGCGATCCCCCTTTTTTCTTCTTATTTGATCAAAGTACGAGTGCGGGTGCTGGTGTGCGGGAGTGTGTAAACAAGGGATCATCCAAGGGATGGTTTATTGGGTGTTTGCATTAGTTGCCAAATTTATCGGCTGTCCATTTTATGGCTGACGTCGGCGACACACGGCACGGGACCGACTGGCCTACATTTCCGGCTGGCAAACCGGACGTGGTCAGCCAACCAGCCAACCAACCGGGCACACCTTACTGAGAGCCGCCGGATGCTTTAATACTTTACTGAGTGCGTGAGCTTTATGAGGGTACTGTGGATGTATTTGTTGAAGTTGTTGTCGTTGTTGTTGTTGTTGGGGATAGCCACGAACATCTGGTGGATGTTCAGCCGGGGTAACGATATGAGCGATAATTCGTTGTGATTTATACTATGTTTAAAGTCCATCCGGCTTCCACAATCCATTGTTGTTATCGGAAATGCATTTCGGGGGGTGTGCGGTAAATCGGGCTGTACGTAGGAGGATTTAGAATTAATGAAACGAATATGTCCACTAAAGTTTTGTGAGACTAAATTCATTGATTTATCTGGTTCGAGGCTTTGCTGGTTTTAGTGTGGCGATTACAAAGGTTATTTTCAAGGGTAATTTCGTCTTTTTGCTGACCATCTACTTTGACAAATCATCGCAGTTGGATTTTCTTAAATCATGTTATTTGACAAACTACTTCTCCGTAAAGTTTAGCGCGATGCTCTGGTAAATTGATGATCATGCCTATAGGCAAGTAAAGACCTACAGTGCTACATATTATTGCACATACATCGTGCGCCATCTTGACGCCAAATGCCGTTTATTGACATTGTACTCAGAATATTTCTCTCAATTCAACTTTTTTTTTCTTATTTTCCTGATCTTATTCATAGTAATTAAACGCTCATTAATTGGTTTCTTTGATGCTCATATTTTTTCTACGAATAGCTAATAAAGTTTAGTTACGTCCTCCTTGCTTCCTACTTTGTTCAATCTGATTTGATGGATCTGAAGATTTCGATCTTTCAATACTCATTTTTGAACACACACACACACTCATGATTGATATCTGGTTCCAATTGTTTTAGTTGATAAAACGTGTTTACAATATTTTACTGGCAAAGACTTATGCTTACTTCTAGCACACTTAGCTCATTGTTTCAGGTGAATCAGACACCTTTCACTTAATTTATAATCATCATATCGAAAAAGATTGTCACGCATGTTAAAAACAAAATGTTATTTTAGAAATAATCGAGTAATGTGCGTAAATCACGCAAAACGAAGCTATTGGTGTATGACTTGTTATTTGTTTACTTAGTTGTTGGGTGAAAAAAGCCAAAACAGTCATTTGTGGCAGGGGTGGATAAACTTGTTACAAAATCTTGCGCCAGAAATGATCCATGCGCAAACAAATAAAAACCGACGAAGAACGTAATTTAAAGCAAAGTCTGTGTCACGTATTGCATGTCACCTTATTTAACGTGACAATCGACAACCCTGAGTGCAACCAAGAGAGAACCTCCCTCCGATTGTTACAGGACGAAGTGCCACTGGCTAATAGCGCGCCCGTCACACTCCATTTAGCGCCAACAATCCAGTCACTCATCACCAAATTAAGGCCTGTCAGGGTGGAAACGGACAGCAATTCTCGCACCTAGCCTAGGAATGGGGCGCTACAGGTTTCACCTACAAGCAGCACAAGCATCCATCCTGCGAGCCCAGACTGCTATGATTGACCGGAAAAATTACTCAAAATTAGCCACAAAGTACGCAGGGCGTAACTCTTGGCCATCAGGAGGCAACGCGCTTCGGCGTGGTTTGGCACCAACACCATGCCCGTGCCCGTGACGCACGCAGTGACGTGCACGGTGGCCAACGACGACGACGGCCAGGAACGAGGAATGCACTTTTCCGCGAATTAATTAGGAGTGAGAGCGTCGCGCGGTGTAGAGAAACTTTCCGCGAGGAACGCATTCCAACGTGACTCCACGCGTCGGCGTCCGCAACACTAACAAGGCGCACCAGTCGGTTGCTCCACTCCACGACCGGAAATCCCGGTTCCAGCCTCGACACAACCGCGCCGTCGAGCGGAAAGTGGAAAATGGCTAATTTATATCCGTTCTCGCGCTTAGAAATCCGTTCCACGTCCGGGAAACTTTCACCCCTGGGAGGTGGTGGACTGTAGCTGGAGTGTGCACGCACCATGGCCACCGTGAAAAGGCTAGCCAACTAAGCGCCTAGCTCGGGCACGCTCGGGTTATAGCGTACAGAGGCTGCTAGTTCGCCTTTTAGGCCCATAGCGCCAGAACCAGGCCAGTTGGAGTGGCCTACGAGCCACGGCACTAGACTCCCGGGTTTCCCCGCGACCACATGTTTAGATCTCACTCTCGCATACTTAGAACGCTGCTGGAACGCGGAAATCTGGAGGCACTCAGTGTGGTGCGTTGTAGAAGTGGAAAAATATGTGAGAAGTTAATTATTCGCTTCCACCCGGAAGTGAACGTGTGTATGTCTTCGTTTGGAAGCAGGTGCTTAGGGTGGGACCGCTCTTCGCACATAGAAAGAGAAAGAGAAAGAGAGAGAGAGGTTGAAACACTTGTTTCGCTTCGGCTCCGTTCCGTTTGTTGCGTTCCGGCTCCAATATATGTTTGTCGGAATTTATTAGCATCGCTGATAAACGTTTCTCGGCCCCGCGCTGGCGCCTTTCTTCCGTCCGCTGTATAGTTGACAAATAAATTGGGTTAAGCTACACTTCTTAACGCTCGCTGCTAATGTTATGCAATAGTTTGTGAGTATGTGCGCCAGGAACTAGC
>NC_064875.1:40625938-40628438 GCF_943734745.1 Anopheles darlingi | reverse complement strand
GCTCAGAAGAGTCCGGTTGAGATAGCGCTCGATTATGGCCACTCGGAGTTAGCCCGTGAGCTGGAGCGCCAGGAAACGGAACGGAAACAACTGCAGCAGCGAACGCCTACAAGCGCTTCCATTCCAACGCTGGCTTCCATCACCTCGTCCTCCTCGTCGGCGATGCCGCAAGCATCGAGCAAGGCATCGGGTGCTGCCGTCGCCACCACCGCCGGTTCTGTGACACATCAACAAACGTCCGAATCGAACCATTCGTCTAGTTCCTCCTCCTCCTCACCATCCGCATCACCGCCACGTCAGTCGTCGTGTTCATCGGGAACCGGTTTGCAGGATCGCAAAGCGGGACCCTTCGCCGGGGTTGATCTGTTGGGGAAGCTAAATGAAACCAGTGGCAGCAATAGCAACAGCAGCAGTAGTAGCAGTAGCAGCAGCAACGGAAGTAATGCCGTCGATACGGCAAGTGACGGTGGTCCTGGTGGTGACTCCGGGAAGTCGTCCGCTGACAGCAATAACAACAGCGTCGTGCAGCAGAGTGGCCATAGTGTTACCGGTTCGTCGCTGCACGATCACGGATCGATGCATCACTTTCTGACATTGAATCAGATCTTCAGTTACGGTGAAGGTGGTAGCGATGGTAGCTGCAGCAATGATAACTTTGGCCTAGTGACCGCCTTCAACCAGTCACTGTCGTCACCCAATGCTCTGTCACCGTACAGTGACATGAAGGGTTCCTGTTCATCGAGTGGTTCACAGATGATGGGCGGCAGTGGTGGTAGTGGATGTTCCAGCAGTCAGACTGGAGGAACAGGATCAGGGCTTCATTATGGGCTCGAGAACACCAACTCCAATCCGATGCTCTCGAATGCACTCTCGCCGAACTCGGATAGCAACCGTAGCCACGATGGAGTCTTTCTGCGCCCAGGAGCCGTTTATTCTAGGTCAGTATCGAGCGTGACGTCATAGCGGTAGTCATATTAAATGTGCGCATTTCTTGTTTCCAACAGCCAAAGTCCACCTGGAGCTCGGTTGTCGAAGCGTTCGTCCATCGACAGTGGCATCAACATGGAAAGTCACCGATCGAGTGGTGGCGGTCTAAGCGGTCGTTCCGGTAAATCGTTTCGCGATGCACAACAGCAGCGTCTTAACCGGACGGATCGCAGCATGTCGTTACCGCTCGGTGGTTCCGGATCCAGCTTCGGGTTGGGTAGTAGCGGAAGTGGCAAAAGCATTGCTTCCTCTAGCGCTGCGGAGCGTGAGGCCGACAGCTTCTCGTTATCGCTCAGCGAGCGTACCACGGAGTCACCGTCGCAGATTTCCAGCAACACATCCCTCCTGTCGCCGCTGCGCAAGATGGACTTTGCTTTGTGTAAGTTAACACTACTCCATCGTACGAGCACTATCCTCTGTCTCCCAACTATCTTCCTCCAACTATTTCTCGTTTCTCTCTCTCGCTCATTCAATCTATCTACAATCCACCTTCTCCCGGATCTATCTCACCATTTCTTTTTCTTATCGTCCAACGAGCTTCAACAGAACTCGCCCTCCTTACCTCTGCAGGGATACACGCGGCCAGCCAGGCAGGCCCCTTCTCTGCCTGGGTTCGCTGCGTTGCATTCCTTTTGTGATTTCCATCTTAGGTTCTCTCTCTCTTAGTCTAGAATTTCTTCGCTTGCGCCAACACGCCAACAACTTTTTGCATCTTATCTCTATTCGAGTTTCTACCAATTTATCTACACTCGTAAAACTACACACATCGCACACAACTAAGTACCACAGATACACGCGCATTAGTGTTTAACATTCGAACATTTGCCTGATTATTTTTGCCAATATGCTCCATTCAATTACTTGGGACATTTTGGAGTTTCGAATCGAAGTTACCCTGCTACAAGTTGCGAATGGCGACGACGTTCACACGTTTCTAATAATAATAATGTTTGTAGTCGATGTAGTCTAACGAGATTCGTTCGGTTCTGTTACTCTCATTTACACACATATAAACGAAATTTCGATTGTTTCGGTGGTAGCAATAGTCGAACAGTTACGAAACGAACGTGTTAATTCGTCTGAACGATAATTATTGAATCTTTGTTCGTTTGTTCTTTCTTTTGACCGGTTCTTTTTCCACAACAACTTAAACGTATCCATTTGGTATCGCTTTGATTTGCATTCTTCGCCAAAAACAAAAAAAAAAAAAACAAACTGTTATCGTGTTTTTCGCAAATCTCGCATATCCTTCGTCCCACCGGCCTGGGCGCAAACACAGGTGAGGTCTCGGCGACGGAAACCAGCCCGATGTGCGAAGATGTCGATTCGCTGCAGGAGGACGACTGCTGTCACCGTCCACATCCGGATGGTATGGATCTGAGTCAGGGTGGCAGCGGTAGCGGTGGGCCGGCCGGTAACACCGTAGGTCAGTCAGCTCCGAGAGTACCTGTCGTACCCGGAATTAGTTGAATGTCGTGTTACAATTGCCCGTTGTTGCCTATTAGTTCCAACA